>NC_092637.1:65651672-66002297 GCF_039555335.1 Amphiura filiformis | reverse complement strand
TAAAATTCTCTGCTTCTTAAACGACATCAAATGTGCCACAATTGGGTATCACGTTTAATATTCATATTTTCTTTTATACAGAGGATGCTTCAGTTTTGACAGGAAAAATATTTTCTTGAAAACCCTCTCATTCGGTTATTTTAAAAAGGTAACCACGCTTCCCTAGAATGTGCAATAAATTAGCATTAAAATTTTTCTTATTCTAACAGCAAGCGTTTCTAGAATGTATTATGGCGAAATGTGGTGTACTGCAGAGCGTTGGTTGTAACTATCATTCATTGTTCGAATATCCTACTTTCGATTATAATCTGCTACAAACTTGATGCGGTATTGCCAGTAAAAGCTTAGTTTACAAACACTGATAAAATATGGAAATAGTGTGAAATTTTTGTGCGGCATTATACAAGTTGAGGTTGAGAGCATGACAGGATTTAAGACAAAAGGTTTTGTTACTCAGATTTCAAATGGGGTTAACTGAATTGGTGATTCCATTTGAAATCTGCACCCCTGTGTGGGAGATTAAGGTCATGTCTTTTCCCAACTGGGTTTCCTTTAACCATCATGGTTTCAATCTCACTAATTTCCATCACATCACATATTGAATCTGTCATCATACAGCCCTATAGATCTGTAGGGTTGTATGGATTTCAACTGAAATAACCCAGGTGATGAGGATTGGTGACAGCTTTTAATACGTTATGTGATGGAAATTAGTGAGATTGAAACCACGATGACTAAAGGAAACGCAATAGGGAAGTTAATTGCCAAAGTTAAGCCCTTTTCACACCAGTTTTCCAGAATTAAAGTGAAAGTTTGCCATAGATGGGTATAAAAGAAGAGGTCCAGATCCACTGCACTGCATTGTTTATCTATTTTCCCCGATATTGTGCTATCAAGATGCCTTATTATCAGGCCTACATTCCATTACATATATTGCACGCGTCCTTGCCTTTTGACTTTCGTCCAGGGCATACCTAGGCCACCAAGCAAAGGGGGAGCACTATTGTTGACCTGCTATGTACTAAAATGACTAACCGAGACATGCGCGCGAAAATGTTCAATTCAATTCAACACTTAAAATTAGTTATAAACACAACAATTATTGCCTCAAACCGGAATGAAAGATGCCGGCTGAAGCACTCGAAATATGTTCAATTTAGACACTATTTTAGCACAAACCCAGCAAACACAAAAACGTTTTAATATAAAGCTTTTGGTTTAGGTAAATAAAGGTCATGATAACGTTTTAAAACGTTTTGTATGAAAGCACACTACAACAATATTTTTAAATGTTTCCAAAAAATGTTATTGTAAACTATTTTTGCAAACATTTTTGCCAAATATTGTGTCAATACTTAAATAACATTATGTTAAAATATTTGAATAAAACACAGAAATGTTCTTAAAATGTTTTTTTTCAAAACCTTTTTATAACATTTAAATGTCGGGTTATATAAAGGTCATGAAAACGTTTTTAAAACGTTATTGAAAATATGTTGGGCAAACATTTTTCGCAAAATATTTTTTCAACTTTAGAATGTTTTGTATCAAGTTTTCAAGAATGTTTTTGGAATGTTATTAAAACGTTTTTATACCCTTTATATAACCCGACATTTAAACGTTTTCTGTAAAACATTTTGTTTGCTGAGCAGTAGATTCAAAAAATGTTTTTTAAGGTTATGAAAACGTTTTATACTCTTAATATACCCTTTATATAACCCGACATTTAAACGTTTTCTGACAACCTTTTATAACATTTTGCGAATGATGTCGAAAACGTTTTGTGTTTGCTGGGAAATGAAAGTGAAGTGTTATTTTAAATGGAGCAGTGCTCGCAAAGCGCGCACATTTGTGCAATTTTTCGCTATTTTGGCCTCAAAACACGATGTCTTTTGGGCTAAAAAGGAAAATGCACATAGCAACTATTGCTTGAATCTTTCTTCTATTTCTAAGGGGGACGTCCCCCATGGACAAAACTTAAGGGCACGTGTCCCCGCGTCATCTTCAGCCATCTGGGATGCACATTACAACAGTTGGTAAATTTTGTCCCGGCGCATTATTTCGAGCCAGGGAGCAACTTGCACCCTGCGGTCCCTCCGTCGGAACGCCTCTGCTCTCATCCCGAGGCTTTCCTTAGCCTAGAAATGGAGAGAAGCGGAACAACTTTTGACTATACAAGAAGCGTTGTAATGCAATTTGTGGTCGAATAAAAAAAGTAATATTATTTACTGAAAATAAAACTGAATATCATTTTGCATAGGATACGCGACTCGATCTTACTGCGCAAGACTTCATATATGACGGGTTGAAACTTTGATGGCATAGAAACATTTTAAGCACGGATTTTAAATTTTCACAGCACGTTTTTTTAATCTCACTGCACGAACGTGCCAGGGGGCACGTTAAAATAGCCCCTGGCGTTATCTGACTGTCAGGTGGAGCAGGTAGCTTGCTTAAGGGATCTCCGACAGTGGAGCTTACGGTCAACATAGAAGACCATTTGGAAAACACTAGCCTAGCAGCTCAGATAGTGAAAACATAGTTTTCAGGACTTCGACTGAGACTTTGGTAGACCAGGTGTTTCCCTTTGGTAGACAGGATATTGGACATTGGATCAGGAACTTAGACCATCAAAGGAATCTCATCAGAACGTCATCTTTTCAAGATCTCCAGGCTTAGTTAAGTAACCATATAGCAAAAAGAAATCTAATCTATGTCTAATCTATGCAGTAATTTTAAGTTTAACTCTTGATTTGATTTACTGGTAATAACACGGCATATACTGCGTTCTTACTTTGGGGGCAAATTAACAGATAGGTGCCTTAAATTTACATATCAATGCCACTACAGCGTGTTTAGTGAATGCGGAATATTGGATGTAACATGTCTTCGTTATTTAAGCTAATCCCATTATAAATTATTTCCAGTAATGTTTAAGTTCTAACGAATGTTTGATAACGTAAACTCAATAGCATGTTTCTACCAGATATTCTACATGACATATTTCCGATTTTACGTCATCAAACACTGGTTAGAACCGAAATATTACTGGAAATAGAATGGGAATATATTAAGGTTAGTAACTATTTTAAACTGTTGCGATTTGGTAGTTCACAGCATCTTGCGAATGGTAGTGAGCTTTGGGAAAAAATTGCATTGGTCATTTCATAGCAAGCGTGTAGAAGAATTCAAATATCATATGGTCGAATCCAACGAAAAGTGTACACGGCATGTTCAGGGCCATAACTTAAAAGTATTAATCAATTGGCACTCGTTTTTCTATTGTGTTTATTCGCCTTGATCATACGCTTCGCGCCATATATAATAAGACCCCCTTCTGTGAAAAAATGTAGACACAGAGACCCCAAAACATGCTATTTTTACCCATTTTTTCAAAATATTTCTTAAAGTATTTTTAAAAACATCTAAATCAGTTATGAAAAGAAGTCATTAGATTGAATCTAAATTGATTTCCTGAAAGGTGTGTATTCAAAGATTGCCTGTTCAATTTTTCACATATTTGTACATAATTATGAATTTTTTGTGATTATTTTTTGAGTGGTATTTTTTTACATTATCTACGAATACAATTTTTCATAGCACTAGATATATCTTTAAAAAATGGAAATCACTAATAAATGCGCAATTGATACAAGCTTTGATATGTCCAATACTGAAATGCATTGCATTCGGACATCTTTATTATTGTGTTTAGGTGCCAGAAATTCTAAATGGCACAAAGGTAGATTTGGTAACAAATATGCATTACCTCCGAATACATGTTAAAAGCTGTGTCATTTCCACAAACTGAGAGAATAGTAAACAATAGTTAAGCAATAGGTGCAGGGTAATACACTCTTTATTTCTACCAAGTTTCAATAGCCTGCGTTTAAATATTTCTGAGATGTCAACAATAAAAGCAAGTATTCGTAGGTAAATTTCGATAACTGAATGTTACCTACGAATACAATTTGACATCATGACAGCATTGTGAAACACCGCCATTCATGCCAATGCCCATATTGGTACATAACGAAGGCCTGTATGTTTGCTATCAAATCATATGTCAATGAAAGTTGCGAATTCACATACATGCCCAACATACAAAACTGAATACGGCTTAATTGTTGAAAAATATGTACTGAAATAGACGACGGTCTGGTCATTTGAAAGAAAAATCATATTCGAAGAAGATTAGAAGGAGATAAATACTTGGATTTGTCAGCTGTCATGTGTGTTTCATTTTAAACGTTTACCGACCTTCTGGTTTCTGAGTAATTTGTGTCCAAATTGGTTTATTCGAAGGTAACTTTTGACGTTTTCGCTAAGTTTACCTACGAATACCATGAACAAAAACGACTTTTCTCATTGTCTCATGATCTAGACAACACAGTGGTGGACCCTAGTATAAAGCTAATTAAAGTTGCCCTCAAACGAAAGGCCACAAGACGTAACTGACTCCAAGATAAACTTCACAAGTCTGCAATAACGGTTTTAAGCGATTTGTGTGCAATTAAGCAAATTAAAGTCACTTTTAGTGCCTTTGTTTCTTACTTCAATCCTCTTTCAACCACTGTGAACCGACATTAAATATACATGATAGGGTCTCAAGTATCAATAAACGCACATAAAAAAAATAATACATTCAAAGTGCTTTATAAAATGAAGATTTGATTGCGATATCCACCAAAAGTCTAATTCTTACCTACAAATACTGAAATGTTACTTACGAATACAGCATAATACATGACATATGTAATGAAGTGTCCCTACCAATGGAAATTAATTGTCAAAAACTTTAAGCGGTGCTCCCGGACAATATTATTACCCATATACGGATTCATTCAACAATTATTTATTATGTAAATTTGCTGTTTAACTACTTGTATATCAAAATGAAGTGTTCAAAATCTTGCTTAAAGCATCAAAAAATTTTGATCTAAGGTAATAGCATTTATTCATTTGGACGTACCATCTGAAAGAGATCTAAAACTACCATTTTATTCATTCATTATCATAATAGCAAAATTTGAACCTCTAAACGTAATATAGATATTGTTAAATCGCCCATGTTACCTACGAATACCCGGGTCTCTTCACCTATTATTTTATAAAGCGTTAGGTGTATGCGTATAATTCCTAATATTCCTGAAAACAGATATCCCACTCGTTCTAATACAATATGTAAATTGATTCATACTCATTTGATAAATAAAATACAGAAACTGACCTAAACTTCATTTTCAAAAATAAACTAGCATAAATTGCCTAAGATCATATTGATCGCGTTATAAAAATAAAAACAAATATTTTCTGGTTGAGCTAGCATTTTTCTGTCACCCTGTGGTCTACATTACACGAAAAAAGCGTTAATGGGAATATTCCATTTGCTTTAGGTTGATTAGTATTGCGATAGTGAAAGCATCCTAGTGGTATTCGTAGGTAACATTGGGTTTTGATGTCACATTTACTATCACACGTCCTGGATTTATTTTTCAAGATTAGTGATGGCACTTTTGGTTCCTATAAGGCCAATATGTTATCAATCAATGGGCAAAAGGAAAATATTGTGGAGACATTTTTATTTTTGACTTTTATTTTTGGCCCGTGGACACTTTTGGTTGGATTCGACCATATACTTTTGTAGGTCTTGTGGTCTTGAGTTATGTTGTAAAGAGAGCTGAAACAACATCGCCTTTGTAAAACGTGCATAACTCGTTAACAACAATAAATCAAGCAAATTTTCAAAGTATATGATTTGTAGAATGAACAAGGTGTTATTTTTCAATCGATTTAGATCATGAAAATCGATCTTTTCGGCTGCCTCGACCAACAATACTTTAGTCAACCTTTATATTTAAAGAAGACATAATTTTATTGACTATTCTACGTGGAATACTCTTGAACCTGTAGCGGACCTTATTGGTATATAAATATACATGTGACATACATTTTCTGTAATGACGTTTTGATTATTATTGTTCTAAACAACCATTGAGAAGTATTAAAAAACAAAACACACAATGCAATAACCCGAAGTGTTAGCATTGAAAAATAAACCTGCGACAGCTATTTAATAGTGTTTTCACCTTTCAAAATTTATGTCGAAGGAAAGATTACTTTGAGACAAAAGATAAGCAATCCAACTATATGCTTCTGTTTCATTTCATTTCTTCTGTTTGTTGTATACAATTGCTATTAAGGGGGTACTACACCCATGTTGTAAATTTGTGACTATTTTTGCATTTTTCTCAAAAAATAATTTCACACTGGTAACAAAAGTTATGTATATTATTGGGGCAAGGATCCAATTACAACACTGAAATTTCAGTGACTCAAGACAAGCGGTTCAGTATATATGATAGGAAACGAGGTACATCCTGGCGGTACCTTATTTCTGATCATAAATAACAAACCGCTTGTCTTGGGTCACTGAAATTCCAGTGTAGTAATTGGATTCCTTGCCCTATAATATACATAACTTTTGTTACCACTGTGTTATTAGTTTTGAGAAAATGCAAAACTAGACACACATTTATCGAGGGGTGTAGTACCCCCTTAACCCACCAAACACACATTTTTTATGACGTTATAGACATGTTATAAACACGTTTTGGTTTTGATCAAAACGTTTAATTAGAGGAATAAATGATAGGATTTTGTCTTTTGCCTATACATGTACAATATCGTGTCATAATGGATGGGCTGGCCAATATTTTGAGTAGTGGATGCCGGCGCAGCCGGTATCCACTACGATAAAAATATTGGCCAGCCCATCCATTATGACACGATATTGATAGGCAAAAGACAAAATCCTATCTTTATTCTCATTCTTATTCAGTTTTAATGTAATTTTTGCGAGAAAAACTGCCTTTTTTCAGAAAAAAATAAAGAGGACATCCCCGTTGTTTTAAATGAACGAAACCATCACGAACATCTAAGCCGCCGAATCGCGTTTTAGTTCTCACACGTGTATTACGCGAACGCATTATCCCGTGATCATTGAGGAGCAACAAGCGTGCCGCCGTTGCGTGGCGGTGCGCGCCCTGACTAATATCACTATCAACTATTGTGAGATATTATACAACAGAAAACCAATCAAATTACGCGAATTCTTTACAAGACGCACCCATTGAATAAGAATACCATTTAAATGTCGGGCTCTATAAAGGTCATGTAAACATCTTTAAAAAAGCATTTACAAATTGCTGTGTAAATGTTATTACAAAATATGTTTTTGCAAACATTTTTGCAAAATATTTATCAACACGTTTTAACATTATGTTTCGCATTATGGCCTTTATTTATATAACCCGATATTTAAACGTTTTCTACAACGTTTTGGCGTTTGCTGGGGATCATCACCATTGTCATCATTATATATCACCGCTATCATCATACTATTCATCACATCTGTAAGATCTTACAATAATTAGCATGATTCATTGTTAACTTTGGTTTCATATCAATTACTAGTCTTGAGAAATAATTGATATAATGGAGGATACATTTCATCGTCCAGCCTGAATGATTTCCGGTGATGTCTCATTATTCAGTGTATAATATAACGACCACAATAGTCTATTCAGGTTGAAATCCATAAAACCCTCTGTGGTAGACATGACCTTAAACACTTATACAGGGAGTGTAATTTAAATTAATGAAGTCACCCTTTTAGGTATAACACTCCTTGTGGAAGACTAAGGACACCCTGGTCATTGCTGGTGGTGCCTAGTACGCTCTCGTGGAAAAATTAAGTTAGCTTGAAATGCCCCTGGACAAGGAACTTACTGCTAATTGTTTCGTTGTAACCCGTTCGAAACTCGGGGAGCTGGTCCTGGTTGCGAAGGTTATTTGTGGAATGTCAAGGGTGTTGTTTGTTATTAAATAATTTATGGAATGATGTGGGGCCGTAGTGGTCAGCAACAACCTGTAAAGTATGCTGAGGCTTGTGGATCAACGTCTAGGCGCTGCTCCTGTACGTAGCGCACTATTATAAATCTCTGAGCTTTTCTTTATTTTATATATCTCCCATAAGGGGTGCGTGGATTTCAACTAATATCACATACTGAGTGGATTGATTTCTCTTTACGGGTTTTAAGTAAAGATGTGACGTAAGCATAAGAGCTACAAAAGAGCTATATGGTGGAATTTAGAGATGGTTGAACTTGGGACCTAAGGTAACAATATTGGAAATGTTTGTTTTGACCGTCGATGCAGAAAGGTGGGATAAGGGTAGATTACTTCATTAAATTAAAGTATCTGCCCAGCCATCTCTCTTTCTGTAGAGACGCTGTATTTTTGACTCTGAGATATTTTGCTTGCTACCTTGGTTTGTTTAAGTTTGTCTACTATCCCTGTGGTTTTGTATTTTTACTAATGCAGCTACAGTGTACACTCATGGTTTACATACTGCATTAGTTTTTATCTTGTCTTTGTCTTGTCCCCCACACCAAGTTGGTATACCTGGCTCGAATTATTATTATTATTATTATTATTACTATTATCATTATTATTATTATTATTATTATTATTGTTATTATTATTACTATTAGTCTTCTTCTTCTTCTTCTTCTTCTTCTTCTTCTTCTTCTTCTTCTTCTTCTTCGACTTCTTCTTCTTCTTCTTCTTCTTCTTCTTCTTCTTCTTCTTCTTCTTCTTCTTCTTCTGTTTCTTCTTCTTCTTCTTCTTCTTCTTCTTCTTCTTCTTCTTCTTCTTCTTATTCTTCTTCTTCTTCTTCTTCTTCTTCTTCTTATTCTTATTCTTCTTATTCTTCTTATTCTTATTCTTATTCTTATTCTTATTCTTATTCTCATTCTTATTATTATTATTATAAGCTATAGCGTAATGGCAAACACATTAATAATATTAATTTGACTATGGATATTAGTTAATCATTAAAAATTGGCTTCTTAAATCGGGAAAAAATTGCGATCGGAAACGTGATTTTTTTTTTTGCCGGTATGGCTTAAATCTGGTTTATGGACCCAGAAAATTGCATTAGATTTAATAAATTGTCCATTCTCATTTTATTCAATAACAAGAATTCATTCCATGTTGCTCACATGATCTATAATATTAAACAATGTGTTGTTGTGTGTCATGTGTGTTGCTGTTGCCTAGTTACTCCAGTGGAAGAACTGTGTCACCATCATACGCTTTAAAGTAATTTTATTTGTAAAATTCCATGCGCCAAAATGCGTAAATGTTGCAGATTAAAAGCACCTTCACAGACTTTGTGGGGAGATATGGTCAACTGACATTTTTAGAATGTTAATATTAGACTACATGATGTAAAGGCAGTAATTCTGGGGGACATTAATATTGAGGAGACACAGAGACGTGTCAACCTCTTTTGTAGCAAAATTGCTCCATCACATTTTGACAATTCAAACCAAATCTACCCCACATTTTTGAAAACAGATTGACACCACTGGTACACAATAGAAATCATATTAAAAATACGAAATAACATATTTGTGAAAGTTGCATCAGCATGCTTATTATTAAATTGTTAAAGTCGCTAGGGTTTTTCTCTCAATCGTCATGCACATTTAGCCAAATTTAGCAAAGGATTTTGAAGGCATTTTATTAATATGTCTTTGGTGATCCCTGCCACACCTAATAGCATCACGTGACCTCAGATATGTTGGTGTCAGTTACGTTATACAATATCGGCTACTCTAAATGATTCGTAGTATTGAAACAGTATATTGGTATAAATCATCGAGTCATTTTCTACCATAAGTAAGTCCATCTTCATCATCTTTGTTGCTATGACAACTCAATCGGTATAATGGTGAAGTGATGGTAGTTGGAGTATTATTGTTATTATTACACATTATGCTTTGGTAGGCTGTAGTGAATTAGAAAATTATTGTACCTACCTAGATTCATGTTAAAATATATTCCAAATCCCTAACATTCTATGGTAAAATCAAAAACAATTGTGAATAGGCTAAAGGCTTCACAAACGCAACTGTTATAAAATATGGCTATAGCTTCAGAGCTATTAATCGTGTTCACAATATTTAGCATAGGAAGAAGGGTGGTGTATTTACGCGAAGGGTAGTGTATTTGCACGAAGGGTGGTGTATTTACGCGAAGGGATTCACTTTATCATTACAGACATTTTTTGAAGACATCAAAGAGCTCTTGGAACAAAAACTCATGTGTAATGATTGACAGACACAATTTCAATTAATGACACGATTATTTTGTAATCGATCACAAACAAACGTTTTATATCAATTTTGAATGTAGCCGGAATCCATAAATATTTCTTACTTTTAACATGATTGACAAGCGAACCATTGTGGAACTATTTCACATGTTTTCTAAAAATTCCAAAAAAACAAACAAACAAGACATTACGAGATAGTATTTGCCGACTTATGCAACAACGTGTCTTCACTATTTTTGAGACCTTCTCGTAACGTTTATGATAAAGAAAAAGAAAAAGAAAAAAAAAGTTAATACATGAACTTCAACGGCAACTTCAAATATTATATCGATTGAATTTATGCTCAGATTTACTTCAACGCGAACGTCTGAACGGTTAACTGCGTCTTGTCCCTTTTGTTTGGTCAAGCGGGTTATTGGTCACACTTCAAGACAAAAGGCCTATCTTATTTTATTAAAACTCAATAATTATTATTAAAGTTAACGTTAGTTTTGTCAATTTCATATTTTCATTTTACGACACAAAAGTGTAATGAAACACCAACCCCTCCAGTCCCCCCTCCCATCCTTTCTCCATATTATCCACTGCCTTTCCCCTATCCTCCCCAGGATCCTCGCTCTCTCAAACTTTACCCCTTCCTATAATACCCCACTCCCCCTCCAGGGTTGCATATATTTCAAATGGAATAGCAAATTATACATCTAACTTGATGAACTAAGATCTTATTCCTCGTCAATGTTTACATTACCGACGGTGTTTCTATAAATAAATAATGAAACAAAAATCTTCACCAGGATTGAAATGCGACTTTGACCACAATTATTTGAAGGGATATTTATTTTGGGCCAACGAATATTTACCAAGGATCTATCAATATAGATACAAACCTTATTTGACTTGACTAAAATTATAATGATCAATACGATTACGATGAATTGCATCTGAGTGCATTAAAGTGCAATGTAAACACGTTTTAGCCCATGTTTGCGTTAATCGCGTAAATTTGTCCCAATAAACTCATTCTGGGAGCCGGTCATCAGGACGACTTGAAACTTGTGTCCCCTTTGTAAATGTTTTTCAGTACGCCGCTGGTAAGTTTAAGGGGGAATAATACCCTGATTTTCATCAGTACCCCTCTTCTTTTTTTCTTGCAAATTTATGAAGTACATAAATATGTTCATCACCTCATATCCTGAACTTATAAAATATATCTACATACAAAGTGCTTTTAAACCATTTTAGTAAGTCATTTTAGCCCTATATATTTTTTTGTTTACTGTCTCCTAGTAACTCAGATGCGTGTTTCATAACAAACCATAATTTATTCTATTCAACATGTTCAAGTAGGGTACATGAATAGAATACATTAAATTCTTTGTTATACTCTTTATAGAATATTTAGTGGTGCATGCAAAATATATAACACTGAATAAATTAAATAAACACTTACACAATGGATTCATAGTCATTAGTCAATACTATAATGTGTTGTTAGGAGAAGAAAAGGCTATTAGGTCACCATATGTCAGGTTATAGGTCAATTGGTTCAGGTCAAATTTAAGCATCAATTTTGAATACACATGTGAGAGTCTGTGATATCATAATGAGGCATAATTTTGATATTCTGTCTTTAACTGGATATATATCGAGAAGTGCAAGGTGGATATACTAATATACCTTGGGATGTAAATGGTGAGTACAATTTAGAATGCCTAGTTGAGATGGATTTCACAAATAAATATAAAATAGTTACCAAAATCACAAAAGTTAAGCTTACGGAAAACTACCCAATATGGTGGTATAGGTGACAAGAAATACAATTTTTTCAACATTGCTGTAGTATGGTTGTGGTAACCTGTTACCTGTGGCTTAATTAAGTTTCAGTGAAATAATGTCGCAAGTTAAAAATACAAAATATAGCTCAACATTGAAAAGAGAAGCATTTTAACCATGTCCTTTTTTGATAGTTGTGGAGCACCAAGTTCATGAAGTTATAAAAGAAATCAGGAACCACTTATTCCCATTTTACATATCAACTTTATTTCCCTAATGTGTTAGCAACACATATCCAAAATTTTAACGAAATCCGTTGATAGTAAGCTTTCCAAAATAAAGTGAATTTAAATCATCAGTGATGTACCACCTTTTGCCTTCTACTTTGATACCGATGCCACCAATAAAACGAGAAGATTTGCCCCTTCATTTTGCATACCACTTTGTCCAATTGTTTTTTGTAATTTCTTCACAAAATGCAAAAAAATGCAAAACAAAAATCAATGGGTGTAGTACCCCCTTAAGCATCTGTAATCATGGTAATGTGCTGTGGATCATATTAATTGTGTCTTATGCAATTTGGGTCACGGAAAAAAATTGGAAGCCCTGCATTATTGTAATGCATGCAATACGACAGTTTCTGTCTTTTTTTTGTTGTTGTTTATTTTATATTTGTTTGTTTCATAATTTCAATTTGAGCCTCAATGAACGGTCTTATAATCTGATTTTGTTTTAAATCTATTTTTACACTTGAATGAAAATAGCCAATTCGTTGTGTTAGTAGGTCAACAGAGCAATTTCCTACATAAATTCAAACATTAAGGGTAGATTAGGTATTTTTGGTCTAAGCAGCCAAAATATAATTTTCAATATCTAAATCAAAATACTGTTGAAAAATAACACTTTGATGTTTTACAAATGTTCATTCTACAAATCATATACTTTGCAAACTTGCTGTATTTATTGTTGTTAATGAGTTATGTAGGTTTTAAAAAGTGTTGTTGTTTCAGCCCTCATTACAACATAACTTAAGAACCATCCTTCAAAAGTATACCTGTTTATATATTTGAATTCTTCAACACTACACACGCGCTATTAAATTATCAATGCAATTTTTGACAGAGCTCACTACCATTCGCAAGATGCTGTGAACTACCAAATCGTAACAATTTAAAAAAGTTGCTAACCTTAAGTTTCCCATAAAAAAAGCGTCCACGTTAAAAGAATAGCCAGTGGCGGTTTTTTTTTTCACTTCAATCCGATTTTTCGGCTTAAAATTCACAGACTCCCGTAATCGTATATTATGGCTTTGAATAGAATATTGAATTTACTTATAATAAATATTTCAGTACAGAAATACGCAAAGAAGCTACAGGGCGTATTGAAGACATTTACTATGAAGACGACAATACTGTTGGATTCCATTGGTACCACGAGAAAGTATAAACTCACCAAACCAAATATACGTATCAAAACATGATATGCAGTATACAAAATAAAACATACATTAGTATGGCATATAATTATTTTTCATATCAAGTGAATTCCAGAACTCGTTTTATATGATGAAGGTAAAATATTTTACTGGATATAAAATGTATACCATTTGTATTGGACATTTGTAATGATGACTTCTGTTTTGTCCATTTAGAACTGTCATCCGTCTCACATTACGAAAACCGAAACCAGCCTATTTACTCTTATATCATGCTCGTGGTGTTATGTTCATTGCCAAATGGAATGAACAGATTTAATGATGTCAATGTTTATCATTTTTATCATTTATTTATCTTGCGAGGATGTTCGGAGCTACGGAAATGTATACTACCATAAACATCATTAAGACAATCATACAGTGACCATCATGAATAACGCTTTTCTTCTCCGTCTTTTTTCTTGCTATTCTTCTTTTTCTTGCTATTCTTCTTTTTCTTGCTATTCTTCTTTTTCTTGCTATTCTTCTTTTTCTTGCTATTCTTCTTTTTCTTGCTATTCTTCTTTTTCTTGCTATTCTTCTTCTTCTTCCTCTTCTTCCTCCTCCTCTTCTTCTTCTTCCTACTCCTCTTCTTCTTCTTCTTCTTCTTCTTCTTCTTCTTCCTCTTCTTCCTCTTCTTCCTCCTCTTCCTCTTCTTCCTCCTCCTCCTCTTCTTCTTGACCGCCAATTATGACTGTCTGATATTTATTGCCAACAATGTGGAAAAAGAGGCACATGTAAAAACGTAAAAAGCTATAATTTTGTTGAAGGAGCAAAGTTTAACAAACCATAACCCCGCTTCTGGATATCGTTTGAAGTCAAATGATATCCCATTTTTAAGTTTATGATGTTTATTTTTTAAACACGAAATAAAACAAAATTGACCGGGGGAGGAATTTACGGCTCATTCGCCGTGGACGGTCACATATTTTATAGGCTTGCAATATAGAAGTGGTGACCAACCACCATATTAAATTCCATCACTTCTACTTGACAGCCATAGTGTAATAATAGACATCTTATAAAAAGTCAAGATGAAGCCGATGAATTATTCACCTAATTCACAGTTATTGTCTCTTTCCATCTCGTCTGCCTACCAACCATACATTACCCATGATGAGACAACCACAGACATCACGGCGGTATTACGAAATTAACAAGATAAAATGAGAGCACATAATATATCAAGATAGAGAACAACAAAATGTACCTCAGTTAGAATTCATATCGAGTAGACCTTCGCCACTTTGGGAAATTTAAACCGCCAAATTTCTCCGCCTCTCACTCAATTTTATCGGCACGAGGTGATAGATCAACGTCAAATGCTTAACAACATCTCAACGTCTTATGGGTGCTAAATACAGCAGTGTCACGGAATTTTTTTATACTGCACGGGTAGGCTAGTACATGTATATACCAATATCTAGTTTTCGATGTACACAGGAGCTCCCCACCCCCACCGACAAATTTCTCCGCCACTCACTCAATTCTATCGGCACGAGGTGATAGATCAACATCAAATGCTTAACAACATCTCAACGTCACGGAATTTTTTTTACTGCACTGGTAGGCTATTACATACATATACCAATATCTAGTTTTCGATGTACACACGAGCTCCCCACCCCCACCGACAAATTTCTCCGCCACTCACTCAATTCTATCGGCACGAGGTGATAGATCAACATCAAATGCTTAACAACATCTCAACGTCGCATGGGTGCTAAATACAGCAGTGTTACGGAATTTTATTATATTTGGTCTGAATAACTGAATGTATTATTCTAATACCAAACCTCTTTACATTCTAACCTAAACCCTAGGCACTCTCTCCACTTCAACAAAAACGTATGGATATGATAAAACATCATCCACATTGGGCAGAAAGATATTATATAAAAAGGTTAGAAAGGCTTTACATATTTGTGCTAACCTTTTCCTGGTATGGGGTAAGACTTGTATGTTTTACTTGTGTGTGGGGTGTGGGGGTGGGGGTGTGTGTGTCTTGAATTACTTTTAAGATATGCCTATTGGTATTATTACATTAACACCACTATGGCCTATCGATTTTACGCTGCTGTTACATCCCTTTCTTGGTCGCCTGGTTGCTCTTGTTATTTTTCCTAACATATTAATTTAAACCCCAATTATCAACATTTGTCTCCAACATTTTCTCCAAGATTTCAAAGTATTATAGTAGATATAAAACACCTGTTATTTGAAAGTAAACAAGAAATTTCAAAAGTTTTGAATACATGCAAATCATGACTTTTGTAAGCATGAGGTTAGAGAGGTGAAATCGAATCAACCTTGAGCCAGGCGCCACACTGCAAGAAAAATATGGTAGAAGTATGCCACCTTTCAAAACCGTAGAAATTATGACAAAAGATATATCAATGTCAGCCACATTTTAGTTGTAGCAGAAAAGAAATACGTGTTACAAGCACGCCTTATCCATCACGTACGTGAGCATCAATTCAAGTGTAACACTCAACGGAATACTTCCCCGTTTTACTATAATAATTATTTCATAGACATTAAGTCATATCCAATTAATTATCCTTCAGTCATGTTAGGGAAAAACGCATTTAAGACTTTCTATAAACCTTCGATAAAACTCACACAATTTGGTCAAATTCGACACAATTCCTGGTAACATTTTTGTCTCGAGATATGTTATTTTGTTTCATAAGGAATATGTTATAAACATGTAATAAACGCGTCAAAACGGTTTAATACATTTACAAATGGACTAGATCGATCGTTTTAAGAATTGCAAGCTTTCGTCAATATTGTTGTACACTTGTCCCTTAATAAATAAATAAATAAATAAACTCCTACAGAATGGAGTCGAATTTGAAATTGTATTTTCCATAAGCATAAATAGGCACATACATTAATAACTCAAAGTAACGACGGAAAATAGGCTAAGTAATTATTTCTTGAAGTGTCCATATTGGCCTTTCACTGCGCTAAGCTAGAGTATGTTAAGCATATAAAATGTCTGGTTTTCACCGGCTTAATTTAAAATTGGGTTTTGAAAACTCAAGTTTACAGACCTCCAACTGGTTTTAATTTCTTTATTTTATTTTTATAACTATGTACAAATTTGGCAGAACGCTGGCTTAACCATTGAATTAAACCGCTAGAACCGGAATACTTTCAGATATTTTAGCAATAATCTCCCTGAAATATGTGTGCAGTCGTTTATGGTGGTAGCGAATTTAATGCACTGCCTGAGCATTTTACTTTTGTATGCCGCAATAATACTTTGATATCAGGCTTTTGCAAAGCAAGTAAATCTAGAGAAATTATGGTCGACGTGACCATGATACAAGTTGTAATACCGTAGAATTCCGTCTAGAAGCATATATGCCTCTAAACGAGTGTTTTTTTAACGTAAGATATGAAAGGCCAATACCCTTCTCAAAAACATTGCAATAGATTGGTCTTACAAATATACATGTTTGTACAGCCGCCTTTATCAGTAATATAGTTGTTCAAACTCCAAATAACGTTTTTGTTGAGAGTGTCTGCCTCTTGTCTCTTGTGTCAAAAAAAAAACCGTTTAGAGGCATATATATGCTTGTAGACGGAATTTTACGGTACATGATCTAAAATATGTCAAATATCCGATAGCCGTAGTCTGAATACAGTCTTGGCATAAATGTCTTGGGTTTACTTCCTAACAGATTGATCTACACCAGTAGTCTATTTATGAGAAAATATGCTTCCAATGTAGAAGTGGTGAGCAAACACCATATTAAATTCCATCACTTCTACTTGACAGTCATAGTGTAATAATAGACATCTTATAAAAAGTCAAGATGAAGCCGATGAATTATTCACCTAATTCACAGTTATTGTCTCTTTCCATCTCGTCTGCCTACCAACCATACATTACCTATGATTAGATAACCACAGACAACACGGCGGTATTACGAAATTAACAAGATAAAAATGAGAGCACATAATATATCAAGATATAGAACAACAAAATGTACCTTAGTTAGAATTCATATCGAGTAGACTTTTACCACTTTGGGAAATTTGAACCGACAAATTTCTCCGCCTCTCACTCAATTTTATCGGCACGAGGTGATAGATCAACGTCAAATGCTTAACAACATCTCAGCGTCTTATGGGTGCTAAATACAGCAGTGTCACGGAATTTTTTATACTGCACTGGTAGGCTAGTATATGTATATACCAATATCTGGTTTTCGACGTACACACCAACTCCCCACCCCACCCACTTTATCAGAAGTGTAGTGATATGAAAACCATTAAACCATGGATACTGGAACGGGTTTATGTTTAACCCTCGTCCAATGAACCATTTTTGTAAAAAAAATAACGAAGAGAGGTTTTCTCTGACTGCTCATATCCGTAGTAATCGACTTGAATCATGATATACCAGGGACAGTATGTGTAGCTCAGTGGTTGTAGCGTCACCCTGTACGCGAGGTTCTGGTTTTCATCAGCTTATAAAGTTAAAAGTAGGGGTTACATCCCAGCAAGCTTTTGGTTTTGGTAAAAACGTTTTAATAACATTAAATGTCGGGTTACATAAAGGTCATGAAAAGGTCAGGGGAGCACGGTGGCCTAGCGGAACGGGCACTGACTCATAATCGGAAGGTTGCGGGTTCGAGCCCCGGCGACGCCATCGTGTTGTGCCCTTGAGTATGGGCACTTTATCTCGATTACTCCTCTCCACCCAGGTGTTTAAGCTTGTTTAAATGGGTACCGGCATTCTTAAATGCTGGGAAGGTAACAGACTCGCTGTAGAGGAGGTATAGCGATCCCCTATAGCAACATTACATGGAGGAGTCTGGCCCAATCGCCAATGAAAGAGAGATGGGCACTCCGATCACTGTTTATACAGGATCGTCTCCTTTACCTTTTTTTTTTTTTACTTTACATGGAAACGTTTTAAAAACGTTCTGTATGAAAACACACTACAAAAGTGTTTTTTAAATGTTTTCAAAATGTTATTGAAAAATATTTTCTGCAAACATTTGTTGCCAAATATTTTGCCAACACTTATATAACGATATGTTTGAATGTTTGCAGTAAGCAATCAAAAAATGTTTTTGAATTTATGAAAACGTTTTACACCCTTTATCATACCCTTTATATAACCCGACATTTAAACGTTTTCTGGCAACCTTTTCTAACCTTTTGCGAATGATGTCGAAAATATTTTGTGTTTGCTGGGATATTACTGAAAGCGCATGTTTACAGACCTCCTACTGGTTTTAATTAATTAATTAATTTTATTTTATAATTATGTAAAAATTTGGTAGAACGCTGGCTTAACCATTGAATTAGACCTCTAGAACCGGAGATGGAATAATTGTATACTTTCAGATGTTTTAGCAAAAACCTTCCTGAAACCTTCCTGAAATGTATTTTACTTTTGTATGTCACAATAACACGTCTTATGGGTGCTAAATATATTAGTGTCACGGAATCTTTATGGTCATGTTTTTTATGTTGGGCACCAGTTGCGTTGTGTATTTTTCAAACAAATCACATGCTTTTACAGGTTTGGTACTGTAACTTCAAAAGTTTACATTAGAACCCAATAAAAGTATATATTCTGAGAGCATATACTCAGACGATTTCAGAAACGATACAATGGGAGTCATTATACAGGGTGACCCATATAATATACAGGGTGTAACAAGCAAAATAAGGATGAAAATATTAATTCAGTTAGGGGTGTCACCCCTAGACGTACATTGATAATGTAAAGTTTTGACGCATGTCTAATATAGTTAACTTAATTGCCCACCCAGCCATATGGAACTTTTAGCCGTCAAGTACTTCAATTATGTAGATACAGGGTGGTCAAAATCTATCAATATTTATATGAATTTCTTCAAAACACCCCTTATCTGGCAGTGGAGATGCACATTTTCATGATTGAGGCATCTAACTAGATGTAAAATAAGCTCAACAATCCAGTTTTTAAAGTTAAAAGAGAATTCGACAAAGCGTTTTCGTAAAAATTGACTTTTTGGATCAAAATTGAGCATGAGGGCGCTCTTTCAGATTTGTCGCAAACTTTCCATGTTTTACTAGTTTTTAGTTTACTGAAGTAAAGAAGATCACAACCAAGGTCTGCTTAAGAAATTTGAGCCATTTATCATGTTTCGTTTGTCCGTGGCACCCTTTTGAATGTTGCCTACATTAAATCCCTATTCAAATACATAGAGGTCAGCGAACTTTATTAATGAAGAAACAAGTAATTTGTAATTTTTAATTGTCTAATTAACAAAATACTGAGGCAATGAATACTAAACATGATATCACTTGGCTGAGATCAAGTACAGAAACAAGTAGAAATCCATTTTACAGCATTGTGATCCTCCGCCACATGATCACCATTGTACAGCATTGTGATCCTCCGCCACATGATCCTCCACCACATGAGCCACCCCTGACTAATTAGACTTAACGAGTTACAGTAATTAGTACAAATGAAAATCATTAATTTTTGTTTCAGAAATTGAAAGACCAATGTCTAAGGAAAAAATAGTACTAAGCAAGCTCATAATAAATATTAAATAAACAAGCTACATGCATGTAAACACGTTTTGATGAGTAAGAATGCAACAAAGCCACCCTTTTTAGGTGCCCAGTATAAAAAACATGACCTTATTATATGTACATGTATTTGGTCTGAACGACTGCATGAACTATTCTAATACCAAACCTGTTTAGATTTTGACCTAAACCCTGGGCGCTTTAACAAAAGCGTATGGATATGACAAAACGGGTTCTAATTAATGTCAATAATAATGCAAAACGAAACTATTTGGCATTTTGCCCTTCACAAAAAAATCATCCGGGAGATACCTTTTTCCTGGTATGGGGTATGCATTTGCGTAGCGTGGGTCATCACATTGGGGGGCACCGGGTCTGATGGGGGGGGCACAAGCCATTTTTTGGCATTTTTCCTATGGGATTTTCTAAATTTTGAGATCGATGGGGGGGCACGTGCCCCATGCCCCTATGACGCTACGCCACTGGGGGTAAGGGTGTATGTTTATTCATTTTTGTTTGTCTTGAATTACTTTTAGGATGTTGATATTATTACATTGACACCACTATGACCTATTTATTTTATACTGCTGTTACATTTTTTCCTAACATATTGATTTAAACACAATTATCAACATTTTGTTTCCAACATTTTCACCAAGATTTTAAAGTAGGCCTAGATATAAAATACCTGTCAGTATTTTAATTTGAAAGTAAACAAGAAATTTCACAAGTTTTGAATATTTTTATATATATAAAGAATTTGGATTTGGTTGACACTACATAGTTTTACAGAGCTGTTTCGTAAGGCTGCGTTCACATAGAAGTATACGGTATACGGTATTCGCTATACGAAATACGCTCATTCGATCAGGCTGAGTTCATATAGGCGTATACTATGTGAACTCAGCCTGATCAAATGAGCGTATTTGAATAGCGAGTAGGTCAGTTTACCAATTTTCTTCGTCTAATCAAATGCTTGTAACTTTACTTCTTGAGGTCACATTGCATTAAATGAGGTGTCATAATGTGCAGAATTAGATAGTGCATCTATTACAAAAAAATGAATTTACCCACATATGGTTTAGTTTTAAAATTAGGACGGTATACGCTGCACTAAAATCGAGCATGCACGATTCCCACTATACTATACTATACGCAGGTATACGGCCTTTTCGAATAGTGCCTATGTGACCCGGTACTATGAAATTACCTTGCCCGATTTAGGCTATACGCATGCACCTGCAAAACGTGCACCGTATACCCGAATAGTATACTTCTATGTGATCGTAGCCTTATGTGACCCGGTACTATGGAATTGCCTTGCTCGATTTGAGCTATACGCGTGCACCTGCAAAACGTGCACCGTATACCCGAATAGTATACTTCTATGTGAACGCAGCCTAAGGGCCGATAGGCCCTCACTCATCAGAAACTTAATGCAGAATGAGGCATAAACTAAAATATACACAACACCTAGCTTCAAGAATAATCATGCACAAAAGGATTACATAATGTTACATAAAATCAATAGACAACATGTCATAATTTCAAGTGCGTAAATCCATAGAAGTCAATATGCCATAATTTCAAATGCGCAATACCATAAAATTCAATACAGATTGTCTGAATAGACATCATAAAAAACTTGATCACAAAGGAATATAAGTGAAGAATCCACTTTTTATATATATATATATATATATTATTAAATACATGCAAAACATTACTTTTGTAAGCATGAGGTTAAAGAAGTGAAATGGAAGCAACCTTGAGCCAGAACGCTATACTTCAAGAAAAATATGGTAGAAGTATGTCACCTTTCAAAACGAATATGAAAATATGACAAAAGATATATCAATGTAAGCTACATTGTAGTTGAAGCAGAAGAAACGTGTTACAAGCACGCCTTATCCATCACGTACGTGAACACCCATTCAACTGTAACACTCACCGGAATACTTCCCCGTTTTACTATAATAATTATTTCATAGACATTAAGTCATATCCTATAATAATCATCTTTCAGTAATTTTAGGGAAACCTGGGGCTTATGTATGTATGACCAATACAATAAGATCTCACAAGACTTTTGATTCAAATTGGACACAAATTTAGCTCGAGAATCGTGTGTTATCAAACTGTATTTAATTTGATTGACTTGACCGTTTTAACCCCACGAGAACTACCTGCCGATTGGCCAAAATGAATATTGTGTCCAATTTTGAACCAATCGAGGAGGGTATTAATAAGATCGTCTGCAAACTATTATAACCGAACCGATGTTAACAAAATATGATGGGTAAAATTTGACTAATTTGACAAATAATATAGCAAATCTGATTAATATGACTGACCGGTTTACGAATGATATCATTATCCATTCGTCAATAGGGGTCCTACATGAACCGATGCCAAATTAAATATCAACTATAATGTGTTAAATTTGACACAATTCCTGGTAAAAATGTGACTCGATATATTTTTTATTTTATAAGAAATCTATGCAGTTTCTTATTTCTGGTCAAACGTGACTAAAAATCTATGACATATTTTCGTCAATCAATACTGGTGTACTACGTGCCTTTATTTAAATTAAGTAAATACGTTAATACATGCATTATTAGTTAATAGTACATTTTGGGCGAATTTGGTACAATTTCTGATTATATTTGACCGGACACCGTGTAATATCGAACTTTTACTCAAAACAATTTCTTTTTCGTGATGTGCCGGTATGCTAGATGCAATGAATAATTGTTTATCAAAACGTGTATAGAGCGGCAATTAAATATGTGGGTTCATTACAGTAAGTTCTTGATGTATTTCAATGTGCACCGTCAGTATTTTGCACTTTAACCATGTTAAATGACAAAACGTTTTGCGTAAAACGTGATTTGGCAAATAGCGAATTTCCAATAAGAGAACAAGCCTTTGTATCGGGGCTTGATATTGGAATTCCAATTTCCTTTCTCACGAAGTAAGGGCTAAGAGTAAAATTGTACAATTGTGTTTGGGAGTGGCCTTCTCTACTTTCTCCTTTTCCTTGCTATTTGCTTCCATTTCTTGCTTTGTTTATCAAAGCTATCTGGGCCAGCATGCATCATATGTGACGTGTCATGTCAAAAGGAGACACTTTTGGGCAGGTTATCAATTTTGAGATTTTTACATATCTTAAATATAGAGACATTTTGCTCCACAACGCCGTTTCCCCAATGAAATCGGACATTCCTAAGCGAAGATATTGAGTTCGTAAGTTATGGTATTATAAAATTGGAAATCGAGATATCGGCCTTTTAAAATATTATTGACAATGTTGAGAGTAGGAATTACCGTGAAAAATGTTTCAAAAATACAAGATGCCAGTTATATTCCGGTCTGAAATTATCAGACAATACTTTTAACATTAATAATATCACAAATTCTCAACAAACCCAAATTGTGAAAAAATTACCACCAGGTAGATTTATGGCTATTTCTCCATTTACGATCCTGCCCAAAAGTGTCTCCTTTTGACATGACATGTCACATATTAGCCTACACTCGCTATCCAGGCTTGTACATTTTTATTGTATGAACTTGGAACGGTCCATGGATTTCCCATGGATTAGCATGCGTTCCTCACGGACCAACCTGGGTAAACAAACAAACATATCCCAATTATAAAAAGTTGAATAAAACCATATTTATTTATTTATTTGTTTATTTATTCGTTTATTTATTTATTTATTTATTTATTTATTTATTTATTTATTTATTTATTTATTTATTTATTTATTTATTTATTTATTTATTTATTTATTTATTTATTTATTTATTTATTTATTTATTTATTTATTTATTTATTTGTTTATTTATTTATTTTTTTATTTAGTATTGTCCAAAAGGCAGATTTGTAATTTACATTCTAGCTACTGACAGTTTCATGCCAGCACTTTGCTGGCAATCATCAGACTGGTGTAAAAAAACATAATCAAGTCCACACATAATAACAAGAGAGCAAATATTGAAATTACAAATCTGCCTTTTGGACAATACTATATTTCGCTCTTCAAATGAATTGAGCACTTTTCCACCGGGCAGTTTGATACTTCTTGCATATTTATTTATTTGTTTATTTATTTATTTATTCGTTTATTTATTCGTTTATTGCCACTGAAAATGTCACATTGCGTATCGCACAGAACGGATTGCGTATTACTCTCCTTTAGGCTTTCTTGAGGCAGTGACGTCAGAATATACTCCAGTGTGAGTATACTAATATAAACTCTTTAGATTTCAATGCTCACACCAGCATCCCCCTAAATATTTAGAGTGAGAACAAGGAGCATAAAAAAACCCTAAAAATGCCGGGAAAAATAACAGGATGTTTTAACCTGTTGTCTGGTACGTTTAAGGGTTAAGACCAACCTTAACTAGAAATTTTATCAAATTTAACCAAATTGTGATTTTTGATCAAAGGTAAGTTATGCCACATTCTGGACAAATTACAGTATTCTTTCTTTCTGAACTTTTGTGATGTTGCTGACATTGCAGTGACGCCAATTGTTCTGTGCTACCAATATTCTAAAGAAAATCCTCGTTATATAACATCTTTGTAAAAATTCTACCAACATTATTCGCACGGCGGCATCAGTTTTTAGTAAATGTTTGCTTTTAGTTGTCACTAGCTTCAGCTTCGAGGCCACACCTTTCAATTAATTTAAAAGTGAACGGAAATTGTCAGCGATTTTGAATATTTATATGATACACTGGTACATCAATGCAAACATTGAAAACAAACATTAGAATGCCATATTGAAGTAAAATCGGTTGGTTTGGTTCGCCATTGAGATTGGTTGCGCAAAAAACACAAAAACACTCGATGCATTAATTTGAAAGAAAAATGCAATGGAATTTGAATATGGTTACCGGTTAAAGTATGTCACTTTTCAAAGTGAAGAAGAAATTGTGACAAATGATATATCAATTAAGAAAAACCACATTCGGTTAAAGCAGAAAACAGAACGTGTTACAAGCACGCCTTATAGATCACGTACGTGCATACCCATTCAACTGTAAAACTCACCGGAATTCTTGGTTACTGTAATAACTATTTCATAGACATTTTGTCGTATACAATTTGTCATCCTCCATTTCTTGTGACGAGAACCTGGGGTTTATTTATAACCCAATCAATCGTACGAGACTTTCTATTCAAATTCAATCAGAAATCACAATTTGGTTAAATTTGATACAATTTCTAGTTAAGGTTGGTTTTAACCCTTGAATTTTTGGACCTCACAACTACTAATATTTGGTCGAAAATATATAAAAGTATACATACGGAAAATACTTCATAATTTGGTCAAAAATGCTCAGATTTGGAGAAAAACAAACGTGTGGTTTTTTTTTTTAAATAATATAAATATTTATTAAGAAGAAGTTTTAAATGTTTTTGAATTTTGATCAACTTAATCAAAAATGGTTAATCTTTTGGTGAAAATCAGGTTCTTTTTTTGTATGAAATTGAGCATTTTTCAACAATATAAACATGTCTTAAAGCCGGAGAATTGTGTGATATCGTAATGCATTTAATTGATTGACTAAGTCATTTGGAATCGGATAGCAACAATATTTTTTTTGTGAGTACTACGACCTAAAATGTTATATCTTAGGAATATGTTGACAGGTGCATGTACAAAACATACCAAATTATAATTCATTAGGTTGCTCACATGTTGTTGCAAAAGCAATAATAGCTTTCAGCCTAAGATGATTAGCGTAAAAGGTGAATAAGAGAAAGATGGCCATAATTATTGTCTTTCAGGATTTTAATGGATTTTTGCAATTATCACAAGTACCTCGCGTTTATTGGAGGTCAGCGTTTTGTTTAAACGAAATTTTATCATTTATATTTCTAAAGGTAAATTTATTCTACCATCCCCTTTCACATTGGGTTATTTCAGTTGAAATCCATACACCCCCTATTGAAAACGTGACTTTAATTAATCTCCCTCACAGGGAGTGTAAAGTGGGTTACCTGAATAGGTGACTTCATATGAAATCCACACCCCCTGTATAGGGGAAAAAGTCCATGTCTTCCACAGGAGGTGTATGAATTTCAACTGATGCTGCCCACGTTATTTTCGCATAGACACGCACCCCACATAATACCCCCACACACCCACATAAGACTTCCCCCCACACCCCACACCTTTTTGCGAACATAAGCAGCAAAAGGAATGCTTATACGAGAGTAACTTTCACAATCCAATCGAAAGAGAAAAAATACGCAGTCTCAGACACACTCATTTTCACCCTGTCTATCACTTCAACCACCCACTTTCACTCCGTCTTCAACGCACACACCCCGTTTTATGCCCTCTTCTCACGCCCAATTTCACCCTCTTTCACCTTGTACACCCACTTCCAATCCGTCTTTCACCTCATATACCCAAGTTCCGTCTTTCACCTTGCACGCCAACTTTCACTTCGTTTTTCACCTGACCCTCCCACTTTCACTCCGTCTTTTCCAATCAGTGTTTCATCTCGTCGCACACCAACTTTTCACTTTGTCACTACCTCTTACACTCTGTCTTTTCCAGAACACACGCTCGCACATCCCATACAATGATTAACCGAACTCACAACTTTATATCCCACAATAAATAATAATAATAATAATATTACATATATTTTTAGATTATCAGTTATTGAATCGAATTAAGCAGATGCATCTAACATGATTATTAAAATACAACGTTTAATATAGTGATTACTTTATGCAAATAAAAATCAAACTGGTGAAACGGATCGTTACAAAGCAAACAGAAATGTGGTGTGGAACTGGACTCTTTCTTAAACGAGCATCACCAATAATTTGATTGTTGTTGACAGGTTCCATCATTTTCAGGCCCACAAACAATATGTGAAAATGTCGTTTTATCACAATATCTTTGCAGAATTTTCTCCTCTTTCCTACCTAAAATAACCAACAATGCATGTATACTGTATCGTTTGTCTTTGACAACTTTTGTATATTTTATTCTAAATTAAATATAATGAAATGTTCATGTTCATCGCCTTAATGCACATTTGGTAACCATAGTAATTCTCGTAAACAATGATGCTTACTTAATGCATTATTCACCTCGGTGTCGTTTGTGACCCAATGCGAGTGAATGAGACTGAAATCGAAGGAAAAATAGGGTGTTTTTTTATCACAGCAATATAGCCAGAGATATTATTATTATTATTATTATTATTATTATTATTATTATTATTATTATTATTATTATTATTATTATTATTATTATTACTATTATTATTATTATTATTATTATTATTATTATTTTATTATTATTATTATTTCTTAAATCAGCTCTTCATCATAAGATACACTCGCGGTAAAAAAGCCTTATTCATTTACTTACTCACTCAAATTAGGGTAGCTATATCAAAATCAAAAGAATAATTAACACTTACACACTCCACCACAAACCGCTTGTAAAGTCGGCAAATTGTATCCTGAGCTACAGCGTAACATGTGCATAAAGGTTGTGTTCATATGTACCTCAAGTTAGAGCGACTTTACGGCTCACTCGTGGCGTACGGTCACATTTGCGATATCCAAACAGTTGTCTCATTTACTCGCGTTCACACGCATTGTATGTATTTGCAATAGTCTGAGTAAAATATTCTAATGGAAATAACGACATGACAGGTTATGGTGATAAATTTTGCAATGCCAGCATTAAGTATTTAAGGAAAAGAGCCGTTGGTTTTCTCACATTCATGACGTTTTCTATAATCCTTTTCGTTAATTAAGACGTTGAGATGATAATTAACCAACAGAGATGGACCCTGTAGTTAATTCTTGACATTATGAATATACGCAATGCGCGTGCGCATGATCCAATATATTTTACTATTATTTTATAAAAACGCGAACGCAAATGAAGGTCATTGATATTTCACAATTCAACGAAAAGTACGTAATTGTTCCAATCTCGCATATGTGACCGTCCACGGTGAATGAGCCGTAAATTCCTCCCCCGTCAATTTTGTTTTATTTCGTGTTTAAAAAATAAACATCATAACTTAAAAATGGTATATCATTTGACTTCAAACGATATCCAGAAGCGGGGTTATGGTTTGTTAAACTTTGCTCCTTTAACAAAATTATAGCTTTTTACGTTTTTACGCTTATTATCCACTTCAACAATAGGATTATTGATTAGTTTTTGACTATCAAAATAAGACGGATGTCGGGCCAGCTTAAGTTATCGATGAATACGACCTTCGTACACATTTTACACCGTAACACAGAATACAATTTAGGGAATTTACGGCTCGTTTGTGCTGCCGGGTCACATATAAAGAAGCTTAACGTACAAGTAAGCATGCGTGAACAACGCGAGTAAGCCCGCGAACTTGTTGATCGCGTATACTTGTTTGTACAATATTATTGGCCGATTTTTACCAATTTGGAAAAATGTCTAAAAATGGATTGCGGAGTAACGAACTGTCGGCGTATTACATACATACATACATACATACATACATATACGAATTTTTTATTCAATAATGAACAAATACATTTGGGCCACCAAAGCGGCATTATAAATCATTACATGAATAACTTACAAACAACATGAAAATGAACAGGAAGAATTAATTGATTTTAATGAGCCTGTTTCGCAGTCTCCAAATGATGTTGGTTCCAATCATGGAACTGACAGAAGCATACTTGGCAACAGCCTTGGCAACACGTTTGGGGAAGCCAAGTTTCTTCAACCCACTTCGGAAACGGTGATGAATATGACCGAGTGACCCAATCACGAAGACAAGGATTTTGCAATCAAATCCGCACAATGTGAGCAAGTTACAAAGAGGAGTATACTTTGGGAACTTTGTGTTGTAACTTTCCTCAATGAAAGCATCGAAAGGACAAGTTACTTCCAAGATGAAACACTTCATGTTTTTGTCTAGCTTTGGTGATAAACTTAATCAGGTCGACACTTAAATCACCATTCTTTAAATGCTCCATCGAACATGCATAATCTGCTTTCTCGAGGTCCGCAAGTCTTCCCTGTGATTCAAGATTTTTCCAGTTGCTTAGTTCAGTTTCCAGTCAGAATTAATAGGTAAATTTTCACGGGAAAATTTTCTGGACACGTGACACCCATGGGCGCAGACATATTAGCATTATGGAATGTGACCCCGAGCACAGCGGGTGTTCTTCCAATGTATTTGAATAGGAAGAATTCCTCCTTTGAGACAAAATAAGTTACTTGTCGCAAGTTAATAATGTTATGGTAGGAGTTTCCGTAGATAAATATTTTTTTCCGTAGATAGATAATTTTGAAATTACGTTTTGATGATATTGTGAAAAAATTAAGATAACATAACATTCAATAAATTTGCAATGCACAAATTTCTATCAAAATTGCGGTCAAAAATACTATTCCAATTCAAAATTACTAAGACTTGAATAGCGAGGTCACCGCCGGGGGTCAGAGATCAGGCTCGAGGTTACACTTACATTGATACGCATTGGTCACGTGTCCAGAAAATTTTCCCGTGAAAATTTACCTATTAATGTTGACTGGTTTCAGTCAGTTTCTTTATGATAAAATGATAAATTACTTTGTGACAAACCATTACAGTTTCACCTGCCTTTATGGCATAAGCAAAGTTTTCGTTGTTTGATTTAACCAACTCGATGGCTACACTGCAAAAAAAAGTGTTCTGAATTAGAACACTAAAAATTGTAACACTTATTGAACATATAAAAGTGTACTGATTGTGAACACCAAGTGTTCCAGACTTTAACACAACAGTATAATTTGTGAACACGTGTGTTCACCTTTTGAACACTTGATGTTAACATATTGTCGTCATTTTGTGAACATGGTGTGTTCATGTTTTGAACACCTAATGTTAAAACTTTGAACACAAAGTGTTCCAAATCCTAACACATTTACATGTTCAATGCCATGTAACACTTTAAGAACACATTTACATGTTCAAAATCAAATGTATTCAGCTTTAGAACACTTGTGTTCTAATCATTTAGAACACTTGTGTTCTAATCTTTGAACACTGAGTTGTGTTCACAAAATGTCATACACTTAGTGTTCAAGTCTGGAACAAGATGGTGTGCATGTGTTCTAATCTTTGAACACCGAGATGTGTTCACAAATGTCATACACTTAGTGTTCTAGTCTGGAACATATGACACTTAGGCCTAGATATGTTCAATAAGTGTTACAAAAAGGGATGCAATACGGCTACACAAAGCAAAGTACAATGGGTCAATGTATAAATGTACACCTTTGTCCGAAATGTAATTGTAACAACAGACTCAGTAGTAAATTACAGCAAACCTTGGGCTAGGCCTATGCAGGTTTGACTAGTGCAACATCGCAATTACATCTATTCCATCAGGCATGCCATGGCATGAAATCGACCCGCATACTGACCAGTTGTAAGACACACTCGTCAGAGGTTTAGACCTACAGTATAATTCACATTAGGCCTATATCAAATTGCAGATTTGCACACTGTCTGACCATGTGACTATTGCATGGTTATGATTGATAAGCTTACTGCGCATTCATTAAAATGCACTAAAACCACGCAATACAAAAACGATGAATTTACATTTTTCGTCTCGTTGTTCTATGATATGTGGAGAACACGTTCGATATATTTGTTTTTAAATAAAATGGTATTTTGTGGGTAAAATCTCACCTCAAATCCCCGTCCAAATCGCGGTTTCTCACTCCGATGACATCGTCTGTTCTATTATACGGTGCAACGACGCATGCGTGGCCCAGCACGTGGTAAATATAGCCTACATACATACAGTGTTCAAAACGAACACATTACATGTTCATTCAGTGTAAAAGTTGTGAACACCTGGAGCTGGAGCTATAACCCAGAGTTATTTGGAGTGTACGGTATAGGCCTAAATTTCAATATTCGACGTAAGCTTACCCCTATAATAGGCCTATTATCAGGTATTTTTCTATAAACCGCAAAATGTTCAAAATGTTCAATGTTCTTTCATTCCGTGCAAGCTGCAGGCCTGTGTAAAATAAAATGAGAACAACTGATGATCTCCATAAATAATAGTAACCAATTATAAAAATTGTTTTACAATCAGGCGAGCATTTTATGCTAGGCCTATATCATGTATATGCCTATAATAGTGTTGTGAAAATTGTAGATTAAACATACAGTGTTCATTTTATGAACATTTAGTGAATGATCAAACACTATGTGTTTAAAAGTTTCCTCTGACGTTATGTTACGAACACTAAGCATTACAAAATTGAATGCAGTATGTCAAATAGGCCTATATGTCGAATTTGAACAGGTGGTGTTCTAATGCTGAACATTTCAAACACTATGTGTTAAAAGTTTCCTCTGACATTATGTTACGAACACTAAGCATTCTGAAATTGAATACAGCATGTCAACATTTGAACAGGTGGTGTTCTAATGCTGAACACTTCAAACACTATGTGTTTAAAAGTTTCCTCTGACGTTATGTTACGAACACTAAGCATTATGGTTACGAACACCAAGCATTATGAAATTGAATACAGTGTGTCAAATTTTGCACAGGTGGTGTTCTAATGTTGAACACTTTTTTTTGCAGTGTAGCTTTGAGCAGATCTCATTTAACTCAACCCAGGCTGACTTGCTGCAGCAAGTCTGAATATATTTTGTGATGATACCATTTTCATCAGCTTCAGCAGTCTTCCGGACCACATCATCATCTGAATTCAACATCTGGACATATGACGCCACCTTTTTAGCAAAATAAATACTAGAAGGTTTTCGGATTCCAAGGCCTCCAGATGATTTTGGGACAAAAACATATTTGCTGTTAGAATTAGTATGTTGGCCTAACCATGATCTGGCATACTTGATTATTAAATCCTCCTTTGCCGTCAAAGTTTTAAATGGTATAGGCAGAATGCTGAAAAATCCTTCAACTGTTGGAATGCATAATGTATTGATTGCTTCAAGTTTAAAGTAGATTGCCAGCGGAGCAATGTCAAGTTTTTGCAATAAATTTTTGAATTTTTGGAATAATTCTGACACTTGATGAGTCCAATCACCCGTCATATTGATTGAATAACCAAGGTACTCATGTGACTTATCACGTTGATATTTTTCCACTGGGTTACCTTGCAAATTGATGATGGTTTGATCAGCATGTCCACGCTTATACCAATTGTTGCCTGATCTACGTTCGTACCGTTTGATATTTATTACCAGCAATGTGGAAAAAAAGACATGCGTAGCACCGAAACGAGGTACCCTTTTGCTGAAGGAACACATTTAAACAAACCATAACTCCGCTTCTGGATATCGTTTGGAGTCAAATGATATATCATTTTAAAGCTGAGTTTTCAGTTTCTTTCTGAAAACTAGAATTGATGGAGACTCCCTGATGGCTTTAGGGAGTTTGTTTCATTCCCTCGGGCCAGAGACAGAGAAGGTATTTAAACCAGGTGCTCTATGTGCCCTAGGCTGACTAAGCAGAGTCTTATCGGAAGAAGATCTCAATCCTTCTCTTCCGGGAGCATAGGCTGAAATATGCTCACAAAGATAATTTGGGGCACGGCCCTGAGAGCACTTGAAAACATAAAGCAGAAGTTTAAAAAGAATTCGGTCCTGGATTGGAAGCCAATGCAATTGAATGAGAAGGTTGGAGGTACCAGTTGAGCGAGGGACAGAGAATATCAAACGCACAGCACGATTTTGCAGCTTCTGCAGTCTATTTCTTTCACCTTGAGTGGTGCCATATAGGATTGATTGTATTGACCCTTCGGAATAACGAACCTGTTTGTAAATTCCGATTACTGACCTTCGGAGTAATGAACTTCCGGAGTAATAACGGTCCTCATACTGTTATGCTAAAATCAACAATATTCACGCCAGAACACAGCATTTAATTTATTAAAAAAACCAATCAACTAAAGTCATTATTAATATTTAGATGTTCTCTTTTGTCACATCAGACACATTGTACGTGCATTTTGCACATAGATAATAGACAGCGCAGTAGTCTATTACGAACCAACGTAATTATGTTAAAAGGAATATACTTAATAATCATACTTGTAAAGTCATTTGGCTTTGCTGTAAAAAGTGATAAAAATGCATGGAGATCACTTGCATTAATCTAGGAAAGTTTCTTAAAATTATGTGTTATTTCTAGAAAACACAGAACAAACACGGATGGCTGTGTAAAGGTAAAACAATCTTATTCGAGAAAAATCCTAATTTGATGATTGGAAATGAACATTCTTTAATCCTCAAAAAACAAAAAAAAACAAAAAACAAAAAGAAAAAGAAAAAAAAAAGTCAGACACATACACAATTTCACTCGTTGTTAGGTTGTGTTATCATCTTCGTCGAAAAGTATGTCAATTTGTTAAATTGATTCTTCCAAATGCCTGGGGGAAAATATCTCCAAAATACTAAGCAATTTCTACTTTTTGCATATAGTTTTTTATAGTAGGTTTTTCTTTTGTCATTATCGGTATTTCTTCATTTTAAAGTTTATTGACATACTTATAGATTTAAAGTGTTTTAGAAATGTACTTGCTCGAAGTGCCTTTTAATGCATAATATTTTCAAGTATCGAAATAAAACACAATAAAACATGTAGTCCCAATCAAGCTGATTTTATAGTCGATCGCTTTCAAAGAAAAGCGAATCACACGCATGCTCAGTGAGCAAAAGAGACGTCATTTTTGTAGTCTGAGCATGCTGGAACGTGAATATTTGATTTTTGCAAAAGCGATCGAGTATAAATTAATTTTAATTATACTCGATGGTATAAGAGTTATTATGATTTTCTTTTTCAAATCGGTAATTCAAGAGAATAAAGCTGTAAAATATCAAGAATCAGAGAGAATGCTTAGTTTTCTTTATAGCTGAACATTGTGTAGAAATGCTTCAACTGCTGCCACTCTTGAGCTAATCAATGTTTTACATCAAACCCATCAAAAAGTGCACGAAGACATTAATAACTTAATGATTTTAATTCATTAATGAAAATGCTCTACAGCAATACATTGCAGAGCAATACCAATATCATCCTTTGTGCAAGGCATTTATGTCAAAATCGTGACAAATGACGTTTTGGCAAGATATTGGCAGTAATCGTGTTTTATAATGTTATTACTATATGGTATTATGAACTAGCTATTAATTTCGGATAATCGCATCTTTGCGTTTGTAATGTATTATGAATGACTTTTCATAAGCAATAGCCTGGGTTTTTAAAAAAATGAGGAAAATTAATTTAGCATTTATTTGGCTCACGATTATACCACATGAGAGTGATGTGTATCATATGTTTTTATTTACTCATTATTATTACTTATTATTATAAAATTGCAAACATGTATTGCACAAACAATCATGAAAACATATAAACTAATAATGTAAGGCGTTTAAAATAAATCCAATAAAACGGCTGGAGTGAACATGTGCATAATCAGCTCTAAGACCATAACGCTATCATAATTTGGACTCTCAGCGTGAAAAAATAAGGGTAACATGTCTATATAGTCATGCTGCTCTTGTCCTTAATAGACAAATTTTAAAATGCAGTATATTCATGTATAATTAGTAAATAATAATTATGTTGGCTGCAGTTTGGCAAAATTGGGCAGTTTTTTAACGGAAAAAATGAAAAAATGATCCAAAGTATCATGTGAAGATTTGGAAGGGGCCATTTCATTTAAAACCGGTATCTTCCACAGTGGAAGTATGATGATATGATCACAGTAGCTGGCTCCATTTGAGTTTCACACACGCTCTGATTTATTTATCCTGAATCTTCCAGAGGGAGGGTGAGTTTCAAATAGATTTGGCTAATATATTAATTCCATTTAGATTTCATGCACCCCTGTGGAAGATATGTGACGTGTCATGTCAAAAGGAGACACTTTTGGGCAGGATCGTAAATGGAGAAATAGCCAAAAATCTGCCTGGGGTGATTTTTTCACAATTTGGGGTTGTGGCGAATTTGTGATGTTAATAATGTTTAAATTATTGTCTGATAGTTTCAGACCGGAATATAACTGGCATCTTCTATTTTTTGAGACATTTTTCAAGTTAATTCCTACTCTCAACACTGTCAATAATATTTTTAAAGGCCGATATCTCAATTTCCCATTTTATAATACCATAACTTACGGACTCAATATCTTCGCTTAGGAATGTCTGATTTCATTGGGGAAAACGGCATTATGGAGCAAAATATCTCTATATCTAAGATATGTAAAAACCTCAAAATTGATAACATGCCCAAAAGTGTCTCCTTTTGACATGACACGTCACATATTTGTAACATCTTCCATCGTGGTTGCGTGAATTTTTAAAATAATGAACCAATTCTTCTATGACTGTGGGCAATTTATGTATAGACATTCGATTCAAACTTCGAGTTGATTTTTAGTGTATTTTCCCATTTGAAAACCCATTAAAGAATTTGCTAGAAATATAAATGAAATAATGCGTTCGAGGTTAATGCCCGCGATGCAAACAATCAAAAGATGTCATACTCCGTTGCTTTTGCAAAATGGCGATTACACACACGCGACTGATAATCGCTGTCTGCAGCAGCTATACACTCTTAAAAAGGTCTAGTCGAATTTGACTAGAATCACTTGTAACAGATTTCACTAGATTTGTAATCATGTTCAGATATCATGATGCAGTCATGTCTACAGTAGAATTCATCTCGACCTTTGCAGGACTTAACCCCATTAAAAGCTATTAAACCAAGATAACACTCATTGAAACAGCTCAACTGATTAAATCGGATCTTCTCTGGTTGTGCACAAGTGTCTGTTTTCATGTCCGATATCGCAATAAAGCTGGTATTCATAGCTTCAGTTGGGTAACCGATTATAAAGGAAACGAAAGGAAACAATGGTATGTGTGGCTTTGTTCACGAAATCAGACAATGGCGTGCTTTTTGTAAACCAGCATTCTTGAAAATGAGCAACATAATGATTGTTGACTTAACACGGTTTGGAAATAATTTCTTCATATTTTTGGTGTTATCTGTCGTTTACATGTCCTTCCTAAAACACAAAAGTACGACCCTCTCCAAACACCTAAATTAGCTAAAAATTTAGGACATGTTACAAAACTATATTGTCTAGAATTTTAGAAGAGTACTTTTAATATTGGCCGGTTATTTTTCACACAGCGACGTTAACTAGTCATATCCCCATACTTTTAACGTAGGGCTATTTGTAGAGGTCACGCGTCAATGGGAAAGAGCACTGTGTATTGTGTATAGGAAAACGGACAGTAACTGCAGTATGTCCTGTCAAATTTGACCTGAATAGTGTCAATTCAGACCGATTGCATAACTACTAAAACTAAAACCAAATCCAAAACGTAACCTACTCATGTTTCCAGTACAATGCATGGTATGGTAGCAGAGAGCGTAGACACTAAGACTCATCTATAGTAAACAAAAGTCAAACAAATGTATAGCAAACAAAATTAACAAAAGTCAAACCAAGAACACCCGAAGGTTGCATGATGCATGATGAACAGCTACTATGGCGTTATCCCCAGCAGTCACATACCGTTTTCCAGAAAACGTTAAAATTCGGGTTACAATGGGTATGAAACGTTTTAATAATATTCAGAAATCATTTTTGAAAACTAGATGCCATACATTCGAATACAAGCCCAGCAAAAACAAAACGTTTTCGACATCATTCGCAAAAGGTTATAAAAGGTTGTCAGAAAACGTTTAAATGTCGGGTTATATAAAGGGTATATTAAGAGTATAAAACGTTTTCATAAACTTAAAAAACATTTTTTGATAATCTGCTGCTCAGCAAACAAAATTGTTTTACAGAAAACGTTTAAATGTCGGGTTATATAAAGGGTATAAAATCGTTTTAATAACATTCCAAAAACATTCTTGAAAACTTGATACAAAACATTCTAAACAGAATGTTATTTTGGTGTTGAAAAAACGTTTTGCAAAAAATGTGTGCCCAAAATATTTGCAATAACGTTTTATAAACGTTTTCAAGACCTTTATATAACCCGGCATTTAAATGTTATTAAAAGGTTTTGAAAAAAAACATTTTTAGAACATTTCTGTGTTTGCTAGGTTCAAATATTTTAACATAATGTTATATAAGTATTGACAAAATATTTGGCAAAAATGTTTGCAAAAATAGTTTACAATAACATTTTTTGAAAACATTTAAGCAATATTGTTGTAGTGTGTTTTCATACAAAACGTTTTAAAACGTTTTCATAACCTTTATACAACCCGACATTTTAATGTTATTAAAACATTTTTACCAAAACCAAAAGCCAAAATATAACTTATTTAAAACGTTTGTAAAACGTTTTGGGTGTTTGCTGACAAGTTTATTAAATACTGACATAATATTCTGCAGAAATGTTTGCCAACAAATATTTTACAATAAGATTTTGAAAATATTTTAAAGGTTGTATTCCTTTTTCATCTATAGCATTTAGATATTGTTTTTATTACCTATTTACATAACCCGACATTTTAAAAATGTTGTTTAAACCAATACGCGTTTATAACACGTTTATAACATTTTGAAAACACTTTTGAGTTTGCTGGGATCCAGTTCGGGACTACGAGCGAAGTGGTCTTTAAAACCCTCCCGTGACAAAAATCATGCTCACGGGTGAAAAGTACATGATTTTTGACTTCCATAATTTACTTCCCGCTCGATCCCCCATTCTCCCAGGAAAATATTCTAGCCACTGTTGAAGTGATTTCAAAAGAAGAAGAAGAAGAAGAAGATGAAGATGAAGAAGATGAAGAAACCCTTAGAGGTCTACTTAAAAATGTCTTCGATATTTAGAGTGAATGCCTAAACCAATTACGATGTTCACTTATCAGAGGCTTTGAAATACTTTATTTAATGGCAGCGCTTACATCACCACCATTAATTTAAGACATTATTAAGTAACGTGCACATGAATAAGAAAATCACCATTGTTTTCTGCGCGGTCATGGCCATTTTGGATGATTAATAATTTTACAGAAGTCTGTGTGTCAAAGTGAAAAAGATGATAATGGTTTTGCAAATGAAATCAATAATTCATCATGTGGTACCTTAAAATACCTTTTCATTCAAGACAAACAAGGCCTTTAATAAATTTTGCATCGAGATAGCAACAGATGAAGTATTGATTGCTAGCAAAATGAATAAATGTGCACACGTATATTAGACAAATATTGGAAGATAAAATTTCAAATATACATATTTCCAAATCAGGCTGAACGGTAGTCAGTTGATGCCTATTGTTAAACAAGACCCACTCAGTCACTTAATTAGGCGCTTCGAAATAAGCAAATGTTTTAGTTACACCTTTTCACTTCATATTTAATTTTCTCGGTCACATGAAAAACAATAATTGTCATTTCTTCGGTAAATGTCAGAAGAAAACTATAATGCCTGGTACTGTATTTTTTTTTCAAACCCTTGTGTTAAACTTGGGTGTGAAATTTAGGTTTCTAGTGTAAGATTTTCGATTTTCACAGGCTTCAACACGAGCTTTTTCTGAGGTAAACGGTTTTGCTTTTCAAAGTAAACTAATTCGATAACGAACGATATTTCCCAACTTTCTAAAGCACATCAGAAATGATGCGCTTTTGTCAGAATTTCGGTTTTGATTGCACCATTTTTCAATTCTGACTTTGTACCAAAATGATTCCAGAAAGGACAATTTCCTAAAAATAGTTCTAAAAGGAGCCAAAAAGGTTTTATCAGCTTTGTTAGTTCGATAAAAACCATTGTTATGAAGTTTTAAAAGAGTTTTTCTAAACAGAACCTTTAAAAAATTGATCTTTGTCATGGAACCATTTTTAAAGTATTCTCCACAGAAAAGATTCTCAAACCCATACAATGATTCTTACAGAACAAAAAAAACTGACAGAACCTTTTTCTACTCATGTTAGAACCATTTGTTGGGAAATGGTTCTTTCTAGAAGCTTTTTAGGAAAGGGTTCCATATACAGATCAAAAGGGTTCCAAGTCAAATCCTTTTTCTAAGATTGAACGGTGCACAAAAGTCCAATCTGAGACATATAAAATAGTGCAGATAAATAACGAACAGACCAGCATTGTTATGCAAGATGAAAAACAATTGAAACGACCTTAAAATAATTGAGACATTACAACTTGTATACAGCACAATTATTGCTTTTCCTACGTGGAAATCATAATGATCAGTATGAAATATTACTTTTTATATTACTTTATTACACCTTTTTATTAACTAAATTGATATGGAGTTGTACTTTTTCTTAATAAAGGAAGAGTTATTGTACTTTCATGATTATGGTGGAAAATTGGAAAAAGAAAAAAAAAAAAAAAAAGAAGAAAAAACCCGAATGTACGGAATACGAATTGAATCTATAAATAGACCTGAGCGCAAGAAGACCGTAAGTCCACTTGGCCCCTCAACATGTATATACTAAAGTTGCGTATAATTTCGTATAACTTGGTAATGTTTTATACATGTTCAGGGACAAAAGAAATCTTTCACACCTTTCATGATGTTTTCACCCTGGAACATGTATTAAACATTATAAAACCCTAAGAAACTATACGTAACTTTAGTGTATACATGTTGAGGGGCCAAGTGGACTTACGGTCTTCTTGCGCTCAGGTCTATTTCTCAAATTAAGTAGAGAAATGCATATTCATGTAAATTATCTAATATATCTGTCTTTATGTATTCCCAACGCAGTCAAGGTTCATTCGGTATAAACACATTTGCACTCAATATGCTATTCGGGTTTTTCAATTATTTTGGCGCACTAAAAACAGACATGTTTGGTTTAACCACCTGCTGTTTTAAATATAACCATGTGATTTGTGCTTGATAATTATTGCTCTTACATATTCACTTGGTCGGACATCCGGGAACATTGTCCCCTTCGTCCCCTTTGCACAAGCACGCGCATAGCAACCAGCTCGAGAAAGGGGAACTGCACATGCGCACACTGGTTTTACAAGGCTATTTCCCATTTGTGACGTCAGCCCGACCAAGAGAATAAGGCATAATGTTGTGATTGCCGGAGACTTCTTTTATTAATAATAACCTCGATAAGTTTGGATCAGGAAGTGAAGATATTATAATATATATGTATAGAGACTATTGATCATGAATTTCCTAAAAGTAGTATCATGTAACATCTTGCACAACCTGGCAAATAGTCTTCAATTTCGCCCGAGGAAGTTTTCAATTGCAAATGCTGGACCAATGTGCACATTATAAACATATTTAATAATAGTTATCTGTCTTTGTTAAAAATTGGGCCTTCGATGGTTTAAAGAAACAATAATAGGTGCTGACGACTGAATTCGGGAGAAAAATAATGAGCCAAAAATAATCGGTTGCGGAAAAGCTATTGCTCTCAAACTTGTTAAGCTGTTAACTACCTGCAACTACCTGCAATTATCGTATACACTCAACAACTCTTATCATAATACATATTTAATGGTAGACAAGGTACTGTTGGTCGAAGCAGCCAAAAAAACACCGATTTTCATTATGTAAATCAATATATTATTGAAAAATAACACTTTGATGTTTTGCAAAACCATACAAACCATATACTTTCAAACCTTGCTTGATTTATGTACGTTTAAGCTGTTAACTACCTGCAACTACCTGCAATTATCGTATACACTCAACAACTCTTATCATAATACATATTTAATGGTAGACGAGGTACTGTTGGTCGAAACAGCCAAAAAACACCGATTTTCATTATGTAAATCAATATATTATTGAAAAATAACACTTTGATGTTTTGCAAAACCATACAAACCATATACTTTCAAACCTTGCTTGAGTTATGTACGTTTATGTAAGTGTTGCATGTGTTTCAGTCTTCCTACAACATAACTCAAGAACCTACAAAAGTATATCTGTGATATTTGAATTCTTCAACACACTCGCTATGAAACGAGCAATGCGATTTTTACCAAAGCTGACTACCATTCGCAAGATGCTGTGAACTATTAAATCGCAACACTTTAAAATAGTGTTAAACCTTAAGCTGTTAACTATCTGCAGCTACCTGCAATTATCGTATACACTTTTAACTCTTATCGTATACATACTTAACCCCCTAAGCACTACCTGCCGATCTAACATTGCCTCTGATTGGTCAATTACATGATATCTTCACTTTAATCACCAATCAGAATGGAGCTTTGCAAATAATTCACCCCTTTTTTTTTTTTGCGTGGTGAAATTATTCTAACAATGTTACTGATTAGTGCAATTGATAATGAAAACTTCTTTTTGGCCAATCGGCAGGTAGTTTTCATGGGGTTAACAACTCTTTATCGTATACACTTTTCTTACAATGCACCAACCAGCATAATAAAGTTCGTTACACAAAATTTATGTGTGATAACGTTTTGAGATGTATGATCTTCGAACGTTATTACGTACCGTCATCATTGCAATTTTGTCGTTCCTGTACACCTATGACAAACTAATCATGTCGAGGCGAATCGTTTTCAATTAGTATAGATACGCGGAATGTGGGAACCTGTCGCATTTAATATACATCAACTTTGTGTGTGTTTTGCTATGAATAATAATTTCGTCATTCACCCGGCCTTGTTTTGTTTGCCTTGGTTTTCTTCCCGGTTCATTATATTCAAAGTACTTTATTATTAAAATATTTCCCAACACACATTTGAACAATGGAGTCCTTGAGCTGGTATAATTTAGATACAAATTTAAAGAGAAATCGTGTCAAGTAATCAGAACTTTTCAACTCCAAGTCTAAATTTAAACTCGGTCGCCTTTTGCCGAAAAGCGACTCGCGCAGATGCTTGGTGTATCAAAATGACCGTCATTTGAGCACACTGAGCGTGCGCAAGATTAACGTTTCTGCAAAAGCGATCGAGTATAAATTCAGCTTTTTGTTCAGATTAGGATACACGTTTTATTTATTTTTTTCAATTGAAAGAAAAATGGAAATCGGGTTTCACAATAATATTTGATTCCTGTAAAATGTATGTTTTTCAATTCAAAGACTTTCAATTCACGAATACAACATTTCGTGAACATTTAGGAATATGTGATCACATCATGTGACAGATGCAAATGCAAATATTGGCATATCTACTATAATAGAGAGAATTAGAATGGAGGGGCGCCAAGCGATTTTTTGTTGAAAGTGAAACAGTTCTTAAATTCAAAAACCCGCGAATCATTTTATAATCATAGCAGTACACGTTGCCCAACTTTATAAAAATCCCATGTTAACCGAAACTTAACTATAATATCACCCGAGATTTATAGTTATAGTGTAGACGAGTAAATTATTATGTGTGTAAATTGCCAAATGTTCACAGGGCAATTCCAAAAAGCGTAATATTGCCAAGGTATTATTATAGCTAAATCATGATTTAATCATATTTGAATTCTATACAGACGCTAATTAAAGTTAGCATGGGCATGTCTGTATAATCAGTATTAACTCTCTCCATGCGGCTGTCGACTGCAGATGACAAGTTTCATTTTTTAAATGAAATTTCCAGAATTTTAAATTTGCATGACCATATTTGGAATCAGCATGAAAAATGCATTAAAATGAGTACAAACAAGCCTAGTATTGGTTCAGTGCTTCTTTACGATAGCTCTTGATTTTTTGAAAAAAAATATATCAACACTTGAACTTTTTATTTTGAAGCCTATATGGCTAGCACATATAGAGCATTAATGCCGTGCTGCCCACTTTTATAGGTAATTTTGTGACTATTATCATGAGTTATAATTACACAATATCATAAGGGCTTTTCAAACTAAAATTAAACCAAAATATTACAAAAGCATTATGAATGATAATGGCAGTAGAGATGCCAGTAACTCGTTATCGTTGTTCGATCAGATGGTTGATTGCCCGTTTACTAAGTATCATTTTTGGTTTCAATATATCGTTAAGAGTAAAAACGTGAAAACGGGAATGGGTGAACAAATGCAAAAATAACAAAACAAAACAAAACAAAACAAAACAAAACAAAACAAAACAAAAAATGGATATAACCAGCAATGAACATCTTTAAAGTTTTTCCATTAGAATTAGTATTTTTTAAATGAGCTTCAGATTATGAGTTCTTGATGTCAATGATATACAACGTCGACGCAATCAATTTAATGTTTTTTATGGACATTAAAAAACTCCTTTTCACCTGCTTGAGTTTTTAGAAACTGAGTCACATTTGTTAACTTTCACGCTTTTTGTTTAGGCAATAGCAACTATATATCATTCTTCAATTGCAGATTTAGCGAAGAAAACTGTAGTTTTGTTCTCAATGAGAAAATGTGTTAAAATCGAGTGAGTAACATTGGGGTTTGTATAAGATTTATATAGCTAACAGGTTTGATTCGCTTCACTATAATTTTTATTAAACACATACTCTTGAAGCTAAGTTCATACCAATTTGAGTTATACGTTTGACAGAATGTTAATGGCTATTAAATACCGATTTCTGTGATATAACTTATTCGATTCTTTTTACAATTTAACATAATGAAGTTAAATACATGTATAAGTGATGCGATCAAGCAAAATCAGTCGGAACTCGGAAATGTTAAATTTTCAGTTTCTTTTAGGATAATAAAAAGCATTTACAAAGCTGGATTTTGCAGAAAACCTCATTGAAATTGAACAACCAGTTCCAAAGATACGAGGGGCGGTCGAAAAGTTCGTAGAACAAGGTACTTGAAAGAGTACTAGCCAATTTCTTTCTATCTCTCCCTTGAGCATGGTCAATACATACCTTAATGTACCCGTTGCAATTTTTCTTGAAACCTTCAAAGTCAACAAAATGGAAGTCTTCCGATAGCTCCTTAAGCCACTCTTCAGTGAAGGCTCACCAGCATTGATCACCAGCAAACCTGGTATTATGAAGGTAGGACTTAAAATTCTAAAATAGGTTTCACTAACTGAAGTCCATGCCTGAACCACAATATGGTTAGTTTAATTAACTGACCCCTCTATCGTGAATGGCAGCTTGACAAACTAAGAATAGCGTGCATGACACAATCCGAGAACAGCTACATTCCTACCATCAACCTTCTTCACACGATGGCTTGCCTCAATTTTGCTATAAAAATTGTATGATATGTGCCTATAATTGTAGTTTCATTTGGCAAATGATCCGTCATCAAGACTATCCCTGGATCTCAGAAACAGCGATGAAGACCTTGCACCATTCATCAGAGTTGTCATATTTTGTAGCTATCTCATCTTTCTTACTTGGCTCTATATTCATTATCAATGCCACTGTACCAGCGCGTATATCATTAGCGGTGACGTCAGCAAGTCTTTTGGACCTTGGATGATCTTCAAGGACGCTTACTCCATTCTTGAACTCTAAGAGCCATTTCGTTGCTGTTGAATACCAAATCTTCATTACCATTTACAACAACTGTACATTGTTAAAGTTTATTTGAGTTTTCACCACCGTCGGGAGAAATTTCCATGACCCTGTATTCTTCTGTTAGTACCTGTGAATTCATGGAGGTAGGCTTCCTCTGAAGAGTGTCCTGCCCATATACAGTGATGCAAAAATATAATATCTTTGCAGTCATGTTTTGAAGGAACAAGCTTTGAAATGAGATCAAATTCAATACCGTGCGACAAAGTAACATATACCGAGTTCAACGAAATTTTTTGACCGGCCCTCGTATGAGCAATTAAAGAGTTTCCAAAACAACAGGAAACAAAAGTAAATATTTCCTTTCCCGACTGATTTTGCTTGATAGCATCACATAATTTCAATCCCAAAACAATCTTGAGCATATCCAAGTTTAAAGTCAGTAAGCTGGTCCTGCAATTAAAGGTTTCCTTACTTGCCATATGACTTTACCATTTTGATAACAGTTGTGCTAATTGTATTGCAGTTTTAAGTTATCTTATAGTTTCATCTGAAACGAATAATTAATTTTACAAACAGAGAACACTTTGTAATGTTCATCAATAATGCCATGAAGTGTCAATGGGAAACTTGAAATGGGACAAATAGCACTAGTGTTACATCATGAGCTTTGCTTTCAAAACCAGTGAGCCGAATCCAATGAAAATGTTACACAAGGTAAAACATTAAACGGGCTCAACATTCGTGTAAGCAAATTTCGTATCTTTCCTCATATTCTAAAAAATGTAGTACAATTTGAAAATTGTGATGGAATTTTTTATTGGGACACCCTGCACTTTTATTGGGACACCTTGCACTTAAACATGCAAATAGCTTTACGTTTAAGTGTTTAAATATACATGTATTTTTGAAATATTAGGAAATATTTGTCAAAACTGAATTAACAGAGGGGTTCTATACATAATTTATATAATGAGCATGAAAACGTTTTAAAATACTTTGAATGTAAAACACCACAAAAGTGTTTTTGTAATGTTCTTATAACGACAAACGTGAAAACAAAGATAAAATCTAACACCTAAAACGTGAAGAAGAAAAAAGATAAAAGACCGGTACTTTATTTTGCGTGTAAAAGCTGTCGATGTATACTGTGGTCACCTCAAGTTTGGTAGTGACGTCATTGCTTTTTCGCGGTTGCGTCGCAAGCGTGTGGACAATATACCCTTGTACGCTTGCGTGTACGCTCTGCGCGTTTAACTTTACGCGCGCGGTTCACATCGAAATACGCACCTACGTCACTACCGAACTTGAGGCGAACCACAGTATAATAATTTATAAGAGCGGAACCCTGGGCGCGGAAGTCCTTAATTATTTTAACCTACAGATAAATTGTATACAGTATTTTTACGAGTGCATCGTATGTTATCACAGTACCGATGCAGCCAGTCCATGTAAGAGTGGTTGAGCTTTCTTCAGATGTCTTTCTGACTTCATCAGTCCTAATAATCACTCTCTCATGGACCGGTTGCACCGATACTGTGATAAACAACGGCATACTTAGTGGCGTACCGTGGCCGCTCCTACCCCGGGTGGCTGAAGAAAATTAAATTTTGCCGCCCCTTCCTCAACAGCCCGAAAAGGTTGACCCAATTTTTTTCGTTGGTTTGAAAAAGTGAAGAGCAAAAAAAAAAAAAAGAACAAAACAGAAAAAAAAAAAAGGATTTTAGGCGCTAGCGCCCTAAAAGCAACCTTTTTTCTATAGTTTTGTATACTTTTTTTCAAATTGTTCCGCCCTTTTTTCTTTACTAATTCTTTTTGCCGCCCTTCTTCTTCCGTCGCCCCTTTGTTTTGGCCGCCCCTACTTTGACCCCGGGAGACTCGCGCCACCAAAGCCCCCCAAAAAAAAAAATACGCGCATGATGCTCCTAGAAATACTACACTTATAAATTCCCGACGTGAAAGCGAAGCTACTTGTTAATCTACAGAATATAATGAAAGTTCGTTTCTAAGCCAATACCCTAGTAAGTTGCTAGCAGCGGGAATTGAACATGTTTTAAGTCTGGCTGAAGCATTTTGCTGGATACTGGTCCCATCAGGACCCTAGTCTATTTCCGCAACAGCTTCCACGTCCACAAAGAGCGAGTACCTCAAGGCCACGCTTTCCCGCAAACGCTTAGGGAATTTTGTTAATTGACTTCAGGTGCATAATTTAGCGCACAACAATTGAAAACCAGCAATCGATGTTATCAAAACCAAACGAAGCGATCGACAGATACATTTTTATGCAAACGTCACCATTGCAGGAAAGCGGAGAATAGCAATAGTAAAGGCCCGTTCAATATTTGTGCAGCTCGGAGTTTCGGATTATCTCCCACTGTTTTCCCGAATTTTCCCATTTAAAACTTATCAAATCAAGAGCTCGGATTAGCCCCTCAAGTTTTGGGCAAACACTATGTTAGCGAATTGTTTTTCAACGATTAAATAGCATTATTTAGACTGTTTTGTAGCAACTTTTTAAAACAGTTTTTGAAATGTTGTTAAAACGTTTTATACCGTTTCCAATATATTTAAATGCAAATTTTGGCAGTTCAAAAGTACACATATTTACGGGGCATTTTTTAAATAACACAATCTAAAAAGGCTCAAGAAAACAGGACAAGAACGTTCATTATGCAAAATCCCCTGGTCACTATGTTCCTGTTATAATTATATGCATGTTGACAACCCGAAGGTTTGCAAATTAAGACCCTAACCCACAAATAGTGGGTGGGGTAGATTTTTTTAGATGCCGAGGGGGGTGGGGTAAGCCTTATTTGGCATGACGTTCGAAAATTTTACCCCATCCGAGCTCATCATTACTGCACAGTCCAAATACCTGTAAGGTACTTGATTTTCCCTTTTTTTCCAAATTAAAGAACTAGAGCGTACATTGTCCTTACCGATAATATTATTCATAATTTCTCATTCAAACGCTTAATGAGTCTGGTCGAACAAGAGATGCCGTGGTTCGTATACGTCCGAGGCATTTTCAATTTCAAGTGATGGACCTATATTCATGTATAAACATGTTTAACCGAAATCATGGCGAAATATTATTGCAGTCTCTTTGACAAAAAATGAAGAAATACAAAAATATAGACGTTTCCAAGAGCTTTGAATAGCATTGGGTACCGAGGATCAAACGTTTAATAGGCAAAACATCTTTTTAGGTCCTATAGCGCTATCGGTGCCCGAAGAGGTACTGATGGCACCTTTTATCGTACCCTGAACATTTGTACAGTGCATTTGTTTTTTATTTTAATGAAAAACAATAATACTATGCAATTGTTAATTATTATACTTGATACATTTTATTATTATATTAAGGGAGTGGTGTTAAGAGTCATCGGTACCTAACCGGGCACCGATAGTTCTATTGGACCAAATTGGATGTGGTGCCTTATGATTAATTAGTTAAAAGATGGTTGTATCAAAGTCCTAGTGTACAATGGTGTGAAGAAGTGTAATTAAAGCTAAGCGTTGATGCTACCAAATCGTAGTTTACTCAACTGGAGTACTTTCGTCTGACTTCAGGCGTCATCAGCTGCTGTTCTTGCTCTGTCCCAATATCCCAGTTAAATTTGCTGTGTTAACATCATGCATAATTTGCTGAACTTGCCGCCTTTTGAAAGTTCGCAAGATGTCCTGGACTGGGTATAATAGATATCAAAGCAATAGCAGCCGCTGTTGATGCCTGAAGTCAGGCATATAGCGTTTATGTGAATAAAACATATTTGGTAGCAGGCCTAGAAATAATAAGAAAATCCAAGGGTCCTCTGGACCCCTGCCTTTGAAATATCAAGGGTCCTTACCAATTTTCAGGGTCCGACGCCGGACACATATCTTTGAAATTTCAAGAGAGAGAATCAGGAATTAGCTACGGCCCGCCGCGGTGATCACGGTACGTAGATTGTAAAAAAATGAAAAACCGGGTTGAAAACTTGATGGGAAACTAAAATGAAAGTGTACTCAGGGAGCTGGACCTATTATGTGAACCAGATTTTCCAGTGGAACAACAAAACTAGGATTTTCTGCTCTTTGCTTGGTTCAATTTTTACGGGTCACCTGGACCCGTACTGTAAGAAATTTGCGGGTCCGCGCCTACTTTGACGGGTCTTTGACGCAAGGACGCGCCTTATTTTGAGCGCTGTTTGGTAGCGATTAAGGGGTGGGGTATGAACGTTTGGACAGTATTTATTGTGGGACATTAGAGCACATAAGACATATCGATTTGCATTCTGAGTACGAAGAATGCCCTTCTGATATCAAATAATTTTGATTTTTGAAGTTCGCAATGTAATACACATTGTATGGCAAATGATTACAAATTGGTATTTTTGATATTTAACAGTACTCGAAGTAAACTTTTTAAATCTGATGATTTATACTTAAAGTGAATGTAGGTGGGATGAAAAGCCGACAATCAATTGAAAATTTGGACCTTTCGTATTGAAGATATGAAACACCAAAAAAAAGGTCTTGGGGGGATCCATATATTCAATATGAAAGGTCAAAATTTTCAATTGATCGTCGGATTTTCCTTCCAGCTACATACACTTTAAGAATATATCATTAGATTAATATAAAATTTACTTCGAGGATTGTTATCAAAAATGTGAAAAATACAAAATTTTAATAATTTGTCATAAAATTGGTGTAAATCGTGAATTTCAAAAAATGAAAATTATTTGATATCAGAAAGACATTCTTCGTATTCAGAATGCAATTCGATATGTCTGATGTGCTCTCATGACACGCAAAAAATACTGTCGAAACGCTCAAAACGCTCATTCCAGATCCCATAAGCTGATATCGACATGATTGTTCAAGCCTTATCGTACACACACACCCCAACTCGTTATCTTATACACTTTTCTTACATTCACCAACATCATGAAGTTCTTGATGCATAATTTATTATGTGATAACGTTTTAAGATATATGATTTTCTAAAATTATTTTGTACCATCATCATTGCAATTTTTTCGTTCGTGTACACCTATGACAAACCAATCAGGTCGAGGCGAATCGTTTTCAATTAGTATAAATGCGCGGAATGTGGAAAGCTGTCGCATTTAATATACATTAACTTTGTGTGTGTTTTGCTATGAATAATAATTTCGTCATTCACCTGGCCTTGTTTTGTTTGCATTTGTGGTCATCCATTTTCACCTACTTTTTTTTTTACAAAACTTCATTAAAATATTTTCCAACACACATTTACACAATGGAGTCCTCAGCTGGTATAGTTTAGCTACAAGAAAGAGAAATCGTGTCAACTCCAATGCAAAAATTATATAATAGATCGCTGTTTTAGAAAAAAAGAAACGCAAATGCTCAGTGTACCAAAATGGTGGTCATTTTAGCACACTGAGCATGCGCGCAATTCGCTTTTCTGCAAAAGCGGTTGATTATAACTATGTTTAGATTAGAAAGGCATTTTAAAATTGGTTTTCAAATTTGATAGAAAAATTAAAATCTCGGCTTTCAATTTGATTACTGTAAAATAATTTTTAAAATAATTGTAAGATAAGAAGAGTCGGAAACCATGCAAACAACATTTCAACATTTTTGGTATATGAAATCACGAAATCGGCATGATTGAGGAAAAGGGTAGCACATCTATTGTAACAGAGAGGCAAAGCGATCTATCCACTTTCTGAATTAGATAAAATATAACATGTAGGTTGTATTGTTAAATTCTGCATCCTTTATGTTAGATTTGTTTTAAATTTTAAACAGATCTTTTACTGCTCTTTTCTAGAACAATAATTATCAAATTCTGCAACCTGCATGTTAGATTTATTTTCCACTTTAAACAAATCTTTTACTGCTATTTTCTAGAACAATAATTAATTGAAAGTGAAACGGTAACTGTTCGTCTCAATATTGAGATCCTCAAATCATTTTGTAATACTTTTGAAAAGTACTCGTTGCCTAAACTACAATACATTTTAACCCAAATCTATAAAACTGTGATATAACCCAAGGCCTCTTGCAATTCCAAAAGCGGAGTATTATCAAGGCTTCATTTATAGCCATGTGATAATGATTATTCTAGACGAAAGTTAGCATGGGTATGTCAGTAGAATTAGGGAATACAGACTGCATCAAAATGATTGATTTTGGTACTTTTTGAAATGTCCATAAACTATAGTTTATGACAATAAACTATATAGTCCAGAATGTAGATTATAGTTTATGACTATAAACTATGGTTTATGACTATGTTTATAGTTTTTTTAATGTAGATTATTGTTTATAGTTTATGACTTGTCATACAATTACTCTACAAATTATTATGTTGCATTTTGATGTGTCAGAATCATCCATTATCACTGAAAACTGATCGATACCAATCATTCTGATAAAGAACGAAGAAAACAACATTTCACGAACATTTTAAAATATGAGATGACAACAATGTGTTAATTTGGTAAAATAATCTAACTCGGTCATGTCTACCGTAATAGGGATTTCAATACTAAAGGGGTATGTTGGAATAAATCTCAAAATGAAGTACAGGATGTCCCAGAAAAAAATACCGAGCGAATAAATTTGGACGTAAGTCGAGAACTAGACATCAGAATCCAAAAATCAGCGTGTAGCCCATCTTGTTTTGCATCTTATACGGCAATTTTACTGGATTCGGTTAACTGATTGTGAGGTAATGAGCGATTACATAACGCATGCGTCAATTCACTTCATTCCAAGTTTGAAAGAAAGATCATTCAACACAATGCGCACTAGTGGTTAACTGTCAATGGGCTTCATATTTGGTTTTGTTTGGTAAAATCCTTTTCGTTCTTTTTAAACAATCTGTTTCTTGCAAAACATTTAATTAGGTTTTGTTCAAATTTGAAAACCTGCACAATATTGAAAATGAAAGCTTGTATGTAAGATGATGCTTGGTACTTGTAAATATCTTGTTTCGTTAATGTTGATATATATGTTGCATAAAGAATTATTGCATAAAGAATTCCAGCTTGCTTAAACAAATTCCCACACGGCACATTAATGTTTTTGGAATTGCAAATTGTAATGCAAAGTTTAAATCTTTTAAAACTTCAACATTAATGTTGCATGGTATCAAAAATCACACGTAAAGCTGTAAGCACTTGATCATTGTCATTCTTGGCTCAAATGTTCTTTGGAAAGTTAAAATATAACATATTTGCACAACCTAAATAATTAAAGTTGGAAAGCTTCCAATTGCAGAAATCAAGATTTTCTCGGAAAAACTGTTATTCACCTTCAGTGAAAGCATGAATAACATGACACCGTCGGATTATAAAATAGATAATGTGGACTAAATTTAATGAGATACACAAACCTTAGGAAGTGGTGAGCGAGTATGAAAAACGCGCCTGTTGATCAAACTTGGAATGAACTGCATAGATGCACGCATTATGTAATCGTTAATTTCTTCGCAACCAGTCAAGCGAATGAAATACATTTTTCGTATGTCATGCACAATAAAATGGGCTAAACTCTACATTTTACATTTTTTGATCCTGATGTTTATTTCTTATTCACTTGGTAATTTTTTCTGGGACACCCTGTATGATGTGAGCTGACGGCTGATAGGAGGTTTACCAACCACCCCCCTAAGGTTTTTTATCCGTCCTAAAAAACGAACGAATTTTTACCACATCACCTTACCAGGGGGTATGACCGGTCGTCAAAGATGACCATGGGGGTGGGGGAGGCCCACCATTGGTTTTTACAGTAAAATCAATGATTTTCATTTCGCGCTTGTCAAATTGTTCCGAGAGCTACTGACTTTTTACCTGTTAGTCAGGTGAAATAGCCATTTCCTTTTACAATGGGGAAAAAATTTAACCGAAAATCAATTTTGCCTATATGACTTGTGTTAAAAACCTTTCTTTTGCCTATACTTTTGTACTTAGCCGGAATTCCCTAAATTTGCATGGGCGCCCTTACATTATGTCGTCATAGCGACATCATGTGGGGAATGTCTGTACTTGTTTTGGTATCACTCGATAGATGAGACATATAGCTATACATTGTTACCAAATATAACGGTATATGATGTTTATAAAATATGGCTCAGTTGTTAAATATAAACGGTTAAAATTATTTATCAAATTGGTTTTTCATTTGATAGAAAAAATACACATCCGATCTCTCAAGTTGAATGCTATAAAATGTATGTGCTTTGAAAAAACAAAAGTAGTATAAGGAAGATTGAAAATCATGCAAACAACATTTCAACAAAATTCTACCGTACAGCTCAACTTACCGTACTTTGCCTAACCAGACAGTCCATGCCAAAATTGTTACTACACCTTTACATTTCATCGAATCTCTTTTTGATGTCTGTCATTTTGAATATCACACTTGAAAGAGGTATGCTACGTAGAAACTTTATTTTGCAATTTCATAATTTGCATATTATTAGCATATTTGCAAGAAAAAACATGAAAATCAATAAATACCTATATTTTTCACAATTTCAATATTTTATTAGAAATTAAGCATGTAGGCCGTTTGTTATGACTTGATGAATGAAGCTGTTAAAACAGATTTTGATATTTTTGCTTATTTTTCCTTTTTTGCCCCAAAATGTGTAAAAATCAACATTTTTTGGATGACCTATATTTTCTTTGAATATTTATCAAATTTCTTAATTTAGGTATATTACAGTGCAGAAAAAGATGTCAAAAAAATCTGTTAAAACAGATTTCCAATAAATTGTTCCATTTTCCATTTTGGGTTAAATACTCAATTTTCATGCGCGGGATATTTGAAACATAAAATGAAAACATGTCCATTGCACTTTTTCCTCGAGATGTACTATAATATCAAGGTTACGGATATATTATAATCCCTTCTTATCTTCACTGATCCATCAGATACCTATTGTTATGAATGATCAATGAAAAGGTTCAGAACTGGTCTACTAATGGTCTGTCAAGTATCTATAGTCATTTTCATGACTGTGTCAACTCAAAAATCATGCAAGGTCGAATGTAGGAAAAGTATGATCAGTTGAGCTGTAGTAGAAATCGCAATACTGTTTTGGTATAACGAGATAACTGTAAACCGATGTTCTATTTCAATTCCAAAAGCGGAGTATTATCAAGGCCTCGTTATAGCCACTTCATTATATTGCAATTCAAATTCGCTTATAAAAAATAGTATGGGTAATGTCAGTAGAATCAGGATATATTAATCCCCGTGCCCACTTTAATAGGTAATTAATTTTGTTGATGATCATTTGGTTATATATAATTACACAATATGATAAGGGCTTTTGAATCTAAAATTAAATAAATGGTATACTGGTACTTTTTAGTATACCATTATACAAGCATTAGGCCAAGTAAAAATAAATAACTGTATAACGTCCCCGTTCTCACAGACTTTTGGAGATTTTCAAATATTTTTGTTATTTTTCGTATTTGCTACCTTTGAAAATAAAATTGTTGAGATGAAAAGACATGTCAAGAAGTCATTAATAAACACACATTGCAAACACTTTTTCCAAGCTAGGTGTCGGGCTTTGGGAAAATCACAAAAATACAAGGCGGCCTCCTCTTTTATGTGTTTACAAACCCTTTGCAATTACAATTTTACACAGAAATATGTAGTCAATTTGTTACTAATTAGCAAATAATAACGTCCTCCTCACCAAGTTTTGACAAATTCCGGACGATAAACTTGTTATTTATTTTATGTGGCCTAATGTAGATATCACAAGCTCGTTATCGTTTTTTGATTAAATGCTTGATTGATGTCCGTTTATTAGTTATAATTTTTTATTTTAAAAAGGTCAGTGACGAATTAAAATTGAAATAGACGAAGAGAAGCAAAAAGAATAATTGTTAATATTATTATTTGTATGTTTTTTAAACATGGTTAAAGAACAAACCGCATTATGGAGGATTTCCATAAGAACTCGTCATTTTGGAATGACCTTCAAATTATGCTTTTTTTCCCCCTCGACCTTGATGTCAAAGATAGTCATAACAACGATGGCGACGCCAACATGATAATTAATTTATCATGTCTTATGAACCTTAAAAAGGCGTTTTCATCTACTTGACCTTTTGATCATATTATTATTTTTGTTTAATGTTCAAGCTTTTTGTTCACGAGATGTAACACAATTTCTCCATGCACAGCAATATTTGATGGAAAATATTCATCAATTGAACAACATGCAGCGTCTATAACACGTTCCGCACCAAAATACAATTCAATCGGTTGAACGATATTTTAAATTTCAAATCCCAAGCTGCACAAAAACTGTAATTCAAATACAAGTACAAAATGTCATGGCTTAAAGCCAGAACAATGTCCATTTGTTTTCTCAATTACATGTTACTCATTTCGGCAACAAATGACCGGTTAAGTATGCCCTCCATTATTTATATGCAAGAGACTTTGGGGTATATGCATGGTCACTTAAACAGTTAGTTTGACGCAAGTGACAATGCATATACCCCAAAGTCACTTACATTTTCTTATGGAGGGCAGAATTAATCGTCCATTTGTTACCGAAATGAGTAACATGTAATAATTGAGAACACAAATGGACATAGGCGGTTCTGGCTCTAAACCATGGAAATAAGCTAATGTCTATGGATAAACAGGTATAGTCAGTAAGATTTCGAAAAACATATTTAGGTTTTTCTGTACAGTTAATCATATTTTACCGGTTTTTTTAAAAACCTAATTTACGGTATTTTATTGGCATTGACTAGCAGCTGAGTTTCGGATTTATCACACAAAGAGCCGTTTCAGCGTACGATTAAGGGATCTAAAATGAGCGTTTATTGCGTTTCGACAGTATTTTTGTGGGACATGAGAGCACCTCAGACCTATCGAATTGCATTCTGAATACGAAGCATGTCTTTCTGATATCAAATAAATTTCATTTTTTGAAAATCACAATATAATACAAATTTTATGACAAATTATAACAATTTGATATTTTTCAAATTTTTGATATATAACAGTCCTCTAAGTAAATTATATAAATCTAATGACATATTCTTAAAGTGTATGTAGCAGGGAGAAAAAGCCGACGGTCAATTGAAAATGTTGACCTTTCATATTGAAGATATGGATTTTTTTCTCAAAAAAGACCTATTTTTTGGGGTGTTTTGGGAAAAAAATCCATATCTTCAATACGAAAGGTCAAAATTTTCAATTGATCGTCGGCTTTTCATCCCACCTACATACACTTTAAGTATAAATCATCAGATTTATAAAGTTTACTTCAAGTACTGTTAAATATCAAAAATATCAAAGTTTTAATGATTTGCCATAAAATGTGTATTAAATTGCGAATTTCAAAAAATCAAAATTATTTGATATCAGAATGACATTCTTCGTATTCAGAATGCAATTCGATATGTCTGATGTGCTCTAATATCCCACAATAAATACTGTCCAAACGTTCATACCCCAGCCCTTAACTATTTTAACCGTATTTTACTGTACGTATTGAAACGTTTTTAGTCAACTTTTTTGCTTATGTATATCGAAAACTATTGTATTTACTGGAAAGGTGGTTGAGGATAATAGAAGGAAGCTAATAGCAAATACATTCTACAAGCTATAAAAAGTGATATTATTTCTTTTGCAGTTTTTGCTTGTTTATTGTACCAACTTTGTTTCACTAAACATACTTTCAGTGTCAAATAAGAAAAGGATCACCTTGGGAAATTATTGTAGTTAATACTTGAAACTTTGTCGGCCCTATAATTCTAAAATGATAAAGAATTATACAAATAATAATTTCGTTATCTTTATGCAACTATAAGTTGACTTTTGTAATTTGGGTCATTTTCCTTCCCTTGTGAATTGCTGTCCCTTCCCTTTTGACCTTTTGGCAAATTGTTAGCAACGTACGCTGAGACCTATAATGATGGCAAAGATGATAGTAATTAAATTGATGATAGGTAAATGGCATACTTTATAATAATAGCATGAATTTACTGCAATTAGGTAAAACGAATGATGAGATGATATTATGATTACCTATAATAAGTACGAGTATTTGATGTAATATGACAGTTAGACTAAAAACAAATGAAAAAGAAAGACAGAAATTACGAGCGACAGTAGTACAAAATAGAAACAAGAAAAAGAATGTACGAGCCCTTTGAACCAAGGGGTGTGTTGACAGCAGTACAAATATCCCCAAAATATTATTGTTGAGTACAAGGATGAATTGTGCAACATGTGTTACCATTTTGTTTGCTAGATACGTTCATTATAATAAAATAAAAATATCAAATTGTTGTGTGAATTCAATATACTCTACTTACATACGTATCTCTGTCATGCCTTTATGTTCGACTTTGGCCTATTGTAGTCTGCCTGTCCACGTTTGTCAAATACCAAGTTATTGCCGATACACATTTGTTCTGGTTCTAGTCTGGTCTACCTATCCACGTGTGTCAGATACCAAGTTATTGCCGATAGAAATATGATCCTGTTCTTATCCTTTTGGAGTAAACGTAAGCTGAGGTCACTGCTGTTGTTCATGCATGGGTGGTCTTCATTGAACGACGAGTTCAATAGTTATTTCCTTAGTAATATATCTGTTGTAACTAGTACTCGAGGCAATACCGGGTGCAACGTTTGATCTTTATGCAATAAGGGTATTGCGTCTATAAAGTTGCAAATCGATGTTTATGGTGGTGTCGTAGTGAAAGAAGTCACCGGGCTGGTAAAACTTCTGGAGTGTGTACTTAGCCAAACGAATATCCCTAAAGTTTCTCGATCTTATTGATTTGATGTTTCATCACCTGGATCCGATACACTACGTCTTATCGCCGAATTAACAAGCTCTTATAACATGATCTTTCCGCGCGACGCAACCCCAATGAGTAATAACTACCAAAACGGTTAGCTCTATCGTCGAATGAATTTCCTTTTAAAACTGTATATAACTGCGTAGCAACAAGAGCATATAGTAATGCATTGAATCTTCATGAGGACAACGCTTCGATAATGGGTTACTGATTAGTACAATACCGTACGCTCAGCTCGTAGTTAAGTGCTTTACATATCACAATAGTAACGCAGCGTCACAATATAAATTTAACCAATACGGTATATTTTTCAACAAATTTTAATTCTTACCAGAAAAGTAAGAAAAGCCAATGCAGGTTACTATTTTTTCATTCATATTTTTGTTAATTTGAAATAGAGGTGGCAATTACGTGAAATCTAAATCTAAAATAATTTGGCCACACATACATTAAGCAGACAAGGGGTTAAGCGTCTATACCACGTGCGTAGTTGATGTACCACAATTGCTTTTCCCTGCGTTCTTTTTAATTCATCTAAAAGCGTAGAAATGGTTCGTAAAGGATGAGAAATGTGTTAAGTGCATGCTTCGACATTGACTTGTGTTAATAATGAAAGAAAGCAATAATAAAAGATGAATTTGTGGCAACTTTTACTTATTCTGCTTGACGTGCGCATTAATTATTTTTGGCATATGTGTTTTGACTTTTAAAGCTTATTGCGTTAAGCTGTATTGTTTGGAAACGTTTGCCTGTGGAATTAATATACTTTGAGTTTAATTTATGTAGAGGGCATAATTCTGAGCATGCTAATGAGAGGTTAATGACTGTGCACATTAGTTTTGTAAAATACCTAAATTATTTACTTTTGAACTAAGGAATATCCATCATGCAGCCCCTAAGGATGTTCTGAGGTCCAGATGACGCCCGACATGCCACAAGTGACCCAACTTAAGGGTAGACGAGGTATTGTTGGTCGAAGCAACCAAAAAAATCGATTTCCATTGTCTGAATCAATATATTATTGAAAAATAACACTTTGATGTTTTGCAACAGTTCATTCTACGAATCATATACTTTGAAAACTTGCTTGATTTATTGTTGTTAATGAGTTATGCACATTTTACAAAAGTGTTGTTGTTTCAGCCCTATTTACAACATAACTCAAGAACCACAGACCTACAAAAGTGTATATGTGATATTTGAATTCTTCTATACGCTCGCAAGGAAATAAGCAATGCAATTTTTGCCAAAGCTCACTACCATTCGCAAGATGCTGTGAACTACCAAATCGCAACAGTTTAAAATAGTGTCTAACCTTAACCGCACCAACTCGATATCATGCTACAGTATGTCAGTCAGCGAGTAAATTTTCAGGCGCATTTAATACGTCACCCGGTCATTATAAAGCGAGTAAAAATAGTAATTGCGTTCACTGATCTTCAGGATGGAGTAAAGTGTCAGACTCTCAAAGTGGAGTAAACTAGCACTGACTCTCAAAAGGAGTCGACTGTCACAAGAGAGTCAGTTGAAAGGGTAAACCATTGTAAACATATTGGCGTTGAAATTGACGATAAACTATCATGGAACGAGCAGATTGACCAAGTGAGAAAGAAAATTTTAACCGGTTTGTATTTTCTAAGGAGAGCTGCCAATTTTATCCCCAAACATCATCAGTGTCTACTTTATAAAAGCATTGTTGCCACTCACTTTGACTATTGTAATGTTGTTTGGGGAAGATGTAACAAAACCCTTAATAAACTCCAAGTCTTACAAAACAAAGCAGCTAAAATTATTACAGGTGTAAGTAGATACGAGTCTAGTACAGAAGCTTTAAATGTTTTGAACTGGAAAAATCTTGAAGACAAGTTATGAAGCAGTTACAATGCATTACTAAGATTGTTAACATTCAAGCACCAAAATATTTATGCAATAGATTTGTTAAAAAAGAAACTTGTTATAACACCAGAAATAAAGATGTTTTTATCATGGATATGCCAAATACTGAATATATGAAGCGTAGCTTTAGCTATAGAGGTGCTCAACTGTGGTACTCGATAGATGACAATATTAGAAGTATGTGCAATCTAAAACATTTTAAACAACTTATTTCCTAATATTTGTGAATAATTTATCATTTTGTATATTTTATATTGTTACATTTTGTGCAATAGTGTTCTTGATGATAGTTTCTTCATGTGTTTTGATAAGTTAATTATATTAGTAGGCCTAATCATATAATAGCGTTTTATTGTGAGAAGATGTATGAATGGTGTGTGTTTAGTGGATGAAATAGTATAATATAATCCCAGCAAACACAAAACGTTTTCGACATCATTCGCAAAAGGTTGTCAGAAAACGTTTAAATATCGGGTTATATAAAGGGTACATTAATGGTATAAAACGTTTTCATAACATTAAAAAACATTTGTTGGTAATTTACTGCACAGCAAACACAAATGTTTTACAGAAAATTTAAACGTCGGGTTATATAAAGGGTATAAAACGTTTTAATAAGATTCCAAAAACATTTTTGAAAACTTGGTATAAACCATTCTAAACAGAATGTTATTTTGGGGTAGAAAAAATATTTTGCAAAAAATGTTTGCCCAAAATATTTACAATAACGTTTTTAAAAAGTTTTCACGACCTTTTATAAACCCCGATATTTAAATGTTGTTAAAACGTTTTGTAAAAAACATTTTAAGAACATTTCTGTGTTTGCTGGGTGCAAATATTTTAGCATAATTAAGGATTTCGTATATGGCAAAATAAGAGTGTGGGGGAATGGCCCATTTTAGACCAAATACGCAAACTGCTGTGTAAAGTGTGTGTGTTGAGGTGGGGGTGCGTGTGGGTGGGGGTGTGTGCGATCGAAGGGGAAGCTGTCAATCTGATTAACCACATTTAATGGGAATATCTATACCCCACACGCCTTACTCTTATTTTAATCTAATTCCCCTATTTACGAGGGCTTAGTATATTTGTCACCCCAAAGTGAACCAATTTGACATCCCGTGGTATATGACGTGGGAATATCTATACCACACACGCCTTACTCTTATTTTAACCTAAATCCCATATTTACGAGGGCTTAGTATATTTGTCACCCCAAAGTGAACCAATTTGACATCCCGTGGTATATGACGTAATCCATCACGGTGAGATAATACCATGAGTCCCGATAGATACCCACGCACAATAAACACATCACGTCCACATTTGCAAACGGTTGCACCTACTTGTAGATGTGGGAGAGAAAACCGGACGCTGATGGGCTTCGTATGTTTGTCACATAAAAATGAACCAATTTGCCATCCCGTGGTATGACTGACATAATACTTAGATATATCCTCGCACATCACCGCACACCCCCACACCAAAACGGTCACTTTCAGTCGCTTTCAAACCGGCAAGTTGGCAACTTATTTTTATTTTTCTTAATTTAGGATGGTGATCTCGAATATGTTCCAAGTAGTATTTTGAGACGGTAACCCGCAAAAAGACCCCACAATTACCCTATATCAGTTCGGGGGCACTGCTAATTCAAAGACGTCTCTGATATCAAAGACGGGTCAGTGATTTCACATACGGGGGTCTGTGATATCACATACGTCGTGCTTTTTTTTACAGTTTGGGGCTAGATGCAGCATAACGGAAAGAAGGTTCCTGTATCGGAATATGCTTTCCTATGTTTAGCAAATATCTGCCTGTGCAAACATCATATCTATCTGTGCAAATTCTGACAAATGGTCCCAGAAAACACTTAGATTGGCAAAATCGAGCCATATCCAACGTTTTGAAGTAACAAAAAATCCCAAGTCATGGGGGAGTGAATATTTTGGCAAGGCAAAAAAAAGTAGGGAACAATGAATTTTTGGCCAGTCAACGAGGGGGGAGGGGAGCGATTTTTGGCACGCATTGTGGCGGCAACTTTTCAAAAATATATTCAAAAATGACTTGAAAATGGTAGGCCCCTACGGAAACGTTCAGGCCTAACCTCGTGGCCTGACTCTTGCACACGTGCATGGGATAAATTCGGAGAAATATGGACACTTGTATTTTATTGAAAGGGGTAGGGTTATGTTATGATTAGGTGGCTCAAAATAGATCAACAAATTACGGTAAACCAGGCGCGTGCCCCAGGGAATGGGGCTTTGGGGCCTGCAGCCCCGGGTCTTAAAAAAACAAACGAGGGAGACAGAGAGAGAAAGAGAGAAGGGAGAGGAAGGGGAGCGATAGAGCCAGGCCCGTTTCTTTTTTTTCCAGGGGGCGATTTTGTAAAAAGTGGACCTTCTTCACAAACTTTGGACCTTTTTTTGACTAAAAAAGCATAAAAAACATATTTTTTTGCTCACTACGGTCGTAAATTAGGATTTTTTGAAGACTTTTGCCCCACCGCACGGCCCACTCTGCGTACGGGCCCGGGCATAGCCAGTGGGGCAGTATAGTGCCCCCTACAAAAAATTGAAGGGCGGAAAAAGAAAAAAAAAGAAAAAGGTCTACTTTTTCGGTCTGATTTCCCAAAAATTGAAAGAAATAACCCGACAACTGAAAACATATATAAAATAACTGCCAATATACCGGAACGCAAATGTTACAAAAATCAGGACAAAATATTAGCAAAACTGGGTTGAAAATTTTGTTTTGCCACAGCCACCCAGGCTCATTTCAATATCCGGGCATTTTTAGGCAAACGAAAGGGGGAAAAGTGGAAAGAAAACAAGGAAGAAAACAAGAAGAAACGAGGAAGAGTAGGCCTACGTTCTGAGTCATTGCGCATCATAATTATGTTCATGCTTGAAATTTGTGACGGAAGTCGCATCCACTGGAAATCCATTCTAAAATACATATTATGCATTATCATGACATGGTTATATGGCCTATATAGGCTATGCTTAATCATGATGGTCGGAAAAATAAGTTAATAATAGGGGCCTAATGCAAAATGATGCACCAATTGGCTTTTAGTTTGAGGATAATATTCCCTTCACAAGTCGGGTCCGTTGAAATCTGTTATGCCCAAAATAATACGAATAATAAGTGTAAACTTTTACACCAAATGACTTTATTGTGCCTTTCATAACTTTTTGAAAATAATTCTCCAACTTCTGGGGGAACACATCCCCTCAGGCACCCTTCTCCGTCAAAAAAGAAAAGGCTAACTTGCATTTATCCATATTATATAGGCCTAATTGAGCAGGTTCATACCCATGCAGAAGTCCCGGGGCAGAAGTCAGGTCCGCAGGAAATTTGTTAGGAATTATAGGCCTATCTTTCATAGATATAATGACTATAGGCCTATTATAGCACATCCCCTCAAGCAAAACAGAAAAGCCTAAACTTAGGCTGAATTGAAGGAATTATTGAGCACGAGTGTTAAATATAGGCGGAGACTGGGGTAATTGTGGCCCCTTTGTCTTTATCAGCATGATCAGGGTGTCTTTATACTAAGCATTGGTCTAGGTGACTTAACTTTGTATTGTATGAAAGAGTGGTCTTTATGTTACTGTTTGGTGAAAAAATATTCAAATAGCATTAAAAATTTTTATGAGGGGGTTCTAATTAGCGGAGCGACATCGCAAATGGCTCTAAAAAGTGACAAGTCCACTTTTTATTCATAGGGGTGGTACTTATTGGTTGTATCACTGACTATTTTGTATGTGTTTGACATGAAAGGTAATCATAACAGTTCCCATTGATATAACAATTTTATAAAAGAATTGTTTATTTAATGAGCTAAATTTGCATATTATGTAATACCCGGCTTGGGGTAAATGTGGCCCCTGTTCATGTCTTAAGCAAATTACTTGCATCTGACCCCCTAAAAAGCTATTTTGGCCATTAATCTGTTATATGTTAATCAAATTAGCCATTTGGGGGTCATTATTGAAAAAAAAAAAGACATATTTAGTATGTTTTCAAGCAAAACAAGGAAGTATAATGAACAGTCAGATCCGGCCGCAGTTTCGGCATGCAAAAATTAGCATAATAACAAGTATTTTACAAAATGCCTTAAAATGCCTTTTTCTGGTAAATAAACCAGTCCAAATGGCCTAGAATTATCGCAATGACTATAAAACATGTTATTAATAGTTATCAGGAAGAACTGGATTCACAATACTCTTTAAATTCTTTATTTTGTTCAGGGGCCACATGGCCTCTAAAACATTATGTTAATTATTATGCAAATTGCAATATATTTATGATTATATTTATCACATCTTATAGGTACCCATTGCCTCTATCCACATCATGCAGAAATTGTACTTCTCCAGTTCATACTTAAAGAATTACATGGTAAAAATGCAAAAGGGGGCCACAATTACCCCAGTTTCCCCTAAGCCTAAAACTAAAATTCGCGGCTCAGTTGGATATCTGTAAAAAAATATGCTCCGAAAATAACCAATAAATAAGTTATTCTGCAGCATTTAAGCTCAATTATGAAAAAGAGCAACATTTTTTTAGCATTCTCCGATTTCTCACGTTCACTTGAAAGAGTGTATCCCGAGCCCGCGATTTAATTCATAAATTGGATCACGGTAAAATTAGCTGGAGCTAGCAGGCACTTGGGCTAGCTACAACCCTGATCATGCTATAGGCCTACTCGCAAAATTATTCCCGTTGCGCCAGTTCACGTTCACAATATCGTTTGCGGCTGGGTTTTGAGACTAGGGAGTATGTGATTTATGAGACGTCTTTGAATTATGATACTGTCAGGTGACTCGGCACTGAAGAGTCTTTGATATCAGAGACGTCTTTGAATTAGCAGTGCCCCCGAACTGATATGATCGCATAGGGACAACAATTAATTTTATTCCAATAACACTTTAAACTATGTCTCGTTATATACGTCTGTCCACACGGATCCAAGAAATGTACAGTTTGTGCACGTACGACCTATAGTTAAGAAGTTATGGAGCTCAACAGATCCAATGTCTAGTTAGCATGCTACACAGCAAGGAGTTAAAAGATTTTTTCTATCCGCCACAAAAAAAAACCAACAACAACAAAAAACGGGCCTGATGAGCCTCATAATTTGGTGACTATATTATGTCCTACGCGTAACATTGGCGTAGTTTCACACACCTTGGACGAACAAACAAGACGTAGGAGACTTAAGTAGATTAGCGATATGCACACAGTTTATACGTCAAGACGTAAGACGAATAGAGATATGCACACAGTTTATACGTCAAAGATACAATGATTTAATAATACACACGTACGGCGATGTGTTTAGCCACCACTAGATCGGTGAACTCTGAATAAAATCGGAGATCTCCGGTTTAATTACAAAAACTTAAATTGTACTGTAATTAAAGCACTTCAGGCTTAGTTTTTCACGTAGTATTTTTGTGCACCATTGTACATTACAATAATATTCGTCGGTCGCAACACATATTGGCGTAGAGTGATTTTCCAAATGTTCCGTTTAATATAGTAGCGTATAGGTTTAGAGCTAGCTATTATCCTATAATAGTTATCCCTTGTTGACTATTAAACATACAGCTTAATAGTTTGAACCTTAAACTTCAATTTCAAATGCAATCGGGCCACTGAAAAATAACAATGGAGGAGTATCGACTCTGTTACTAGTAGCATATCCTTCAAAAACGTGTTGCTCGGAGATGTATTTTGTTCTCGAGGGCGCACATATTTCCAAAATCGAACCAGCCTAGATAGAACTTGCCTGTTTTTTGGACAGATAAAACATCTTCAAAATTAGATAAAAAACAATATCATAACTATTTCCATTAATTTTTTTCATTATTTTATATATAACAAAAGTTGAAAATGTAATGCCTTCAGAGATATACATGACTAGCGCGTGACCATGCATTTATTAAACATGTATCTTGTGACTGGGCAATGCTGGGTAAACATACATTGTTAAATCACAAACTCTCAATTTCTTTACCAATTCACGATTTACTATCCATTAACAAAATGTGCATGGTATATATAAACTGAGGGCATCCCATTTAGAAGACACATTCATAGTTTCAGGTCCATAGGAGTTTGGAAATGTTAGGGGACATGGAGGGTTATTTTCACCATACACGTGTAATTAGTTTTATTTGTTTCTATCTGTCTCAAACGTGTTTATGCATCATTTTTCAGTATTCTTGCGATTCGATTATTGACATGGCGTTTAGAAGTGTTTTTAATAGCTTTATTGAAATTGTTATTCCCTTCTACAATGATATGGTATTCATGGTATTAATATGAAACTCTTAATTTTTATTCAATCTGAATATTAATTATGTACACTTCTTTGTAGTCTTAAATCAGATTTTTCTGAACCCCCCCCCCCCCCACACCTTTCCGACACCTTACTACATCACTTAAAGTCAAGAATCACCCAAAGTGGTTCTATACAGTACTTGAGAGTTGGCAATTCTAGTTGCAAATCAATAGTAAAACACTGCCTGTAGCCACTGGACAAATAAAACATCATTTGAAACACACTTCTATTATACTATCAGTATTACAAAACCAAACGCAAAAACACCAAGGGATCGGATAGCAACGTTTGCACAGTATTTTTGTGGGACCTGAGAGCCAATCAGACACGCCAAATTGCATTTTTTTTACAATATAACAGCTTTTTGGTCCTTTAGTTCTTTCCTTGAAAAACAATTTCTTAATTCAAGATAGTATATAGATTTAGTTTATTTACGTTTGTAATGAATTTACAGCTATTAACCTATCATTTAAAAAATGAATTCGCCATAATGCGTTAAATGAGTACTCACGACTTTCGTCAACGGGGCTGATGACTTGATCACAAGTGACATGGTAGTGCAATAGAACAGTAGGTGCAATCGTCGCCAACTTGTTTATGGAGTGGCAAAAGAGAAAGAAGCAATAACTACAGCACAATAGACTGCAAACCGAAGATGTGGAAAAGATACGTCGATGATGTTTTGGAGATCATACAGAGACACAGTACCCAAAACCTCACAGACCACCTTGATTCTGTTGATCCTATTGATAACATCAAATTTACCTTTGAGGAAGAAGATACGGGCAATATCCCGTTCCTGGACACGTTAATCTTACGCAAAGAAGACGGTTCCGTGAAGCTACTGGTATACCGCTAAAACATACACGGATCAGTATTTGAATTTCCAGTTACAGCACCCCTGGCAACAAAAACTTGGGGTCATCCGGACATTGACGGATAATGGAAAACATAGTTACAGAGGAAGAAGATATAAAAAAAGAGGAGAAGAAGAAGAAGAAGCAGAAAAAGAAGCAAATGAATGGCAAACAACCGAAAGCGAGAGAGTAAAAGAAGGAAAACATACCATATAAAGGTATCATGGTAGTCGGAAAAACTTCAACGAATTTTCAATAAGCACAATGTCGCCACAACCATGAGACCCACCAACATGACCAACACGCTTTTAATTGTCTACTGGTCAACCCGAAAGAAAAAAAAGATATTGAGCAGACGTGGTGTATAGCATTCCTTGTAAAGGATGCGACAAGTCGGGAGACTGGGCGACAGTTCGGAACAAGACTAAAAGATGTCACATAAAACATATAAAAAGGACCTTGAAACATTTGCAGCAAGAAAGTTCACAAGCAAACAGAAAAAAATCAACCTCAGAACAGCACAAATCAGCCATTACAGACTATATAGCTTAAGACAATCATATCATAGAATGGGAAGGGGCAACAATCCTCGATAAGGACTTAAATACATTCAGCAGAAGAATCAGTGAAGCAATCTACATTCGTAAAAAAGGGGGCAAAGCAATCAACCGCGACGAAGGTGTCGTTCCTGTCGACGCGCACGTATACGATCCACTGCTAAAAAACCCAAAAAATAAACGGGAAATTTTGATAAAAATGGACCAAGTCACTTGTGATCAAGCCATCAGCCCCGATGTCGAAAGCTTACGTCGTGAGTACTCATTTAATGTATTTGTCAAGCAAAAATGTTTGAATAAATTCGCCAAAATTATCCCGAGATATCCACTGCGGTAACTGTGTCCGCATTATTTCAAATAAAACAATATTCTTTTTTACTTTTAGTATTATAGCCTTAGCTATATCTATCACGTTTGTAGCACTTCAAATAATGCCAGAAAGTGTTATAATCAAAAACCCATTAGATTTACGTTGACTTTATCGTACAAGTAATACACACTGCGAGTTGTTACGGAAATTAGTTTCCACAAGTAGAATAAGATGAGATTGTGAAAGTAGACTGTGATGTTGAAATCTGTGCGTTAATCATTTTGCATAAAAGGCAAGCAGTATTATTATTCGCCTTTTAGTGACAAAGAGTCATCTGCATAATGTGATCGTACACCACGAATGAGCCCGCGTAAATGCCCTAAATTGTATTCTGAGTTACAGTATAAAATGTGCATGGAGGTTGTATTCATAGCTACAGAAGTTAGTGCTAGAAGTATCTCATTTTGATAGGGCTAGTCAAACAAATTTTAAACCAATCAATGATCCTTTTGTTGAAGAGTATAATAAGCTACCTATGTCTATAGAATTCTTAAATATCTCTAACCTTTGTTTGCTTTGGCTAAATCCTAATCAAGTGGTGAGTTACAAAACATTGTATTTTGTCTAGGTATGTATAACCAACAATTAACAATGAGAGGACATTCCTGAACCTCATTAACTTGGGAATTATTTGAAATGACCGCCAATTATGACTGTTTGATATTCATATATTACCAGCAATGTAGGAAAAGAGACACACGTAGAACCGAAAAAGGTATACCATTTTTGTTGAAGGAGCAAAGTTCAACAAACCCTAACCCCGCTTCTGGATATCGTTTGAAGTCAAATGATATACCATTTTAAAGCTTATGATATATATTTTCTAAATACGAAATAAAACAAAATTGACCGGGCGGACATTACGGCTAATTCACGGAGTACGGTCACATATGGGCAAACTTGAGGTACAGGTAACTGGAGAGGGAATGCGCGAGTTACCAGTGGCGTAGATTTCTTTTTGACATGGGGCACAGTGCAGTTTTGTCCACGGCAAATTCACCGTGACCTTTTCAGCCATAAACCCGCTTAGTGAAGATTAAACCGAAATATACAGTACTAAACCATTATAGTAATCGATTGTCCAATGCACATTTCTTACCACGTGATAATTATTAATCCAATGAGCGATCGAATTGTCCGCTGCGGTCGACTAATCAAATATTAATGACGCTATTGACATGTACGGGTGGAGCTCTACTAACTGAGTTTTGGGGATTTTTCACTGGTTTACTATCATTTACTCATCAAGGCGCTCCACCGTTATTATAAGGACTATGCTAATAATTTAAAGATTGACATGTAGACAATAAACCATACTTGATTGACAGAAAGTACTAAATTTGTACCTATAACGGTTTGGTGGCACTCCTCTTCCTCTTCCAAACGCGACCAAGTCAGGGCGGCCCGGTGAAGCAAAATGTGCATTGGATTAACACGGGAGTTTGGATGAGATGGTAGATTTCCTTTCTCATACAAATGCATGCTCCCCCGTTATTAAAGCTTGTACCGAATTAAAAATTCAGATATCTTGAAAAGAATAAGTAATTGAAACATAGAGCAAGTAAAAAAATCAGAGCTTTTATACTTTTTGATATATGACGCTAACTAGTTCATCTCCTATACCCACAGCACAGCGCTACTAGTACGGGTCAATTACATATGTGAGTGCCCCTGTGTTGTGTGCATACATGTAGTTAACAATAACTGCATGATGGTTAGAAAAAAAATTCTCTTGGAGTATAGTAAATAAAACACCTTTTAGCGACAGAATAAGTTTATTTTACAAATGCGCGGGAAGCGCGCGACAAAATGTGCCATTTTGAAGCTAAACTGTTGAAATATGCCGCAAAGTGTAATGAATATGCGCATAGCGCACACGAATGTGCACGTTTAGGGCAAAAATTGTCAATTTTTAATCATTGGGGTAACTTGCCCCAAATCACAACGCCATGTAATGACCGGGCCGCTGAGTTGGAAGATATATGTATTTTGGAATGTTCATGTTTGTTCTAAATTTTAGGAAGTTTTTTCCCCAAATTGGTGATATTTCAAAGACAAATCTTTTGGGGCATTATGTTGTTATTGTACATGTTAATTTAACTCTTCTCCGCGTAACTACGTTTTCATTCAGTTGGGTGATTTACTAATATTATACATGTACAGGCCTATTTTGTCAGTCTGGAGTTACTAACAAAAAGGTCAAAGGTTTAAATTTGGGCTCCATAGGGGTCAGACACATAATGTTTATCCAATTTTTATCAAAATGGTCTCAAAATGTTTGCCTGGTTATAATAATTCAGAAAAAGAGTAGTTTTCACCATGTACGAAAGTTCGTTACTTAGGTAACACGGAAAAATACGTCAACCTCAATTGGACTCAATGGGCAGTAACTCTTTTTGGTGTGTAATCATAGTAACGACACATCGTAGATAGTGCAACTATTTCGTTTCTGAATGATTATAGCAGTACAAACATTTTAAGACCATTTTCGTTAAAATTCGGGAACTTTTCTGTGTTTGACCCCTATGGATCCCAAATTCCAACCTTTGACCTTTTCGCCAATAACTCCAGACTGATTAGTCGTAGGTAGGTTAAACTATATATTTTCTGAATTATTGCAATATGGAGAATATTTTGTAATATGTTTTAATAAAATTGGACCCCTGTGTAAACGTTTACCCTGAAATTCTCGGAATGCTCAAAGGTGCCTACTAAGCATCCGATATTCTTATTCATTATACCTTATATATCAATATTAAAGCAAAACATGTTAGTCATGCCCAACATTACACTCATAAGCAAGTTCTATCCGACTATATCGTTTATTCTCTAAAAGAAGGTTTGTTGTAAGATGTGTTGACATTTACTGCGTTAAGGGATCGGTCATGTGATCACCCACATTTGCACAGTATTTTTGTGGGACCTGAGAGCACATCAGGCACACCAAAATTGTATTCTGAATAACTTACTAATTATTTTGATTTTATGGCAAATTATTTACAAAAATTGACATTTTTGACATTTGAAGTAAACTGTATACATATAATATTACGTACGTAAAGTGTATGTAACTGTTATGAAAAGCCGAACCATCATATGAACATTTTGACCTTTTGTTTTGAATAATTATATACATGAAATTTCCCAAAGACTACAGTTTTTAGGGAATTTGGAAACTTCATATGAGGAGAAAATATCCGTCCCGTAAACGCATTTTCTAAGATAACTTTAATTCAATGTGCTAAATGGCACTAAGATTATCTGCACTCATTTCAAAACATAATGGTGGCAACTAAAGTAAACTCAAGTAAATTCATTTAGTGGGCTTAATTATGGTATTTATACAGGGTGTCTCAATAAAAATAGGCGTTATGGATCAGGGGACTTAGCTTAAAATGTCGGCAGTAAAGTCAAAACTTTTTTTATAGATACACGAAATACGACGTACTCTTCTTTAAAATGTTGCACAAATCATCAAAATCTGTTCACGCGTCACTGAGATAATTGAGAATGTTCAAGTAGACCCATGTTCGGACCGTTCCAATGGGGCCATACACATGTGTTGCATTTTAAGAATGGAAGAAAATTATGAAGTAAACGCTCAGTCCTGTTGGGTACGAGTTAAAAATATCAACCAACCAATCTCTCAAAGAATGTGTTCACACCTTTAGGTTAACAATATGTGAGTGGACACTACGAATGAGCCGTAAACTCGACAAATTGTATTCTGAGATACAGTGTAAAATTTGTGTGAAGGTCTTTATATTCATAGGTGTCTCAATTAGGCGCGCGACATGTTTCTCATTTGATAGCGTTTAAACCAATCAATAATCCTATTGCTGAAGAGGATAATAATCTTCTACATATAGAATCTTTAAATAGATCTGGTCTTTGTTTGCTTTGGCTAAATCCTGTTCAAGTGGTGAGTTACAATTGCATTGTATTTTGTCTAGGTATGTATAACCAACAATGACAATGAGAGGACATTCCTGAACCTCGTTGACTTAGGGATGATTTGAAATGACCGCCAATTATGACTTTATTACAAGCAATGTGGAAAAAGAGACACATGTAGAACCGAAAAAATGTACCATTCTGTTGAAGGAGCAGAGTTCAACAAACCATAACCCCGCTTCTGGATATCGTTTGAAGTTAAACGATATATAATACTATTTTAAAGCTTATGATATATATTTTCTAAACACGAAATAAAACAAAATTGACCGGGCCAACTTTACGGCTGATTCGTAGTGTCCAGTCACATATGTGATACCTCAGAGAATGAATCGCAGGAATTGCGTTTAGAGGGTCAGAAACGACAGCTTATGCGTTTAATAGGAGTCATTTTATTGATCCCGCTACTTCGCAAATCATGTTTACTTGACTGATTTGCATCAGGAGCATCACCCAAACATTACAAATATTGGAAAATGATAAAAGACATATAAAGGGTGTGTTCTTTTAAAAGCCTGCATGTATTGGTGGTATCTTTCACTTTTCAGATTAAAATCCTGCTTATTTGTTGTTAAAATGCGCTAAATTCCTGTATAGGGGTGTTTTTGCTCAAAAGGGTACAACCCTTTTAGGCTTTTAAAATCTGTAGTCGCTCTTGAACTAGGGTTTTTGACCACCTAAAACGCCATTGGTGAGATTCATTTAAGAATCTTTTTTGCGTGTTATTTTTTTTGGTCACGCATGTGTATACTATATATGAACCTCAGGTGACCCTCATGACCTTGTTGTTGCTTCAGAAATGCTTGAACAACTAAAATTGCCCTCCCATTAAAAATACAACCAGCAAACAAGGGCACATACCCTTAATTCTTATTGGGATTTTTAGAGGAGGGAGCTGTATATTTCTACATGAAATTTACCCCAAGGTAAAGGAGCCCAGTTGCGCCATTAGGCGAACGTTTACGGTATTAGAAAACCGCTGATCGAGCGGCAGCTAGGTATATTTTTACAGAGATTGTAATTTTATGGCATCGTAGGCACCCGTGTGCATTTTATGCAACTTTGCAGAGTTTTTATTCGTTTTTACATTGTGATTAGCATATTTTAACATAACATATACTCGAGGAGCTAGAGGCACGTCCTGTGCATCCCCCAGGACTAAACCAAACCAACTTGTTAAGGTTACTGAGATGACCCCTAACATAATCAGGATGTTCCCAAAAATATAAACTGGCCCCAAGTGGATTTTTCCAAGATGGCGTGTATTTTTTTCAAAATGGCGCCAAAAATGGCCCCTAAATGCAGGTTATCACTATAAATGACCATATATGAATACTATTTCTGAACCAAACTAACATTTTTAGCTTAATTAAAGAGCCCAGCATAAACTCAAGTTGATATAAAGGATAAAATGTCCCAAAAGTCAGTGTATTTTCAAAATGGCGCCCAAAATGACCGCCAAATGCAGGTTATCACTATAAATGACCATATATGAATACTATTTCTGAATCAAACTAACCTTTTTAGCTTAAATTAAAGAGCACAGCATAAACTCAAGTTGATATAAAGAAAAATAATTCCCAACAGTTAGTATATTTTCAAAATGGCGCCCAAAATGGCCGCCAAATACTGAAAAAAAGACTATAAGTTATCATATAACGGGATTTTCTGAACCAAATTATAACTTTTTGCCTTGATTTAGGGCCTAATATATTTCTAAGATAAGATAAAGGGGAAATGCATCCCAGCCATCAGTGTCCTTCTGTGATAGCACCTAAAATGGCCGCCGAAATTGGCTCCAATACTAAAACTGACTAAAAATTCTCAAATATTAATGCTTATACTTTTTGAGATATAAGAAAGGCAAGTTCTCCTCAAAAAAAGCTTTATAATGATATATTACATGTCCCTGATGCTTGTTTGCAAGGTAGTAAACAATCAGTAAAATAGGTGGATAATCCTTTGTTTTCTATTGTTTTTTAAGAAGTTTAATGGGCCATCAGATCTCAAATTAAGCTCTGCCGACATCAGAGCTCATTTGTGGTGGACGGTCACATATTTCTTTCAATTATCATACCGCATTCACACGTTCATATGATTTTTATTATTTCAAGTTGAATGTGCTCAAAGTAATGGGCACTCAAACAAGTGGGCATTCTATAACCTATTTTAATGTTCATAATCATCATGATTTTGTATTTTTTTAGGATTGTCTAATCCAATGCTATTACTCTAGGCTGGGCGTGGTTCGTGTACATGACTCTTTTAGAAATTTACTTTGCATTTTCATGTTATATATACCAAGACAGTCAGAAAAAGTTTTTGTAAGACATTCAGTTCAAGTATAATTAAATATGGCGTCCAAAATGGCCGCCAAATATGAATTTTCCACGAAAACACACTATATCAACATACAAATGATCTAGTGAGGAAAAAATATCAATGCAATTAATGTTTCTAATCAACATAAATAATGTGCTCATGTTGTTTCATTCGCATATTTTCAATTGAAGATATCGTCCAAATACGAGGGTTGGTCAATAAGTCCTCGCAACTACTATATATTTCTGCTTAAGCATGACTTTGATGACAGTTACTTATCATAAATACATGTTTGTACCTTTGTCTTTCAAAACACATAAAAAGTTTCTATTAGAGTACCTTGAATTACGTAACCTCATTTGCATAAAGTCACTGCTATATATGCACTGACAATTGTCAACATTGGCGGGAAATTTGAAATGTAATTAAGGAACGTGTAATTAAAAATACAAAGGCACAAACTTGTATTTATGATAAGTAACAGTCATCAAAGTCATGCTTGAGCGGAGATATATAGTAGTTGCGAGGACTTATTGACCAACCCTCGAATAGCCTATTTCCATTGACATACACTAGAGCAACATGAAAATGATATAATAATAAAGTATTATCAATGGAATGAATGTTTCTAATCAACAAAAATAAATTTGCACAGAATGTGTTTCATTTGTATATTTCCAATCTAAGATGTAATCCAAAATGGCCGTCAAAATAAGCTTTTTCCTGTTAACTATCCTAATAATTAAATAAAAATAGCAATAAAATGAATATTTCCGGCATGTGAGCTAAATGAAATGAGCAGTGTGATACCGTGATGACATTTAATTTGATTTGTTTTGTCTTTTCAGACCTGTGGAAAGTTAGTACAAAGCCAAAACCTAGTCAACCTTCCTAGCATTGCTGTAGCCTTGTTAACTTTCCTTATATGGTTATAGCCTAGTTAACATTGATTTTATTTTATTTTATTTTATTCAGCATTTTATGTCAGCATTCTCAAATGTAGCCGAGTCAAAATTCCTAACATCTGAGTGCTAGTACCTAGTACCCCCCCTAGAGCTTGGAATATAATATGGATCACTCTATTAATCGTGCATACTTTAAAGAACGTGGGTAAAGGGTAATTTCGGCCTTCGGTCTCTCTATATCGTAACACCGGTCAATAGGCAGTTATAATTGAAACATCGCTGCTACTAGTGAGAAGCTGTGAGAAGTGATACGTAAAATGACGCCATGCAATTTACCATTGAAGCGGGCATTTTGAAATTAGAAAGTTTATTTTAATGAAAAAACACTTGTTTGGAGAGATCGCGTACTGAAGTGGGGTGTTACATACACTTTCAAAAACACCCTACTTTTAAGGTGTATGTAGGTTGTCTTTACGATTAGTAGAATATGATGTAACGCTTTAAAAAATGTTTAACCAAGAAATTAAAGCGGTTCCTGCAACTGCTTTTGAGAAAGATATGGCATAGGCATGGTTCTATCCGCTTATCGTCGTTTGGCAGGGAAAATCTATGTACTTGTGGCCCTTGAACATGTTTGAAACTAAAATGCCAAGAGGTTAACATTATGATTTTTTTTCTTTAAACATGTTCAGGGGTCAAAGACACATATGTGACACGATCTGGTCCATGGGGGCCAAAGGAGGCATTTTTGAAAATTGAGTTACTGTAATTATTACATTACACATACAATAGGCAATCATTAACTGAAAACACCAAAGGTCTAGCATACTTGGTTCTAAAGTTATGAAGTTATCTTAGTTTCAAATTTTCCGCCTTTGGCCCCCATGGACCAGATCATCAGGTTTCTCCTTCCCAACGACATTAGGTTTACACCAATCCCTTCTATTGTTTTGTTTTGTTTGAATATTTCATTGTTTTTGTTTCTTTTTTTAAAAACCAAGTACCTACGATGCCCTTATATCAATCCAACCAAGTAGATTAAGTTACTGTTCCAATATTCTTTCATGAATTACAAACTATGAACTAATTATATAAATTTATATAAAAACCATTGGCCCAAATACGCACAGAATAGAAGCTGCGGCAACAGTATTTCACTAAAAATAAATTTTACTTTTATTATTATGGCCTCATAATCCACAGCATTTCTAGAAAACTATCACGATCGTAGCACTCTAAATAATGCCAGAAAGTGTTATAATAAAAAACCCATTAGATTTACGTTGACTTTATCGTACAAGTAATAAACACTGCGAGTTGTTACGGAAATTAGTTTCCACAAGTAGAATAAGACAATGTGATGAGATTGTTAAACATAATGTTAAAGCAGACTGTGATGTTGAAATATATGTGTCAACCAGTTTGTATATTGCTTGCCATTTAAGTAACAAAGCAGTATAATACAATATTTATTACAAGTAAACATCTCAAAAAAAGTAACTAACCCCCTTTAAGGAGAAGCTGCACCAGGATTATTGTGAAATAGGGGTATTTTTGTCTTTTTATGTTTTTTCTAAATTAAACATCTATAGAATTTGGGCATTTATTTGCTTTTTATTTGATTCAAATCGGACATTTGGTTCAGAAGTTGCAAGTAATCAAAGGGAACAACGTAATGCGAAAAAGTCGCGAATTGAATTATGTCCTATACTAATACACGTAATGAATTTCTTATGTATTGTATTGTTTTCAAGGGGCGATATTTAAGGAATTTCTGGATAAAAATTAATTTCTGAATAATGTAATAGGCCTAGGCCTATGTTTATTGCATATAAAGAGTGCTAATAATTAGTATAAATGTTATTGTTGACAGAACCATGATTTTATAATATTTGATATGCTTAATTGCTGCCTAATTAACATATTAAGTGTTTCTAGACTTAAAATGTCATTTTCTGCCAGATGTCGTTTCGCGTCATTTTTTGCCTTGCGCGTCACTTTTCTTGGTAATGGTGCATCTGTCTGAGCTTATATTTGGCAGGTATGTTGGACATACCTGTATCTAAAAATTTACAGAAGGAAATTTTGAAAAACATCTGGTAACCATGGAAACGACCCGTTTTCGTAAATTTTCCGCCAAAATGCGCAAATTTACCAATTTTAATAAGACCTAAATTTGTCAAATAAAACAAATTTCAGAAAAAAATACCAAAGAACGACTGAGAAAAATGGCGCGCAACGACATCATGTGAAAATCCAACATGGCCGCCGTTACCATGGTAACCGTTATAATGACGATCATTTTTATGGCTGGAATCGCTAAGTTTGATCAGCATACACATTCCCACCAATTCACAAGTGCACTGGTCAAATGCTTTAGAAAATCACTTTTTTCAGTGCAGCTTCCCCTTAAATAATGGCTATTGTATTACAAATCTGTAAAATGCGTTGGAAGTAGAATTTATTTCTGCGCATTTTGACACCTCATTTGATACAATAGCCCAGAAATCAACAAAACAGCGGGTAGTTTAATGTTCAGATTTGAAAGTTGCAATTACATACAATATCAACACTCAGACATCATTACACAGATTTCCTTACATTATACTGAATACAAATCAATAGAATTCACTGCAACTTCATATCTTGGGTAACGTTGATTTAAATGTACGCTGTGACGTCAATATTTAATCAATTGCTACAAATGAGGTGTAAAAATGTGCAGAAATAAATTCTGCTTCCAATGCACTTTACAGATTTGTAATGCAATCGCACGTTTTTGAATAATGGGCATTATTTAAGGGGGGTTAGTTACTTTTTTTGAGATGTTTATACTCTACGTGTTACTTGAAGAAAAGACTGATTCCAGGACATGCAATAATACCAAACAAGAAGATGTCCCAACACAAATGTTTTTAAAACGTTATAAACGTCATGAACGTGTTTTGGTCGTTGTCAAACATAAGAACGTTAAATGTCTGATAATTTTAAGGTCATAAACACGTTTGTAAAACATTTAATATGAAAAGCATACTACATCAGCTTTATAAAAATGTTGTGAAAATGCTACTGTAAAATATTTTTTATGCCAGACATGTTTGCAAACTATTTGGTCAACACTTAAGACGCTAGTCGGACTAGTGAAAACGTTCCAGGTGAGCGAAAAATAGTGTAGTGTTGAAGTTAAAACTTTAATTCATCATTATGTTAGTTTTAAAGTGTGCAGTGAGGTTTCAAAATGTTTCTGACTGTTATCAAAGCGTTTTTATTTCCTTCTATAAACCGAACATGGGGGGGCAAGAAGGGTCACCCTAAGTGTGAACATTCAGAGATCGTTTTGCATTGTATCTTTAAAAAGTAATGATAATAATACATACAATTAATATAGGGGATAATGCAAGGACTCCAACTTGCACAGCATATTTCTTACAAAATAAACAAATTTGATTTTCCATGTCAATTTTATTTCATACATCATGAAACCTTACCCTAAATATGCAATTAAAACTGATTTTTAAACTTTCTGTCCACTGTTTGATGGGAATTCATACTATCAAATCCATTTTTGATGACATACCTTGTTACAGTTTCATGTTGCTACGGAGAACTTCATCAGGCTGGCAACCTTATTCTTCTTTCCTGAAGTTGCTGCCGTTGATGGCGCCAGAAGTTGGTCGAAAATATTCGATAAGAAAATATATAGTTCCCTGTATCTCTGTTCATAGTGTTTTGCCCTCGTCGCCTAATCCAAATTGTTTTTCTTATCGTTCTCGTTTCTAATATTTATCTATTTGCCTGTCTGATGTAGTGCTGCGTAATGAAAATTCTAACAAGGTATGTCATCAAAAACAGAAATGGATCAAAAAGTTCTTATTGACAATCCGAATGATTCTATTACAACATACCGTCAGCCTGCTACGCTAAATATTGCCTAAGTCATTTTTTTGTCATTTTGAGAACAAAGAACATTTCAATTCAAGAAACATTTATTTCACAACTTCAAAAATACATGGTATAAATGACAAATGCCATAATTTTCAAACCAATTACATACAAAGCAAAGTAGTGTATCCGATCATAAGCCCACTGATGACAGTCAAATGCGACCACGTTTTGTTCTTCAAATGCGAACAAATTGTGCATCAGTTACGTAATTACCCTAATTATTTCGGATTATTCCCTTTCATTTATATCAGTATTATTCAGTCTAAACGCAGGACAACCGATTCTTTTGTTCTGCTTAGTCGCGCTAAAAGTCGATCGATACATGTTAAAATCAGCACAATTCCGAGATGCACCTTTTTGCTATGAAATTTATTTTCTCGGTCAAATATAAAGCAAAAATTTTTTTTCTTCAGTAATGTCAAATAAAAACATAGTGCTTGGATGAACATTTTTTTTAAAAATCCTGGTGTTAAAATTAAGCATCAAATTGTGTCTTTTAGTGTGATATTTTTGATTTTTATAGGCCTTTAGTTCGCCCGTGAGCTTTTTACAGAATTCATTTTTAGCGTCTCAAACTAATATAGTTTGCTAAAGAAAGATATTTCCCACCTCTGTAAAGCACATCGTGTGGGTCTATATATTATAGTTTTGTCAGAATTTCCGTTTTATTTTACCCTTTTCCTTCATCCTCCGAAAATGTCAAAATCAGTACTTTATCTCGAGAGCAACCAGCTGAATTAATCGATATTTCAATTGTTGTCAACCAGGTCCCTTTTCCATTGAAAACCAGGATTGCCTGACCAGCGATTTGGTAGCCCAAATCCCCAATTCTGGTATATGAGGTGAATTTTGGAAATTTGCTCCCGTGATAGCCTGCAATTTCAATTTATAGGGGCTATGGATTCCATGATTATGAAAACCATTTTGTCTGTTTGTTTGTTTGTTTGTTTGTTTGTTTATTTACCTAGGATGAGGTCCATGGGAAAATCCACTGTCCAAACCTAGAAAAATTCGCGTGTTATTAGAGGGATTTTAATTTTCTGTCCCTCCTATCTCCAGGTGAATTTTGAATGACCCCATCGGGCATCGCGGGTTGGCATTTTCATTACACCCTTCAGACTTGCGTTCGGGTTTGTGTAGGCATATTTGTCATAATTTAGCGCTATAGGACCTACTTTATAAATGTATAGCTATAGCCGTGCTATATAAATATTATAAGGTACCGGTATGTAATATTATGTAGGCCTATGGGGGTGGGGTGGGTACTCAACACATTTTAACCATGACTTACAATGCAAGGCTCATTGTTGCCATAAATGATTTTTCCTTTAGGTCATTATAATAGGTTGTTAAAAACTTCCATGTTTAACCTTGTATTGTTTTGGCTGCTTCATTATGACTTTCGGTGGGTTTAAGCAATTTCAAACAAACACAAACTAAAGGCATATACCCAGTCACCTTCATGACAATTGAAACACCAGGTAATTTCTTTGCTATATTGAAGTTCTGGCAACACTCTATCCAGGCCGGGCACCCAGAGATATCGATCCACAATGCTAGTATTAGCCGAAGATTTCACGCGTGGATTTGAAAATATTTCAGCTGGTAGTCAAAAATTATGGAATCAAAACGGAAATTCTGACAAAACTATAATATATAGACCCACACGATGTGCTTTACAGAGGTGGGAAATATCTTTCTTTAGCAAACTATATTAGTTTGAGACGCTAAAAATGAATTCTGTAAAAAGCTCACGGGCGAACTAAAGGCCTATAAAAATCAAAAATATCACACTAAAAGACACAATTTGATGCTTAATTTTAACACCAGGATTTTAAAAAAAAATGTTCATCCAAGCACTATGTTTTTATTTGACATTACTGAAGAAAAAAAAAAATTTGCTTTATATTTGACCGAGAAAATAAATTTCATAGCAAAAAGGTGCATCTCGGAATTGTGCTGATTTTAACATGTATCGATCGACTTTTAGCGCGACTAAGCAGAACAAAAGAATCGGTTGTCCTGCGTTTAGACTGTATTTGTTCTCGTGCAAGATTGGTGAATAAATGTGATGCGATCAAGCAAAATCAGTCGGAACTCGGAAATATTGATTTTGAGATATAGCCATAGAAAGGAAATATTTCCTTTTGTTTTCTTTTGTTTTGGAAACTCTTTAATTGCTCATATCTTTGGAACTGGTTTTTTCAATTTCAATGGGGATTTCTGCAAAATGCAGCTCTGTAAATGCTTTTTCCTATACGATAAGAAACTGAAAATTTTATATTTCCGAGTTCCGACTGATTTTGCTTGATCGCATCACAAATATGTTTAAATGCATGCTTGAACCATATTTTGTATTTTGTTCTCAAAATTAGAAAATTGACTTCGGAAATTAGGGTAGCCGGCTGACGATATCTACCCAATCATTGCTATTTCATTGATCACTACCCCTTTTGATTCACAGCTTGCGCAATCTCCGACACTTCTTATTTTATGATAAATCAAATGTTCTGCACTGTTAACTAGTGCATTGTATGCAAAACGGGATGCTTGGTGTCATAATTGGAGGTGATCCCTTAAAATAAAAGTGGATTGTTTTCTGGGTAATTCACCTAAATGACATGGTCCCTTAAATCTAGTTGCAGGTATGTGCACTGAAGCTTGCAATCTAAATGTGGAGTGTGTATTGTATAATGTAGTGGTCAGACCTGGATTGGCATTCAATTTTAACATCTGATTGAGATCAGATCTGCTGCCCATTTCACTGAGGAAAGTGAAATGCTGTTTTATTCAGCATGATGGATATTTCTCTGTACTAACTGTATGGCTAAAAAGGCTTTACCAGTGTGCGATGCTTCATACAGAAAGATATGTACCAGGTCTTTATGGAAGTTAGAATCAGCAATAGAAGCTAATTTGTGCCTTGTGTTTGAGTCGAGTTTAGTGAAGTTCAAAATGGTCGTCGTGGTTGTAGCTGACATTTTGACTTTTCCAAGAACCATGCTGGTTTAAGACAATGCTCGTGTAAGTAAAATAATATTGTTTGTAAATTATCAAGTGAATTTAATGATGAATATGTTATTTAAAGAAAGCTTTGCTTGTGATAATTCAAATTATTGTTTTGGCGGGAAAATCAAATTTAGATTTTCACAGTGTGATAGCATAATTAAATTGGTGCTGAACATATTATGTAATTTTGTGTCGAGATTGACAATTTAAATCATCCTGCTGTAGAGATATGAACTTCATGAATTTAAAGCTATTTTATGGATCTAGCATGTGTAAATGTTGTAAAGAAGTTCCATATCTTTCATTAATCAATTAAAGAAAGAATACAGTGTTAAATTCTGTGGCTCATTTGGAAATATGAAATAGTCTTCCAGATAGAATTTGTGTGAAGTTAATCATATGAACTTGAAAACAAATCCTAGTCACGGATTCATTAATTGTATTTGTACAGCCGTACATGTGTGTATACTCTACTTTTGAACTTGGAAGTGGGAACTGTTGTTTTTCGTCTACATTCTTCATTCCATGTAAACGTTGGTTGAACTAGGCGTAGCTACGTGTTGTGACATTGTGAACGGATTCAACGCATTGCAAAACTGCCATCGCTCGTTGTGATGGAACTCTAGTGAGACGAAAAAAACAACTTTGCCCACTTGTGAGACGAAAAAAAACCCAACTTTGTATAAAGGTATACATTAAAATTGAAAAATAAATACTCCGCCTTTGTAAATTTCTGCCTTCGGAGGCGAAAAAAAAAAATCGAAAAAAAATTCTGCCTGACCCAAACTCCCGTGCCTCCCCCCTGAGAATCTAATGGTGCGTCCCTAACGACGATTTAACGTATCCTTTCCAAGTGCACTTGGTATTTTTTTTTATTATCGCGAGTGATTAAATTGAGTATACTTATTATTTAGGTTCATCTGACTAGTCAGGATAATTTAATCGTTATTGCCATTGTGATATTTATTTATTTTTTCAAGCGTATAATAGAATTTTTTTTTAAAAGTATTTATTAAAATCCTTTTGTTGCGTGACATTATTCCGTCTCTTTGTTGTTCACATTATTTGCTGCGTGGCTTTTGCTTAGCGTCGGTTGGGATTTTTAGTCCAATCCTGACATTTGGGGATTTGCGGTTGGCATTCGCAACAGGATTCTCACCTTTTATTGTTAAGGCACTGATTTATGTCTGTTTAGCTAGCCTGGCCGGACTGTACTGCCCAAGGAAGAAGGTTTCAAAACAGGTCAAGGTCAATTAGTTTTTAAAAATGACCTATTTTGCTGTGTTACCTAAGGTAATGAAACATCCTAGATTGTGCAAACCTATCATTATTTGAATTGAATACCTGAATACAAAACCCACCCAAGTCCATGGAAAGCGATTTTGAGAAAACAAATGTGTATCATACATGCTGGATTTCACATGCTTAACTCAATTTGGCCAAAGTATGGACTTTCATGTATTCAAATTATTGTTATATCAAAATTAACATGTTGACACTTCTTTTGTCATAATTGGAGTATCTTTATATTTTGACCCAATAGATAACTGAAAAAACTGATTCAACCTTGAAACATTTACGCCATTGTCCATTTTATTTGTTTCTTGCAATACAAATTACGATTGCACATTATTTTCCATATTTGTACTTGATTGCTTAATGGGAATATTTGCTGCTGTGAGATGAGACGCGGAATAAGCACGTGATGATCTATTGTGTGAAATTGGTCAGTCCGCCAAAACCTGGCTGAAAATTCTGAAATATTTATAATGACATTTTTATGCCTGCCTGCGTCCACTTTTCCAGCTGAGGAAGACTTAGTATAACAGGTATACAGTAAGCCAAAAAATTAAGGTACCAGTTGTGTTCACCCCCTGTATATATATCCTACACAAAGACAGGTATATCGTATTTGGAACCAGTAGCCAATAGCTTTTCTCGAATTTAAAACCTCATTCGTTGAAATTGTTCAAGAAATAAAGACACGACGATCCAAAAAGCCAAGGAAGATGCCAATTTAAAAGTTGCAGTTTGCTCCATCGCATGCCCTATTGATTTGTACACAAAGCGTTCGCGAACAAGAGAACTAGCGCCGTGCTTCCGCTGATTAGCACATTAAAACTAGCGTTGTGCTTTCATTGATTATAACACAAAGTGCAACTTTTGATTTCGTTTCTTCATTAGTTTTTAGATCACCGTTTCACTGGCATGTACAAAGCATTTATAAGACAATGTGACACATACACGAATAATACAATTAATGAACCTTATGACGCTTGTAAAACCAACTTTTCCCAGATCGTCATAGTGTCGGGGAATATCCCAGCAAACACAAAACGTTTTGGACATCATTCGCAAAAGGTTATAAAAGGTTGTCAGAAAACGTTTAAATGTCGGGTTATATAAAGGGTATATTAAGGGTGCAAAACGTTTTCATAACATTAAAAATCATTTTTTGATAATCTACTGCTTAGCAAACAAAAGTGTTTTAGAGAAAACGTTTAAATGTTGGGTTATATAAATGGTATAAAACGTTTTAATAACATTCCAAAAACATTTTTGAAAACTTGATACAAAACATTTTAAACAGAATGTTATTTTGGGGTTGAAAAAGTATTTTGCGAAAAACGTTTTCCAAAATATTTGCAATAACGTTTTAAAAACGTTTTCATGACCTTTGTATAACCCGACATTTAAGGCTATACACAATCTTGAACTGTTGTGATTTGGTAGTTCACAGCATCTTGCGAATGGTAGTGAGCTTTGACAAAAATTGCATTGCTCAATTCTTAGCGAGTGTGTAGAAGAATTCAAATATCACAGATATACTTTTGTAGGACCTGTGGTTCTTGAGTTATGTTGTAAAGAGGGCTGAAACAGCAACACTTTTGCAAAAAGTACATAACTCATTAACAACAATAAATTAAGCATTTTTTCAAAGCATATGATTTGTAGAATGACCTTTTGCAAAACATCAAAGTGTTATTTTTCAATAATGTATTGATTTAGACAATGAAAATCGATTTTTTATGGCTGCTTCGACCAACAATACCGCATCTACCCTTAAATGTTATTAAAACGTTTTCAAAAAAACATTTTAAGAACATTTCTGTGTTGAGTGCAAATATTTTAACATAATGTTATTTAAATGTTGACAAAATATTTGGCAAAAAATGTTTGCAAAAATAGTTTACAATAACATTTTGAAAACATTTTAAAAATATGTTGTAGTGTGTTTTCACAGAAAACGTTTTAAAACATTTTCATGACCTTTATATAACCCGACATTTTAATGTTATTAAAACGTTTTTATGTAAACCAAAAGCCCCAAAATATAACTTATAAAAACGTTTTTAAAACGTTTTTGTGTTTGCTGGGATATTTATTTGTATAAATTTATATTAAACAGTGGAATATAATTTTAATATGCTTGTTATGAACTATTTTGCCGCGAATCATACATGCTACTACTAATTTGAGTGTTTTTATTAAAATGGGTTTGCTATGAGCAAATACACTACAAATGAGCCTTAAACTCGGCAAATTGTATTTTGAGTTACAGTGTAAAACGTGCGTGAAGGTCGTATTGATAGGTATCTCAATTCGTTGCGACAAGCATCTCATCAAACACTGTTTGAACCCATCAATAATCCTATTGCTGAAGAGGATAATATAAGCTTCTACCTATTTCTATAGAATCTTTAAATAGTTTTTGTCTTTCTTTGCTTTGGCTAAATCCTGTTCAAGTGGTGTATAACAAAGTATAGTATTTTGTCTAGGTATATATAACCAACAATTAACAAAGAGAGGACATTTCTGAACCTCGTCGACTGTTTGAAATGTATTACCAGAAATGTGGAAAAAGGGACACATGAGAACCGAAAAGAGGTACAATTTTTTTGAAGGAACAGAGTTCAACAAACCATAACCCGGCTTCTGGATATCGTTTGAAGTCAAATGATATACCATTTTAAAGCTTATGATATATATTTTCTAAACACGAAATAAAACAAAATTGACCAGCGGCCGCGGAATAAACGGCTGATTCGTGGTTTCCACTCATATATTATGCTCTTTCCTATGGTTGCTTTCATTCGTATGTCCCATGCATTCCTATGAATGAAAGAAACTATGGGAAAGGACATTTTTGCAACATTTAGATAATAAAAATTGTATTTGCCCATATCAAATTTATTTTAATAAAACACTCAATTTAGTAGCAGCACATGACCCATTGGGTTTCTTTTTCAACGAATCAATAAAGCTTAAACGGACTTTATTTTTGAAATTAAACAAAACAATGAAAATAAACTTCTAAAACATAAGTAGGCTTACGGACAACAATAAAATTGCAAGTAAAAATGTTGGATATCACGTCCCTCTCGTACGTTTTACGTTTATGGTATAGAGGTCTGTTTAAAAGGAACGACCCATGTAAACCATGTAAACCGTTTTCATAGTTGCAGACTTCAACTTGTTAATACCCGGGGTTAGTACTACTGAATAGCATAAGAATATTGCTCTTACAGGTGGCATATCTGAACATAATTATATTGTTGAGATATATTCTGGAAAGCCTGCCGTAGAGGACTTGAGAGGTAAAATAAAGCACAACCTATGTTGGTGGCATTCGCATGCACGGAAATAGTACCCGACATTGTCTGGCAACTGCAGTCGTATTAAGACCCATGCGTCAACAAGCTGAAGTACGTCCTCATTTGTTATGACGCTACATTTACTATGACCGTGTTGTCATATCAGATATAGAGGGCTATGCAGCATTTCGGGAGCAGTCGTATTTACATGATAATATGCTTGCATATTCACCACTCTATTTTTTTCTTAAATTTAGCTTTGCATAAGCATTTGGATGCTGTTTTTGACAGTTTTTGGTGTTGTTGGTGGTGCTTTTTTTATTGTTGAAAAGTTTGATCTTATTAAAAGATAACATGGGAGAAATATCGACTGGTAGAGTTCTCTTTAAAAGGAACGACCCACATGCAACCCGTTCTTATAGTTGCAGACTTCAACTTGTTAATACCCGGGATTAATACTACTGAATAGCATAAGAATGTGGCTGTGAAAAGTGGCATATCTGAAAACAATAATATTCAGGAAAGTCTGCCGCAGAGGACTTGAGAGGTATAATAAACCATAACCTTTGTTGGTGGCATTCGTATGCACGGAAATAGTACCCGACATTGTCTGGCAACTGCAGTCGTATTAAGACCCATGCGTCAACAAGCTGAAGTACGTCCTCATTTGTTATGACGCTACATTTACTATGACCGTGTTGTCATATCAGATATAGAGGGCTCTGCAGCATTTCGTGAAAAGTCGTGTTTACATGATATGTATAATTATTCTTGTATATCTACCACTCTATTTTTTATTTGGTTTTGCAAAAGGGTGCTTTAGATGCGGTTTTCGACAGTGTTTATTTTTATTTTTTATTTTTGTTATTGTTGAACAGTATGATCTTATTAAAAGAAAACATGGGAGAAATATCGACTGGTAGAGTTCTCTTTAAAAGGAACGACCCAGGCAACCCGTTCTCATAGTTGCAGACTTCAACTTGTTAATACCCATAAGAATATTGCATTTACAGGTGGCATATCTGAACATAATTATATTATTGAGATATATTCAGGAAAGTCTGCCGTAGAGGACTTGAGAGGTATAATAAATCATCATTCGCATGCACGGAAATAGTACCCGGCATTGTCTGGCAACTGCAGTCGTATTAAGACCCGTGCGTCAACAAGCTGAAGTACGTCCTCATTTGTTCTGACGCTACATTTACTATGACTGTGTTGTCATATCAGATATAGAGGGCTATGCAGCATTTCGGGAACAGTCGTGTTTACATGATATGGTATAATATTCTTGCATATTCAGCACTCTATTTTTATTTGGCTTTGCGTAAGGGTGCTTTGGATGTTGTTTTCGATAGTGCAATTTTTGGTGTTGTTGTTGGTGTTTTTTTATTATTATTATTATTATTATTTTATTGAGAGGTAAAATAAAGCACAGCCTATGTTGGTGGCATTCGCATGCACGGAAAGAGTACCCGACATTGTCTGGCAACTGCAGTCGTAATAAGACCCATGCGTCAACAAGCTGAAGTACGTCCTCATTTGTTATGACGCTACATTTACTATGACCGTGTTGTCATATCAGATATAGATATATTTTGCTTTGCATAGGTGTGCTTTAGATCCTGTTTTTTGCAATTGTTGTTGTTGATGTTTTCTTTTTTTCTTCTTTTATTTCCCTTTTTTTATTGTTAAGAAGTATGATCTTATTAAAGGATAACATGGGAGGATTATCGACTTTAACATTGCTACAATTTAAAACTGCGGTAGCAGGGAACATAATCCAACTTGAATCCAACTATTGTGTTACACAAAGCATATTATGAGTTTTGCGTAAAGTGGGTAAAACACATATTTATATTAATTTTCTCTATCGCCAGCGTTTTGCAATTATTAACATTAGAATGCTCCAATGCTCAATTACCGTACGGACTTATACGGGCTTTTAAAAGACATCAACAAAATAGCGTAGCCTTTATAAAATAACATATATATTTATAATACAGTAAGTATTGTGGAAGGTAAAACACATAATTATCTCATTAAATTGTCTTTCTGCCTGTGTTTTCAACTACTAGTTAATGCGTTACACACATTTAAATTGAAGACCTGAGCGCACGAAGGCCGTAAGTCCACCCGGGAAGTCCACTTGGCTCCTCAACATTTGTATACACTAAAGTTACGTATAGTTTCTTAGGGTTTTATAATGTTTAATACATCTTCCAGAAATATTTGTTTTGACCCCTGAAGATGTATAAAACATTACGAAACTATACGAAACTATACGCAACTTTAGTGTATACATGTTGAGGGGCCAAGTGGACTTACGGTCTTCTTGCGCTCAGGTCTCCAATTGGACATAATCTATATATGTCCACCATGAAAATTATATAGGAAATAATTCGACGGAAAAAAAACCCTGTTCTACGGGCCCGACCGACCCAACTTTTCCAATACATGTTCAATCAGCCTTTTCTGCCAAAAGTGAACTCTGAGTTAGACGGACCTTTTTGTATGCATGTAAAAATCAGCTGTTTTGTGCAAATAGTAGATTTATTATGACTGGAATAAAAAGGGTCATTTGCAACAATGTGTGAACGTGCGCCACGAATGAGGCGTAAATTCGGCCTCTGGTCAATTTTGTTTTATTTCGGGTTTAGAAAATATATATCATAAGCTTTAAAAGAAATTGTTTAAATTTGCTCCTTTAGCAAATTGGTACCTTATTTCGGTGCTACATATGTCTATCTTTCCACATTGCTGGTTATATATATAAATATCAAACGGTCATAATTAGCGGTCAGTTCAAATCATCCCCAAGTATATGAGGTCCAGGAAAGGCCTCTCGGTGTTAATACATACCTAGTAAACACAATACAATGCTTTTATATCCCACCACTTAAACAGGATTTAGCCAATGCAAACAAAGACTAGAGCTATTTAAGAATTCTATACATAGGTAGAAGCTTATTATTTTCTTCAACAATAGGATTAGTGATTGGTTTGACTGGCAATACCAAAATGAGATACATGTAGCATCAACTTGAGGTGCCTATCAATAGAACCTTTATGCACATTTTGCACTGTAACTCAGAATACAATTCGTCGAATTACGGCTCATTCATGGCTTACGCTCACATATAGTAATTTATTTCTAGATTTTGGTAGTTTTTAGAGTCATATGCTAAAAAAATACTCGAAGAAGAATATTCGTTCAGCAAGTAATCCTTACTTTAATTAATTTGTATCTTCTAACGAATAATATGTGTTGACGAAAAATCAATTAGCTTCTTTAATAAAGGAGGCTGTGTACTCTCAGACATGCATGTAGTAAAAGTGCAATAACTTTGTAATTATTCGCGCAAGACATATAAAAGTATACATTTTTATGAAGGCAAGACATCAATCAATCTTAATATAAATACAGATTTGGGGTAAAAACAACAATTATGAAGAAAATCACAAAAAGTGAGTTTTTGGCAATATTTGTTAGGTACATCATAACAAAAAACACTCTTTTAAAATATTTTATTTTGTTTTTAGCTCAATCTTGAGGCTCCATTCCAAAACGGTTGTTTTATTTTTTGATACTGGCCTTATTTTTTGAGATATTGACCATATAAGGCATCAAATTGAACTTTTAAAATTCACAAACGCCTATTTGCACAAAATGATGCCTGAAATCGGAAATAGACCATAATATAAAAAAAATGAGAAAACCGTTTCTTGAGTCGATCATGCTTTTTACGATGATCATATTTGCTTACCTATAGATGCTGTATTTATTGAGTTATCGTGTACCTAAATCGTCATTTTACCGAGAAAATGAACATTGAAATAATGGCCGTGAAAGTTTAAAATGGTCACATTTTGCACTTTTATCGAATATCGCAGGAGAATGCGGCAGTTTTTATTTTTCTACCTTACATTACATAAACATCGGGTAAATCCACGGCCCAGTTGAGAAGTTTGAGCGAAATCCATTCATAACTTGATATTTAAATCGGGGGAAAGAACTTGAAAAAACCCACATTTTATCAGCTAAAACGGAGCCATTTGACCACTAGGTTTTTGTGCTTCCGTGGTGTTTCCATAAGATGCGCCGCGCATGCAGATAAGCGTCGCGTATGGGTAGCGTATTTGTGCGTTAACAAATTGCGCGATACCCTGCTGGTACAACAAAGATTTTCTTTCCTTTTCAATTTCAAACACGAGTGGAATAGTGAAATAAAATCCTTAAAATATTGCAGTTGGAGTTTACAAATCTGGAATTTCATTCCTTGTATTTATAAAAACATAACAAAGTACAAACATATCAAAAAAAACTCAATTTTGCGAAAAAACAATGTCTAGAGTACACAGCTGCCTTAATATGTTATATCGAATGCCAAGTGGAAATGTGTTTTCATGTTTTTTCAAGGTGCACGTGCGCGTGTCTCAATTTCTCCGACTGTTCAAAAATGTTCGTCTCAAATTCGAACGCCTTAATATAGCTAATACCCCAATTTGCACGGTTACTAAATTTACAGATTTCATTTTTTTTGGTCAAAACTTGGAATTCACCATTTGTGCACAATATTCTATTAGAAACGTCAAAATGCCAAAGAAAGGTAAAATTATGTAGAACTTAGAATTAAAACTCGATACGACTGGTATCGATGCTATTCATGCCTAGCAAAATTAAACTATCCAGGTATAGATAATTCTGAGACACCTTGTATTTAACATGTTCAACAGTTTATACATGTGATGAAACGTCAGCTTGAATCCCACAGTTTCAAAAATATACGTCAATATGGCGTCTAACTAAGCCACCGTTGATAGATATCCATGGTGATATCAACATACATTAGTTTCTATGCTACGTCTCGCTTCTGTGATCATCTAATTCTAATAATTATGTTAATGCTACACAGTTAACGGCTGTAAAAACACAGTTCAGAGTGCACACCATGAACCTATTAAACAGTTATTAATTAAAACGTCACATGACTTGAATTATACTTGATAGAAAAAGAATTTTACTTAGATACATGTGTAACAATTTTAACGTTTTCAAAAATAGTTCTCAATGTACTCCCACTGATCTTGCTTATTTATATATTCTTTCTTATTCCAGGGTAACCTCTTCAGAATCTTGTACAGATCTCCAAGAAGGCCCTGCACTTAATTACAAAATATACAATATTTAATAAATAACATATGATAATCAAAACAAAACTTACATTACTTTCTAATACAGAAATAATGGAAACAAGGAAAACATGAATAAAACAACAAAAATCAAAAAACAGTGTTATACAATACACATGTAAATACATGTCTCTTAATTGGGGAATACCAGACTAAAGATTAAACTTTCTGCAGGCTCATTGGCTTGTAATCAGATTCAAGTTTGTGCCATGCCTTGGTACTTCTATAATGAAAAGTACGCTTACCCTGGTTATTGCTGCTACAAAGTGGGACATGAGAGTTTTAAAACTTTGACTACGCGCGTTCTCCCGGAGTGGGCACTCAACTTTGGAAATTACGGTATGCGCCTGTCAATAGGCCCCTCTTTTGAAGTCCACTTTACCCGATGAACCCCTTTTTATAAGTCATACCCGATGACCCCCTTTTTTAGTTGCGGCTACCCAATGACCACGTTTTTTCTTGAATAGCATCATCAACATGATCAAAATGCCGCAACATAAAGCCGAAACTTTCACAATCTCTTATTTCAATTTGTATTGGAACAATAACAAGAATGTTGCTCTATTTTTTCAAATTTTTCTACCCACTGACCCCCTTTTTCATCTTGCTTGTACCCACTGACCCCCTTTTTAAAAAATAATGATTTGTACCCGATAGGCCCTTACTTCGCGACGCCGGTAGGCTATACCTGTCACTTGAGTTCCCCGGGAGCGTACATTTACCGTGCATAGACACTGTAAATGAAAATTAGGAACTCAGATAATTTAGAGCAAGACATATGAGACATTTAAAAACTACAATGAGGAGATGGTTTTCCCATTTTTTATCAGGTTTAAACTCATAGATCCCTGGGTTAATAAAATGCATTAAATCAACTATAGGAGTTCTAATGTCGGTATTGAGCAGATTTCTAGCAAGTTTATGGTGAAGTATCCGGAGAGCCTTGGATAATTAGCATTACAGTTTGACAATACAGTACTATATAAAATAGTCAAATGAGGCATTACAACTAAATTTTGAGTCAAGTACAACACCCAAACACTTAAATGTTTCATCCTTTTCAATATACCGTATATTACTTGCATGAGAAAGTGAAATATCATAAAATTTGTTGAGAATAATTAAGAATAAGTTTGTTTACATGAAACCATTTACCAATACAACTCATAGTTTTTTCTAATTCCTGTTGGAGTATAGCGGGGTCAGAGGTTGGTATCATAATCATCTGCATACATCACACAATTAGACGACATACTATCAAGCAATGAATTAACATAGATAATAAATAACAGAGTCGCTAAGATCGATCCTTGTGGAATTCATATGTTAATGCTTTTGGAGTCACACAAAGAGGAATAATTTGCATTAACTGGCTGTGCCCTGTTACTTAAATAAGATATAAACCAATTCAGGGTGTGATTCCTAATACCATAACTCATATAATTTGCTGTAGAGAATTTGGTGATTCTTAAATCTAGAAAAAAATAGCTGCAGTTGGTTTACCGTTATTCATGTTATGGAGAATGTAATCTGACACATCAAAAAGAGTAGAGTTAGTTGAATGGTTACGTCTAAATCCAGATTGGGCTGGGTTTAAAATAGTACACATGGTTAAGGGTATACGATGTCTTGTTGGTCGAAGCAGCAGAAAAAAAGGAGTTCACCGCATGTTGCGAATGGTAGTGAGCTTTAGCAAAAATTGTATTGTTCAATACATAGCGAGCGTGTAGAAGAATTCAAATGAAGACCTGAGCGCAACATGTATACACTAAAGTTACGTATAGTTTCTTAGGGTTTTATAATGTTTTTACATGTTTCAGGGCAAAAACATCATGAAAGGTTGTGAAAGATTTGTTTTGGCCCCTGAACATGTATAAAACATTACAAAACAATACGAATCTATACGCAACTTTAGTGTATACATGTTGAGGGGCCAAGTGGACTTACGGTCTTCTTGCGCTCAAGTCTTCAAATATCACAGATATACTTTTGTAGGTCCTGTGGTTCTTGAGTTACGTTGTAAAGAGGGCTGAAACAACAAAACTTTTGCAAAACGTACATAACTCATTAACAACAATAAATTAAGCAAGTTTATGATATGTAGAATGAACTTTTGCAAAACACCAAAGTGTTATTTTTCAATAATATATTGATAATGTATCAGATAATGAAAATCGACTTCTTTTGGCTGCTTCGACCAACAATACCTTGTATACCCTAAAGTACTTACACAACTGATCATGTATAGCCCGTTCAATTATCTTAATGATTATGTTCAAAACAGAGATTGGCCTATAATTACATACATCAGATTTACAACCATCCTTAATAAGTGAAGGAAGGAAATGTTGCTGTCAATAATGACAAATTACATACATGTATATTAGTAAGGGAATGGCAAATTACTGGCGCAGCGAGTTTGAGTAAATCTCTCAAAATTATCAAGCCCAGATGATTTGTTGTTAGGAAAATTGCAGATCTGGTCAAAAACATACTCTTCGGTTATTATGTCAAAATCAAACCTATTATCAGTACAATGCTTCCTTTTTAAACTCTTACCCAAATATTATTCACCTTATTTCTGAGAGTTTTAGCTGCTTTCCAATGAGGGCAAGGATAACTCTGCCTTATTTTGACAGGTGTAGACCTTCATCCACGTTATGAGTTTTTTCTATATTGTTTATGAAAAGTATGTCATTTGCAGTACATTATATCATAAAGTCTAGCATTAATTCATTTATCCAAATTCGATGGGCATAATTCCTCTAAGTTGTCAATGACGATATCGCGATTTTAATTGAGGAGTGGTCAGTTTTCAAGATGGTAGCTAGTAGAGTTGTACATATCAAGACATTCATTAACAAGGCATTTTGACAAGTCATTTGTAGCACAGTGGATAATGACCTTATCCGGGTGTTCTTCTTTAATGATAGGGCAGCCAGTTTTGTCCATAGTCCAAGCTTACTATCAGGGATGCAACGGTTGACGATCAGGCATTTTGTTGTCATTCTACGGACTACAAGAAGTTGTAGGATAGAGTCTCCAATTATCAGTAGTTTCCTTCTGGCGTGTTTGCGTGTAGCTGACGCTGTTGCTTGCTGTGGTTCCTGAATTGGTTCATCAGGGATAGCAGATGGGTGGGTAGGAGGGAAAAGTAATATTGGCTTTGGTACAGGTCTGGGCTTCCTGCTTCGAGAGCTGCGGCTGCTTACAATTGTGGGGATATTCCTGGGTATGGTGTAGTCCTCAACTTGAAGAGCACCAAAACGGTTGCTGGTGGGAATATTAGCAACTGGTTCACATTATAGATGTCCTTGGGCGGTAGGTTTTGGACTAACAATTGGTACACTAGTGGATGGCTGTTGTTGAGGTGAAGTTCCCGGTGCTGATTTTGATGCTACTTTTGGTGCTTCATCACCAATTGGGTTGACACATATATGGTGGTGATGTCACATTGGGTTGATAAGTCCATGTTGTAAGCCCATGTTCTCAGGGTGACCATACCTTGTAGTGAGCTCACTGATGAAGTCCTAAAATAGATCAGGCTTTTTTATTTTTATAGTAGACCAACAATTTAGCAGTTATGAGACCCAACACTTTCCATAATTCAAGGGTTAAGACCAACCTTAAGATGCATCTATTGAAGATAGCAATGTGTAGTATTGACTATTAGCTATACCTGATATGCTAACTACTGAGTATTTCTCACCAAATAAAAGTAAACAGGTGTTGGTTTAAATCAGTGAAACGTGTGATTATATACGAGCTACATACAGGACATTGCATTGCAATGCATAAAGGTGGTGATATCTACTGTAGATAGCGGTGTCTAATATTGACTATACGGTACCTGACATGCTAAGTATTGAAGATAGCAGTTTATAGTATTTCTCACTAAAATAAACTGGTAAAATAGTACATGGCGCTATAGGTTTGGGATTTTATATTCCTACATTAGTGGAACCAATGTTCTTTGGCGTCCTTAAACCTGAAATGATAAGAATGTGATCGGTTTCATTTTTCTATGCCCCTTGTGGTTTCGAAGAGGAGTCGAAAGTCACATTGGGGGTAAACAAGCAGTTCATGATGCAGTCATGTCTACAGTAGAATTCATCTCGACCTTTGCAGGACTTAAACCCCATTTAAAGCTATTAAACCAAGATAACACTCATTGAAGCAGCTCAACTGATTAAATCAGATCTTCTCTGGTTGTGCACAAGTGTCTGTTTTACATGTGCGACATCGCAATAAAGCTGGTATTATAGCTTCAGTTGGGTAACCGATTATAAAGGAAACGAAAGGAAACAATGGTATGTGTACCTTTGTTCACGAAATGAGACAATGACCTGCTTTTTGTTAACCAGCATTCTTTAAAATGAGCAACATAATGATTGTTGACTTAACACGGTTTGGAAATAATTTCTTCATATTGTTGGTGTTATCTGTCGTTTACATATCCTTCCTAAAGCACAAAAGTGCGACCCTCTCCAAACATCTAAATTAGCTAAAAATTTAGGACATGTTACAAAACTATATTTTCTAGAACCTATTTAGAATAGTTTAAATGTAGCTTGTACCGTTTTTTTGTGGCATCCTTCAGAACGGAGCGGTCCGTTACCAATATAGCTCAATATTTTCGGTCAAATCTCCATTCAATTAACACGGGGAGTTGGCTAGCTATGAGCTAGCTATGCTTTGCCCTCACTCATATTTTACAAAGGTGCGACCATTTCTGAACATCTAACCTAGCTGTAATTTTAGGTCATGTTAGAGAAATATATTTGCTAGAAGTTTGGAGAATAAATTAAATATTGGCTGGTTATTTTTCACACAGTGATGTTAACTAGGCAAGTGTCCATTCTTCCAACATACATCATTTGTAGAGGTCACGCGTCAATGGTGAGAGCACTGTGTATTGTGTATAGGAAAACGGACAGTAACTGCAGTATGTTATAGTATTTCTTACCAAAATGAACTGGTATCAGCTGAAATCAGTGAAATGTGTGATACGAGCTACAGGAAACTGCAATGTAATGCATAAAGGTGCTATCTACTGAAGATAGCAATGTGTAGTATTGACTATACCTGACATGCTAACTATTGAAAATAGCAGTTTGTAATGATTCTCGCCAAAGTAAACTGGTGTCAACTGAAATCAGTAAAATTTGAGATAACCTACCAGCTACAGGAAACTGCAATGTATTGCACGAAGATGCTATCTACTGAAGATTGATTGAAGATCTATTGATTATACCTGACATGCTAACTATTGAAAATAGCAGTTATAGTTAACTTGTGGGGATTGTTGAACACCATGAATAAAGTTCGATCAGTACAAGGCTAAAACATGTTTCCTGTAAGTGGCTTGAAAACCTAAATTCAGAATGATTAAAAAAAAATCCAGAGTCAGGATCCTTATGCCACTCCCCCTCAAATCACTTATTTATTATCAAGTCAGTGCACAATTAGTTAGATATGAAAGTTGGAAGAAATTACTATACACCTGATCCGTGAACTTTTTTTTAAAAAGATTATTCTTGTTAAATGTATAATATAGGGTCCCATAAAATAGGGTTTTTTCTAAATTTCTGTCTTTGTATTCAAAATGCAATTCGATTTGTCTGATGTGCTCTCATGTCCCACAAAAATACTGTCGAAACGCTTAAAACGCTCATTCCAGAACCCTTAACAAACTTATCTGTACATACTCTGGTTGTTGCTTAGTGGTTTTAACTTTATTATATTCTATATACTGCGTCTTGAAAATGACGAGCCTGTGAAAGAATATGCCCTTTATATTCCACCACATGGGAAGAGGAAACCGGGACGGCCGCGGACACTGTACATACAGTATGTACAGCACCTCCTGGGAGATACTGAAGGGATGCTGCAGCCAAACAAAATTGTTTCGCTTGCCCAAGATCGCAACAGTTGGAGAAAGCCGACTGATGATGATGATGATGATGATGATGATGATGATGATATTCTATTGAATACGACATAACTAATGTGCGTAGCAAGTGTAATATACAAATGTAGTTACATTTATTCCAAGTGTAATAGTTAATGTTACATTATGTGTATGCTTAAAATTACTTTACATTATTTTACCTAAGTCCTGACATTAGATACGTACATGCAAATATGGGGGGGGGTCCTCATCTGCAGGAAGTTAACCAATAGCTACCACAAAACAGTCACATGAAGTTTGTTGACATTAAATATCGATTGCAAGAGGAACCCGAAAGTAAAAACAAAGGAAAAGGCACACGTGCCCGCACCACCCGCACGTGTGTGATCTGACAACCAACACTTCCTTTGGTAAAAGTGCAACACCCTCAATACACCTGCCACTCGTGCATCCCCTCTTTTTGTCCATTGTGACACACGCTACCCACCCTCTACCCTCTTCACTAATTAGTCGTAGCCAATCTGGTACATTCCTTTGGCAGGGCGGGGAGCCAACACACTACCTCTGATCAAACCACTCTGAACTTGAGATTAAAGAGGACTATTCAAGTTGTATGGTTTTTATTTGTAACCAAATTGCTTTCGACACCAATTACGATGTTAAATTCCCAAAATGGATATCATGCTATTACGTGAAACACAAGTATGATGAAAGCATTAGGGGTTGATACTTATGGTAATGTTACCACTATGTGTATGAAAACAGCTAGGGAATATGACTTTGACCCAGTTTGGATATTTGTGTGAACACCAGTTGCTTATGTAGAGCATTCATTAGTAGCATTGATGTGTGGATGCAAAAGGGTGTATCACAAAAAGTGACGGGCCAATGAGTCCATTTATATGTACCTTGCCAGACTATCAAATATGGTATTATGTTGGAATCATTTAGGCCTCAATTAGGCCTACTTACTTACACTACACTATTAATACGGCACGGTAGGTTATTCCACACATTTTCAAACTTGCTTTCATTTGCATTCATAAAATGGTCAAACTTTTATTTTGTTATTCTTTTCCAAATATTTTATTTAATATTTAAGTAATTTGAGCCGAAAAAAAGAGGTGAAATTAAGAAAAGCACTTAGCCGCTTTTATACTGTGAAGCTCTATAGGTGAATGGTGAATAAAACCAGGAATCCCCGGTTTTATTATAAAAGCTATACATTTAACTGTAATTAAAGCACTTCAGTCTTAGTCTTACACCATTGGGCATTAAAAATCACGCTAAAAGTAGAGTTTCTTTCTTTCTTTCTTTCTTTCTTTTCTTTCTTTCTTTCTTTCTTTCTTTCTTTCTTTCTTTCTTTCTTTCTTTCTTTCTTTCTTTCTTTCTTTCTTTCTTTCTTTCTTTCTTTCTTTCTTTCTTTCTTTCTTTCTTTCTTTCATTCTTTCTTTCTGTCTTTCATAGCTCAAGTACAGCGCTTACATGTAAATTGAATCTCTGACTAGTAAACACATGATTCACATTATCTATTTCATCATCAGTGCATCTACAATAGTTTTGGTTTCAGGAGAGAACGTATTTACAACCAAACACACATCAATAAACTTAAGTCTTTGCATTCTCGCACCAGACGAATTTGATTATAATAGTTAAATACCATTTACCAATGACGAATTTCATTTTACATTGTGTGTAAGATGAACATGAGTGACTAAATCAAAGTTATCAATATTGCGATCTCATTGTTGCAAAAGTTTACCAAAGTTATATTTGAATCAATATAAAAGTTTCTGAAAGTAAATTTTTTTTTTTGCTTTTTTTTTTTTTTTTTTTTTGGTTATTATGTTAAACCAGTGGAGATGTCAAAAATTTCAAAGCTAGTACCGCTGACTCGAGGTAGATATATGGATTATACCATATTTTACAAAAGGTTAAAATAGACATGCGTAGAACTTTGTATTCTTCCAACTATATGTCGATAATACCAACTCTCAAGAATCATACAGCTAATAGCAGTCATTTACTTTTGCTGCTTTTGTAGGATTGTAGAAGACACTATTGGGCTTTGCCCTCTCTCACCGGATTTAACCTACCAGGAAACGACGCTTGTGGAACTGGACGCTTTTAACATACGGTAAGTTTGCCTTTTATTTTATTTTTTAATTTATTAACAACTGATTTTTAAAAAGAACAATTAAGTTCTTGATTTCTACACTGTAATATATGTAGAAAAGTTTGGGAACATGTTGACTTCCGTTGTGCTTCAAAATTTACTTACAAGATATTAAATTGATGTTAACAAACTAATCGGTAAATACTGTGGTTGTTGCTTAGTGGTTTTAACATAATTATATTTTATTGCATTATCATATAACTAAATGTGCGTAGCAAGTGTAATATAGTTAATGTTACATTTTTGTCCAAGATGTTATGCTTATAATTGCTGTACATTTCTTGACCTAGGCCCTTCAACTTTCATTGTAATTATTTAATCATTATTACAGTTGATGTGTACATGCAAATATGGGGGGGAGGGGTGTGGTTGCTGGGGATGTGAGTGTGACCTCATCTGTAGGAAGTTAATCAAAAACTACCACATAACATTCACATGGGATTTATTGACATTATATAGGGCTTGCAAGATGAACCTGGAAGTTAACCCAAAGGATAATGCACACATGCCCGCACCCGCCCATGTCTGAACTGAACACTTCGATTGGTAAAAGTGCCACACATTTCCACCCATCAATACACCTGCCACTCGTGCATCCCCTATTTTGCCCATTGTGACACATGCTACCCACCCTCTACCCTCTTCACTAATTAATCGTTGCACATCTGGTACATCCCTTTGGCAGGGCGGGGCAGGCGGCAACACACTACCTCAGACCAAACCACTCTGAGCTTGAGGTTAAAGAGGAGTATTTTAACAGTTGTATCGTTATACATGTATATGTAGGAGCAATTTGACTTTGACACCAATTATGATGTTAAACTCCCAAAATGGAAATCATTCTATGACGTGAAACACAAGTTCGATAAAAACATAAAAGGGTTTGATACTAATGTTAATGTTTGTTCAAAAAATGAACGAAAATTGTGCCCCTCTGACGAAACATGAAAGAGACATTCGGAAGGGCAAAGGAAAAGAAAAGGGATATTTACAACAAAATTCACCCCAATCATGGGCAAATGGTGTAAAATACAAAATTCTGCGCGCGCACATCGTCACAATAAAGCCTTTTTTGGAAGCTCGAAGACATGTACAGCCTTTCTAACATGTCTAAAAACAAAACCGTATGATGTAACTGCATTTTTTTTTCATCTATGCCCCCGAAATCCCCCTCCTATGTGTATGACAGCAGCTAGGGAATATGACTTTGACCCATCTGTCTGGGTATTTGTGTAGGTGAACAATAGTTGATTTATGTAAAGCATTCATTAGGAGCATTGATATTTGGATGGAAAAGGGTGTAAAACAAATAGTAACGGGCCAATGATCCCATTTATACCTTGCCAGACTACCAAACGTTAGATGATTTATGCACAACAGTGCATCTACCCCATCCACACACGGACACCAGTAGCATAGACAAAAGGGGTAGGGCAAAATTTGACAAAAATTGCCAACAACGGGTTAAAAGCACAAATGCCTGACCTTTTTAGATATCTACCCCATCCACACACCAGTAGCATAGCCAAAAGGGATAGGGCAAAAGTTGACAAAAATTGTTAACAACGGGTTAAAAGCACAAATGCCTGACTCTTTCAGATATCGGGGCGGCCATCCATGCCAAAATAATTCACAGGATTTTTTGAAATAGGATTTGAGCTATAAATAGTATAATTGCCTTGTCAAACAGTCCTTACTAGCAATTGATGGATTGAAGTGGTGCCCTCCATTGATCAATTAACTCGGCTGTCCCATATGTCTAGTGACCCAATATTGAACTTTAAATTTTCCTATCTAGCACACATCTTTCCCTAATACAGTGACGTACCGTGGCCGCTCCTACCACTCCATAACGTTGATGTAAGCATAATGTCACAACCGTATTATCTAGTTGCCAAAGAGGGCGCTTTTCACTTCCACAATTTTTTTTGAGACAGGCTGTAGATTGAAAAGGTGTACACGTATCATGCATGAATATCAAGCATTCCTCGATGATATCTTTATAAAATAACGAGCTTTATTAAGGGAATGGGGTTTACCGGTGGGGCTATGGGCTATGGATATTTGCTTGTACATGTTGTATTATCTTACATTTTTAGTGATAATGTTGTGGCAAAAATAGCAAAAATCATGGGATTTTTTTCTCGTGTATGAAATAAATAATAAATGCGTATCACTTGTTGCTCGAGAAATTATGGAAATTAATGCACATGTACTGAGATGTTGATGCGTCTTATATAGTGCACTGCCCGATGCAGGCTCGTGCATAGACGCATCAATAATCCCAATCTCAATCATTTTAGGTTTTTAATACTTGCCTTATTTATACAATGTGGGTTTTACGGATTAACCTTAAACAACCCAGTGATCACAGCGAAAGTATGTACAAATTAGTAGGATAAGTCATTAAAATTGTCATTTGGTATTTTTGAAATAAAGATTTGGCCAGAAGTGGAAAACAGCGGTATTGACAAAGTTGAAGCCCCATTCATTTTCTGAATGAGCAAAACACTGAATATGATATATCCATTAGCTTGACTGATAATAATGTGACCATTTGCTTGTCAATTTTGTGGGTTTTACATGGATTGACAAAAACACTAATGCTGTCGTAATTCTGTGTCTTGTTTAAATCTCCATTACAGGCCAAGATCGCCAGTTCGTGGGCTTCACATCAGCAGAAAATACAGTGAGGATATGGATGATATGAAACTAGTCAACAATGCTGATTCGGATTATGGGGCAGTTGAGAAACACCACCATTCCGTACCTCATTCCAGACATGACATATTAGTACAGGCGAGGAAGAAACTTATCTTAGCATGTTTATTTAGTGCCGCGTTGATGATAGCACAAGTTATAGGTAAGGACACTTTTCGTTAAACTTGACTTTAAAAACAGACACATACAATTAAAAGCCACTGGAATTTTCTAGCAGTCACTGAAATCACCCAATAGCAACAGCCAAACAACTATAATTGCATTTGATTATCAGACAAAATTGTGCAATATTAGACTCGTATTGATATAACACAATGGGTATTGTGATGTGATCATGCATAATGAGTCGGAACTCGGAAATATTGAATTTTCAGTTTCTTATCAGATAGTAAAAAGCATTTACAAAGCTGCATTTGGCAGAAAACCTCATTAATATTGAACAACCAGTTCTAAAGATATGAGCACTTAAAGATTTTCAAAACAACAGGAACAAACGGAAATTTATCTTTGTTTGGCTATATTAAATATCAAAATCAATATTTCCGAGCTCCGACTGATTTTGCTTGATCGCATCACATTTAACATACATACTGGATAGACTCAGGCTGTTAAACATGGGCTTGTCATAGACATGAAGTTACCTGTGCCTGAGTCAGTTACTTGTCATGTGTATACATTAAAGTTGCGTATAGTTTCATATAGTTTAGTAATGTTTTATACATGTTCAATGGCCAAAACAAATCTTTCACAACCGGTCATGATGTTTTCACCCTGGAATATGCATTAAACATTAATAAACCCTAAGAAACTATGTGTAACCTTAGTGTATATATGTTGAGGGGCCAAGTGGACTTACGGTCTTCTTGAGCTTAGGTCTTCAATTCCCCAAACTAATTTATGATAGATAGGTTCTAGCCAAAACGACAAGAACGTATAAACAAATTTGACAATAATGACGTTTGCCATTTTTGTTTGTTTATCAGCACTTTTCTCTTTGTTCATGCAAGAATAGCCACATCGGAATGTCCATGAATTTTATGATGTTCAGGTTCACATGTCTCTGATTTCTCTTAAATCGATTGCTTTCACCACAGGTGGATATTTAGCCCAGAGTCTTGCCATAATGACAGATGCAGCTCATATGTTTACTGATTTCATAGGATTCGTTATTGGGTTATTCGCTATATGGTTATCACATAAACCACCCACTAAATATATGAACTATGGATGGCATCGTGCAGGTAAGGACCGTGCACTCATTACGTGCACATATAAACCACCATTACGTGCACATATAAACCACCATTACGTGCATATATCCCGGCCCCCGCACTCCGTTCATCCGCGGGTATTCATGCTCGTCGAAAAATTAGCGAAATAAGGGGTGTTTTCAGATGAAGAAACGCGATTCGCGAAACACACTAAAAAGGGGTGTTTTTTCAAACCACGTGTTCGCGAAATTGACAAAAAGGCTATTTTCATCGATATTAGTATATTAGAAATATCGTTCGCGTTTTAGGGAAAATAGGGGTATTGTCGAAGGGCAAATAATTCGCGAAATCGCTAAAAAAGGGGTGTTTTACCCCTCAAAACTTCGCGAAATGAGATGCAAAAGGGGGTGTTTTTAAAGATCACCGACAAACATGAATACCTGCGGTTTAACGGAGTGCGGGGGCCGGGGCACATATAAACCACCCACTTCAAACATCTCCAATAGATCTTGAAGACCCAATCTACACAAGCTTTGCATCAACCCACCGGTCATCTTGTTGTCTGCAATGCATTTGCATATTTTCTGCACAATCACTCAACATAGAATCGCCCATTTTTTTGCAGTGTAGTTCTATAGCTGTAATGAAAAGTCAAACTATAATAGTTTAATTTGGCATGAATTCTTAAAATTGCATTACAAACTTCAAAGACTTGGCACCAATATAGGATTCAAACTTTTTGAGTTTTATATGTTATGAATTTGCTCAAAAATTTAATATTTTAATGTGACTTTTGATAATTGGTTATAAAGGATATTGAAAATGTATTATTTACAAATTAGGTCTCAGAACATGAAATTAGTCTTTGAGCATGTTTAGGGACATTATTGGCCAAATATTAAAACTGAAGACCTGGGCGCAAGAAGACCGTAAGTCCACTTGGCCCCTCAACATGTATACACTAAAATTGCGTGTAGTTTCTTATAGTTTGGTAAAGTTTTATACATGTTCAGGGGCCAAAACAAATCTGTCACAACCTTTCATGATGTGTTAACCCTGGAACATGTATTAAACATTATAACACTTAAGTAGACTTACGGTCTTCTTGCGCTCAGGTTTTCATTTTGACTTTTATTGCCAGTTCGAACAAACTAAAGGCAAATCAGACAATGTTTTCTGGAATCGGGAGTAGCTCAGGGAACACCACTTATCCCAATGGGCTGATAAAAACACTGACATGGAATTTCTGTAAAACATATCTCTGCTGAAATAATAAATAATATTTTGTAATGTTCCTTATATATTTTTTCTTTATTTCAGAGGTACTGGGAGCTTTGTTTTCGCTGCTCGTCATCTGGGTGTTGACAGGCATCCTTGTTTATATGGCTATTGAGCGTATAATACACAATGAATATGAGGTAGACGGCAAAATTATGTTAGTTACCGCAGTTATAGGACTCTTTGTAAATATATGGTAAGTGTAAATGGGCTATTCCATTTAAAATCCATACTGCCCCTGTCATGCCTGCGGAGGATTTGGGAAATATCTTCCACTGGGAGTATGGATTTCAAATGCAATGAACGCATTAGACAGCTCCCTTTGAATTTCATACACCCTCTGAGGGAGTGTGAATTTCAAATGGAGCTGATACTGGTGTGTTCATTCGATTTGAAAGTCATACCCCTTGGACAATATTTCCCAAAATCTTCAACAGGGGTAGTGTGGATTTTAAATGGAATAGCCCAATGTTATCTCTTTGAAAATTTGCTTAGAATCATTGACTTACTTGACACAATGGAAACAGAAGTCAGTCTGTGTATTATGATTGTTCAGAGTCATAATCAAAGTCCGACTCGTAATTGATTAGGATCATTATTTTTTTTTGTTTTTTTATACCCAATATTCAAGGCTAGACTCTCACAGTGTTGCTAAATGAAGAAATCAACTTTTGTAAATATGTGACAGCTGTGAAAAAAAATTACACACATTTATTTTGATGGTATCCTAAAACAAAACACGTTAAAAAGCCTAATTGATTATAATAAGTAACTACTATGTTTTAGATTTATCTTGACATACCCTAAAAAAGATTGTCCCTTCTAAATAAACATGGAAACTCGTGCTACGGTAACTCGTGCTACAGTTTGTTCGCCCTAAAAGATGGAAAAGCATTACGTAATAAATACATTAACAGGAAAAAAAACATGAAAAACATCATATAGTATGTAAATTTCGATATTCCTTGAGCAATTAAAAACAAAAAAACGAACCAAGGACCTCATGCTTGGTTATGGGTTTCAAAATGACGTATCCTGACAAAACAGACAAAAGATATTTCCAAAATCTTCCACAGAGTAACCATTGCATTGAATGATAATTAATAAGAATCGGCAGGAAAAATATAATAGTCCTAGTTTTCATAAATACTTTTATACAATATCTATCATTCATGTATTATAACATTTCTCATTTAATAACTTTTTCTCATTTGTTTTCAAGTATGTGCGCAATCTTTCATGAAAACTGCTTTGGTGGGTATGTATCTACCATTCATTTCAAAACTGCATAAAGTATAGAGGGGCCATACTATGTTACAATGGTATACGGGATGCTATCTCACTCCTCGGGTGAATGTGTCTCGCAGACTTTCGAATGCTGACTTGTTCTTGGTTTGCAACCATCAATACACCAATTTTTCACAACTGGCACCCAAATTTGTCTACATTTGGCGCCTTTACAGGCACCTTTCCCAAATGCTTCCAACAGAGCGCATTGGTCTCCATTGGGAATCTTCTTCTCTCATTACTTCAACTAACTAAAGCTTTATAATTACGTTAAGCTGAATTTATATCGATACCTTCAGCAGAAAAGCGATTCTCATGCATGCTCATTGTTTACTTCCGAGCAATCGATACCAATTGCCGAGGCCAAAACTGAGTATAAATTCACCTTAACAACGCGGGGCAATACCTAAAATGGTCCGTAACATACGCATTTTATCTAGTACAACGGTTCTCAATCTCAATCATTTGCCTTTTCATTATCTAAATCAATATATCGAAGGTTGAGATCTCGAGAGCCAGAAAACCTAAACTCATAATCACATGCTCCCACAAAATGAGCATAACGTCACCGCGGCACTATAGAAGATGCAGTCCATTAATCATGACAAAATTCAATAGAAAACAAAAGACTTTGCGGAGGAAATATTGATTTTTGAAGACCCTAGCAAGGAGCCAACAATTTTGTGGGAGCTGGTTACAGTGAGCTACGGCTTTCTGGTTCTGAACCCACTTCGATGTTTTGCAAAAGTTCATTCTACAAATCATATATTTTATTGGTTTATTGTTGTTAATGAGTTACGTACGTTTTACAAAAGTGATGTTGTTTCAGCCCTCAGCAAAGTAACTCAAGAACCACAGGACTTACAAAAGTATATCTGTGATATTTAAATTCTTCTATATACATACTCGCTATGAAATGATCAAAGCAATGTTTGCCAAATCTCACTACCATTCGCAAGCTGCTGCGAACAGCAACTACCACACGGTATCGCATCAGTTTAAAATCTATGCTAACCTTAACTATAGATTTCAGAGCGATTCAAAAGCCAACCACTATTGAGAGCACTGATCTAGTATCTACAGTATTAAGATGGGTTTTACACAATGTATTTTTAACCCAATTTCATGGTATTTCTTAATAATTGTGGTGATAGAAAAACAAATGAGCGTAAAAGGCCTCGATATAGAGAAGAAGGTTCGATGTCTCCCTATAAACGAACATCTTTTTGTATAAACGACAGTCCGATTACGTTGTATAACAATAGTAAAAATATCGGATAAAGTTGTTCTTTCGGTTAGGAATTATCAGCATTTCACAGTTACGGTTCGTATATCTCTCGTTTATATGACGTTATTGAAATTTTGGTTTGTTCCATAATACAAGTCAAACTCCACGCGGCTTTTAACCTATGAGAACTACCTGCCAATTGGCCAAAATGAATGTTTTGAACCAATCAAGGAGGGTATTAATAAGATGTATCAAAAGAGGTATCAAATTACAAATTTTCCATCTACCGACCACTTTATTTTCTAATATAGTTTTGTATTAAAAGTGGGTAACCGAAATGACAGCCTCATCCGCCACTTTACCATATCAATATGCATATTTTGGTATCGGTGAAAGCTCATATTTTTCTCATGAAAATATTGGAATTAGGCGTTCGGAATATTTCCGAAGAAATCATCCAAAAACTGTTGAATTTGTATCAAATGTAGTATACCACGTTTTAGATTATTTTTACCTTTTTTTGTGATTTTCACCGATTAGAAACTCCTAATTTTGATATGTTAATGAGGAAAATAGAATCTCTTATAATTTTTGATATCAATTTATTACATTGACACATCTTCTTCGACTTATCGTTCTGGGTTATGAGAGGTCAAAATGAATTTGCAGAACTATACTGGGTTTCTGTTATTTCAATTTTAACATTATTTTGATGCATACATTTGGAGATATTTTTTCGTGACGGTAATAAAGAGAAGTAATCACTTCAATGTGTTTTATGTTATCGAGAAGTATTTACACACAACTTGCATGGTAACAAACAATAACGGCCACCCCTACCTCAACTGATACACGGTAATGATGGTTTGTTATCTTATTTTCAGTCTTGGTGATATGCTCCATGGCCATTCACATGATGGTGGTGATCATGGTGATGGCGTCTCCCTGTCGCTCTGCTGGCCTTGTGCTACAAAATCAGAGGGGCAAAGCAGCGAGGGGTATCACGATAATTTCAACATCAGAGCTGCAGTATTACATGTCATAGGGGACATTGTACAGAGTATAGGTGTGTGCATTGCCGCCATAATCATCTATATTGACGTAAGTCACATGTCCATCTCACGTAATTCACATATCCTTGTCCGTGGGATGATCCGTAAGTCACATGCGTGTCCCACCAAATTGCCACGTGCAGCCAGTTGGTATTGGTATGAGGGTCAGACGCAAACAAGGTCGCTGAATTCGGAAACCAGTGGCCACGTGGAGCTGTAAAATCAGAGAACCATGGTTAATATATTAACGATAGCGCACCTAGGAGCTCAGAGACAGAATATAATACAGCACTGCAAACTGTAACGCCCAACCAGCACTAATTGAAGTCTATGGTAGTACCATCAACCATGTCACAGACTTGGGTTTGAAGATGGGCTCTAGTACTGGAGACCTAAAAAGAAGAAAAACACTAGCCTGGGCAGCTTTCTGGAAACTTGAACGCCTTTGGGGTCATGTGGTTCAACATTACATTAAGCACGTTTTCAAATTATGTGATTTGTAGAATGCACTTTTGCAAAACATCAAAGTGTTATTTTTCATTAATATGTGCCTGGACACCTCGAATAAGCCGTAAAGTCCCCCTCTGGTCATTTTTACAAATTTAAAATTTGGATTAAAATGACACCTCAATGAACTTCATATGACAATCAGAAGCAAAGTTATGGCTTGTTATAGGTTGTCATGAATCAAAACGCGAAACCAAGAAAACCGCGTTCAAAGTTAGGGAAGCAAAATGACCATTTTTCAAATGAAAACCAGCATATTTCCATCGTAACCAGTATGTTTCTTACATCCTAATTGCTTCAAATTTTACACAGACACGTTATGGGTATTATTACAATAATACAACAAGATTGAGACTGACATTTTATTGTTTTGCACATTTAATGAGCTCTGTTGTATGTTTGTTTTATCTATTTTGGATTTTTTTTCATCAGATGGGCTTCAGAAAATGTTGATTATTTCATATTTCCATTTATTTCTTTAAAATAAAACTTTGTATGTGTTTAGAAGAAAGCTTAAACATTTCAAATCTGCAAAAATCTTAACTTCGCCAAAATACGAGATTTGCATATATTTTCACCAGTAGCTCGAAATGAAGTTTGCCGAGTTTACGGCTCATTCGCCGCGTCCAGCCACATATTGATTTATATAATAAAAATCACACTTTACTCAGCTAATAATAATTCAAGAAACCATCAAAATAATTTTGCAAGGAATGATGATCGCAAATTTACACATTTTAATGTAAATATTAGTTAGTTGATGAAAAAGGGGATGATGCTATCCATCTGTTTTAGATGTTTTATTTTGTCATCTTTATAATTATTAGTTTGTTATATTTTTATATTTCTTTATCTCCTGATGTACAGCCTAGCCTGAAAATCGTGGATCCCATTTGCACATTTATGTTTTCTGCGTTGGTCGTGTTGACCACATTCCGTCTATTGAGAGACACACTTAGAATATTAATGGAGGGTGAGTTAAATTTTTGTTTCATTCACCCCCTATGGAAGACGTGGCCTTAATCTTTTACACAGGGAGTGTGAATTTTACATGGGGTACCTGAATGTAGGAGATTAAGGACATGTCTTCCATAGGGGGGTGTGTGGATTTCAACTGAAATAGCCCACTGTAACAAGTAGGACACACAATGCAAAAAGTCTTAATTAGAATTGTGACACGGTGTGTTCCACACCGTCACCCCCCAAGTCTATTGTTCGTGGTAGTAAACGAACCGTAACTATTGTGTAAATGCACTTGTTATTTTGGCACTTCGATCACACGTATAACTAGGAAATGTGAGAAAAAACGTTCCTGGTGTTACACATGTTGATAGCTTATTCAGTGGGTGATCAGCAGGGTAATTTTATCATATATATTTTTGTCGGATGATCAGCGTATTAAAAGGGCGTTTCGTGATCCACAGCCTCATCCCCTCCAATTTTCACAAAAACAGTTGAGATGTTTCTATCACCGAAATGCTCTGGCTACATAATGTTTATGTACAAAATATTTCTTGCTGATTAATTCGTTTAGCAAAGATATCGTGAAATTTGAATTTCGTTCTGGTGCCCCAGAACGAAATTACAACGCATTGTCTATGGAGCAGTGTAATACACATAATCATGCATAACTCGCGAACGTAAAATAGGAATCAAGTGAAATTTTGGGAATAGGTTTTTTTCGTTGACATCTAATGAAAAATGACATAAATAGAGGATGCTAGGATCACGAAATACTCCTTTAATACTGTTGCTGTTGTAACACGGATTCACTTGTTGCGACTATACATTGTTTTGTTAAATATTGAAAATAGGTTACTAAAGGTTTACCTAATATGGAATTTACTTTAATCATAAAGAAACTGAGAAGCTTTTGGCCCCGGGGAGGCACTTCAATATGAAATGGCTATAGATGTAGGGCTGGCGCTTTCGCACCAAGGGGCAAAGGGGCATTCGGTGAGAGCAAAATGTAAAAAATATGGGGTCATTGGGTGAGAACATGAAAATGGAATCTTTGAGAGCCGAAAAAGGCTCGAATTTCTAGTTCTAAATGGCTTCAACTTTCTTTATTTTTCAAAATAAGAAACAAAATCAGTGCTAAATGAAAGTTGCTGTTCAAATTGAACTTGTAAGGGTCTTTGGGTGACAGATCAAATGGAAAAATAAGGGGTCTTCGGGTGACAGAGCATGTGTTCGTAAAAAAATATGGGGTCTTTGGGTGACAGCGATGCTGAAAAAGGGGGTCTTAACAGCCCTACATACGCGTCACCTCCAAAGTTGGCCCGTACTGACCACTAGATTAAAAATTAAGATGGCCTAATCACTGCGCATCATCAGCGCGTAATGCGTCTGTTGTCATTAATACGAGGGGCAGTCAGTATGTTTTAAGAGTTGACTCGTGACGTCATATGTGGATTGTTTTCATGGCATTTCTCAATGATTACATAAACACTGTACCTTTGTCTTTCAAACAACACATGTAAAAATTATATCACACACATGATTACGTAACAGCATTAGCATAAAATCAATGGTCTAGAGTCACCTGGTGAAATTGGGTCGTTTTTGTTAAGGGAAATAAGAGGCTGAAATGAGGTATTGTTGTATTTTCTATATTTTCTCGGGAATTAAAGAATGGAGAATGCTGCCTTTTGGAACAGTAATAGAACATAAACTACCAGTTCATTAAACCATGTTTGTTGGGCTGTAAAGGTTTTAGTTTATTTAAAATGCGTGGTCAAATATGTCTTATTTTTGACAAAAACAAGGCTTTTCTTTCTATAAAAATATTGATATTGCCAAAAATAGCAAACGTGGAAATTTAAGTTTTTTTTGCCAGTTCTGTTGACTAATCTCCAAACATTAAAACGGGAGTCTTCCTAGAAAATATTTGAATCCGTGATTAAAATATAACTGTTATTCTACCATTGTTACATTTATACAAAAAGTAGTGGTACATAGAGAGAGGCCATCGTTTGAATGAGAAATTTATTTGTAAAACTTTTCTGTTCATTTCAGGTTGAGATCATCCATAAAAATTCATATGAATATTTAAATTAAAATTTTCATAGCATTTTGTAATATTTTAGGCCCTATTTACATGGAATTTTGCAATTTTCGTGCATTTCCACCATGTTGTATCGGTCATCCTACCTACGCATGCGCAAATTGTTGTTTGATTTGCACCAGTTATCATCGCACTGAGTACCAGCTCTCACACGTGACCAGTCATTACATTTTAGTCGGTTTCATTTTGGAGATAATTAATGTCATTTGTAATAACTGCTTTTTCATTTTCGCCATTTTTGCAGAATAATTTTGCTTCCATTCAAGCCCTAAAGTTGTTGAAGTTTCCAGATGTCCCATTTCCACCAAAGTTTAATGGCAAGTCTCATATTTTACCAAATGCAAACTGAGGACCTAGTGTTTATTCCTGCCCAAAACTAGCCATATGCACCTAGTACTTCTGCTGTTCTCCGACATTTTAAACACGTGTCTTTGCTGTAATTTAAAAGGCCCGCCTTTTTGCGTGATTTGGCAGTGTCCCTAGTCTATTGATTTTATGCTAATGCTGTTACGTAATCATGTGTATGATATAATTTTTACATGTGTTGTTTGAAAGACAAAGGTACACCGTTTATGTAATCATTGAGAAATGCCATGAAAACAACCCACATATGACGTCACGAGTCAACTCTTAAAACATACTGACTGCCCCTCGTAGATACGCTCGTATTGACTCCGTGGAAAGGCTTGAAAACGGGGAGTTTCAAAGCGGTCAATTGTTAAAGTTAAAAAAGCATGTGATAACTGATATGTTCCTCAACATCATCAGTTATTTGTAACGTTTGGTTTATGCGTTAAAGTACTCAAAAATCACTTCCCGACGATATAATTTGTTCATGATGTAGTGTTGATGGACTAGTGGTAGTAGTAATCACACACTAACTTCACTTTTCTATCTTTTTAACTTATTTCAGCTAAACCACCACACCTAGATTATTTAGAATTGCGTCGGCAATTGGGTGAGATAGATGGCGTAGAGGGCGTACATTCTCTTCATATTTGGTCTCTGACTACTGGCTTAGATGCTGTTTCAGTTCATCTTGTTTTGGGTAAGCTAATGATTATATATCAGCATGGTGTAGGCCTACAAAAGCAGGATATGGCGATTGGACCCGTCACCCCAACCCCTACCCCCAACACAACACAAAATGGATGTATAGCATTTGCGATGAAATTAGCAGACTTGTACCCGAGTCCAGCTTGTCCGAGTCCGAGCCGAGCCAAGTCCATTTGTATCCGAGTCCGAGCCAAGTCCGAGTCCTTTTGTGTCCGAGTCCAGACTCGAGTCCAAGTCCGGGGGTGCCGAGTCCGAGCCAAGTCCGAGTCCAACAAAAATAAGACCCGAGTCCGGACTCGAGTCCGGCTCGAGTCCGGACTCGGTCCATGACCGGAGGTGGGGGCGGGGGTCATTCAACTTGAATGTGACATGTATACTTCAAAGACCCATACCCATGAGCAGCTACATGTAACTCCTGAAGGTAAAAACTACATGTATCAGACCACCTGTATCAGACAGCAGTCATGTGGGGGTATTTGTGTGTGTGTGTGGCACACTACATGTAAACTCAGGACTAGAGAAATGTCACTATAGGCTGTGTGAAGCATAAAGATGTGTAAATGAATTGCAATGTATTCAAATACATTTTAGAGGGAGGCTCCCTATTATTGTAAACATTTTTATCCATTTTGATACCCAAATTTGGCAACCCTATTTCTGGCAAATTGTGTGCCCTTGAAGTTGCATGTAATTTAGAAAGTCTCCCTATTTTTTGTTTGAATCCTCTCTATTTTCTGGATGTTAATGTTGGCATCTCTGCATCATCATCGTCATCATCTTTATCATCATCATCATAACAATAATCATACAAACAGAAATTCAACTCTAAACATCTTTTCAAAATTGTCCCACACAAATGTGCTGTGAGTAGTGAGCACACACAAACTACAGACACCGTAGCCCTGTCATGGACCTACCAATTTACTGAGTGGGAGCTGAGATGTAGGGTCCAGTGCATGTGCATGTTTCTCTCTTAAATTTTAATGGATTGGAAAGTTCCATGAAAAAACTCTTAGATATTTTTTATAGTCCAAATATTCAAAGTATGCATTTTTATCAATTATTTCATTACTAAATTAATGATAACAATAATAATTATGATTCTGCTAAGTGACAGATAAATCTAAATAATTTGCTGGATATGTAGGATATATGACAGCCCGTATGACAGATCACAGATTTGACAGCCCCAATTAATTTGGAAAATGTTCAAATAAGTAAAGTCAACAAATTTGAGATCTATTTTGACATTTTTAGATTTATCATTTCACATTTTACATGGATTTAATTGGACTGGACTCGGACCGGACTCGGCTTCAAGTCCGAGTCCTTTTGTGTCCGAGTCCGAGCCGAGCCGAGTCTTTTCGTGTCCGAGTCCGAGCCAAGTCCGAGTCCAACAAAAGTGGACTCGAGTCCGACTCGAGTCCGAGTCCGACTCGAACGATACATCTCTGGAAATTAGGTCATCCTCCTTTAATAACATACGGTATGCGTTTGTTTTTTAATGTCCTTGGTAATAAAATATTCAACAAGTTATCAAACATTGAGTCTCACAATGGTATGGTATGGTATGGTACGGTATGGTATAGACATTGTTAGACTATCTGAGTTATTACAGCCAATTGTGTTTAAAAGTTGCAGTGAAATATGACAATTTCTTTGAGTCACGTGTAACGTAATGGATGACTGTGCACATCATTTTATTATTTTATCTTTCCTTTTCAGCTTCCCTTTACGATGGTGAGTCCGTTGATACCCGCGGTGTATTACAGCAAGCACGTTTCATACTAGAAACCAAGTTCCAACTGATAACATCCACTGTTCAAATCGAAATGGTCGACGATGGTGTAGACTACCAGTGCGCAAAAGCGCCTGGACCAGCTTAAGAACAATATTTTTGTATTAGAAGCATTATCTTGTACTCATATTGGCCTGTGAAGTAAAACGTGTTGTAAATACGGTAAGCCGTAAGCGGCATTGCCAAACTTCGGACGCCGGGGTAGCGACTTGTTTAGCAAGTATTATACCTCTAAGCAATAAACATGTAAAATGTAATACTATGGGTAAGGTGGTAGCACTTGTTCACCCCCAAAAAGCAAATTTTATTGTTTTTTTACTTACGTATACAAAATTAAAAGCATATGAAACTGTATAATTATTATAATAGCCAAACGCAAAGCCAACATATTGACTGCTCAGTGCCAGAAGTGGGTAAGTGCAATGGCTGCCCTGTGTAGAGGATTAATATACTGTGTGTAAATTGCCAAATGCTCGTGGAGCGGTTATTGCACTTACCCACTTCTGGCACTGAACAGTTGATATCTAGTAAAAATAAATTACCCTACGTCATTATTAACTGACTTATTGTGTGCAAAAACGGTCCTGAACATGTCAGTATACACCGAGACAATTGACTTTTTCTAAGGTATAGTTGACGCGACCTTTTCTAATGAAAAGGTGTTCAAAATCTCGCCCTGAACCTGTCATTACACAGACCGAGGCAATGTACTTTTTCTAAGGGTAGCACAATAGTAGTAAGTATCCCTATACTGTATGTACAAAATGGGCTCATTCAGATAGCTCTACCTGCCTTATGAAGCGATTGATATTTTTAAAGTAATTTCCATGAAATATAAACAAACAAGCAAGGAAACAAAAAAAAAGAAATATATTGATGACCATTGAATTTTCAAACTAGTGGACCGTGAAACTATCAAGTTTGTTCATCCCATTTTCAGAATAGCGCCACTTGTGATTTACCTAGAAAAACGGCGACTCGAGAAATACATTAAATCTTAATAAAAACGCAGGCAGGTGGATGGATTCAAGCCTTTATTTAAAACAAAATCTGCCCATTTTTTTAAATATTGATATATGGTTACGTTATTTGGTGATGTGAAATATAAGGCCCACGTTATACTCATTTTCAGAATAGTTGTGATTTACCTAGAAAACGGCGACTCGAGAAATACATTAAATCTGAATAAAAACGCAGGCAGGTGGATGGATTCAAGCCTTTATTTAAAAATTCTGCCCATTTTTTATTTATTTATTTAGTTTTTAAAATTGATTTATGGTTACGTTATTTGGTGATGTGAAATATAAGGCTCACGTCATACTCATTTTCAGAATAGTTTGTGATTTACCTAGAAAAAGGGTGACTCGAGAAATACATTAAATCTGAATAAAAATGCAGGCAGGTGGATGGATTCAAGCCTTTATTTAAAAATTCTGCCCATTATTCATTTATTTATTTATTTATGTTTTAATATTGATTTATGGTTACGTTATTTTGTGATGTGAAATATAAGGCACACGTCATACTTGACGCAACGTAAAATATTGTTTCAACAAGAATTCGTTATTCGATGTTTTTTAATTATTTTTTTATCATCTGACAAATGTTTGTTGCGGAAAATCAACTACATTTGAAGTCGAATGTCCGGTGAAAATATAAATTTATTATCCATTGTACGTCAACAAATATTTGATATAAGTATAAACAAAATGTAGATTAAAATATTGAATACTTGTTGAATCAAATACTCGACGTCAAATAAAAAGTATGTGAAGACGCGAGCAGCCATTTTGGTTCCCTATGTTTGGTGGAATAAATTGCCACAAACCCTGCAAAATTACAGCAAAAAATGTGAAAAGTGTACTTTTTTTTAATCACATGAAATATTTCAAACTTCCTCAAGAAATGGCAAATGACTCTAATTACAGATACATTATTTATTAAAGATATAAGTAAAGTTTCATGAAAGTCCTATAAATTGTATCTTCAATACAAACGGTCAAATATGCATATGATGTTTAGATTTATAAAGTTTACATTGAGGGCTGTTAAATGTCAAACATTTTAATTTTTAATAATTTGCCATAAAATTTGTATTGTATTACCAATTACCAAAAATGATATCAGAAGGACAATCCTTGTATTCAAAATGTGTTGTGCCTGATGTTCTCTCAGGTTCCACAAAAACACTGTGCAAAGGCGGGTGATCGAGCCCTTAACATTTGTAGGTTTTTTTTATGTCGCTATCCTTTCTTGCCAATTAGTACTACTAGCGGTCACCCGTCTTTCGCGGTTTGTAAATAAATAAAATTTTACAAATGCATCACCACCCTCCCAAGTTTTAATTTTATTGCGAAAAAGTTTACCAACTCCCTAATTCATTACTGATTGATCAGTCGTTTTATTTAATTCATTTTAATCAACTTCTTCTTTGTTGACCACCCCCCCCGCCTTCGCGTTGTCCCCGATCCTGCCGTTCTTTCCACTGTTCTCCCCTTTAGCTCACATCCCTCTTCTCCGCTTTGCCTCTTATCTATCCGTAGTATTTAGTAATAGTACTTCTTCCTAATATCGCCAAACCATGGCACCCATGTACTCTCCTCACTCATTTTGATTTTCACGTGTTTATTATTCCCACTTGCTTCAGAGGCAGCGTGTTGATACGCGATGTCGCGAGATGACGCGAACTAAATGATACGCGGTTTTGTGTTTGTTTGACGCGGCGTGTTGAGTAAATGGGAGAGCGTTCACTAAAACAGGAGGAATTACTGAACAGGTAGAATCATTGAAACGGTAAATTTTATTTATCTGAACCTGACCCTCCTTAAGCCTACGTTTCCATTTGAACTTCTTTCTTTCTTGTTAGTTTCTTCTACATGGGCCAATTTTGTTCCATTTAAAAAAAATCTGCTGATAAGCTTGCGATTTTCCGTTGATCATGTGTTTTTATTTTATTCAATCCTGTTCCCGTTATTTTCTAAATCTGTCCTTTCTTACATTTCCCTTTTAGCTTCTTTTTTATGTGCTGCATAGCTTGTGATTTCCCGTTTTCATGTTATTTATTTAATTCTGTCCTCAGTTTAATAGCCTTTTTATTTAAATTTCCTGATCTTATTATAGCTTTTTTTCTTACATTTCCTGAAGATTAAGAGTTTCTTTCTTTCCTTCTTTAGCCTATTTTATTCCCGTTTTCATTTTGTGACTAGAGAGAATGCGATTTCCAAACGTAGACATCGGACGTACGTTGATCTATTCAAAACCACTCTCCTGTATCGAAGCGAGGTCACGTATTTAGCTATTTTTGAAGATATTCCACGTGCGAAATCGACGTAGATACATCGTTGAAAATGCACAAAATTTGTCCATTTCACAATATGTTAAAGACAGTCAAAGATAATGAACATACGAAGGAAAGTCTAATTATTATCATGATCCTTTTTGTTTGTAACAAATCATTATAATAAAGGTACAGCGATGTGTTAAAAATGGACTAAATTTAAACGCAATATTCATACGCAGAGATTGTCCATTGAAATGTGTGTGATACTTTGCGTATAAAAATTAGCTTGCGATTTGACATTTTGGACTCAACGTAGCATTAAAACGTACGTTCCACCATGGTTCCACGTGGAAATAGGCTGATTTTACCTCGAGTCTAGGTAAAGGAAACGTAGAGAACGAGTGCTTCTCTACGAATGTTATAGTCAAAATATCATGTGTTTTTGTACAGCTGAGGGGTGGTGCAATAACTTTGTGTATCCCTGAGGTGGTGAAGTATTATAGGGGTGGGGAGGGACAAAGATTGGTTGGCAAGTCAACAGGGGGGGCAAGCATTTTTTTGCAGGTCGAAAGTTGGGTGGGTGAGGGCAAGGAAATTTTGGCTCAGATATTTTAGGAACACGTTCAAATATGCACAATTCCTGATCGGTTATTTATTTATTTATTTATTTATTTATTTATTTATTTATTTATTTATTTATTTATTTATTTATTTATTTATTTATTTATTTATTTACACACATTATTTCAAAGTACAGACCTCTGTATAATTTATAAACAATATACATACACATAAAAAGTACTACTACAAGGGATTTTCAACATATAAGAATCCAAACAATCAAGTACCAACATGCACAGTTTTGTCCTTATATCACTTTTGGGTTTATAACAAAATGTTTTCAAGGCTCTATCGTGATTGGCAGCTGCATAAGACATCTCTTTGATAGCTGATAATGCCCATCTATTCACCAAGTGGCTATTAACTGATGAGCACTGTCATTATGCTAATATGAAATCATTGTTTATCAACAAAGGCGAGGGACTCGTCAGCCGATATGCTCAAACAAACCGCTACACTGTTCAATGGCTTTCTTGTACTATATGAAATATGGTGGGCGATTTGAAATGCACGTGCCCTGAGCAAACTACGATGCGTACGCACACTGCAGGGCAAAGAACAATGGAAATTGTCAGAATTCGCGCGCATACTGCCGGGCAATGACGTCACATGTCAAGTGGTCTATACCCGATCAATGTTGGAGTTGACTATAGCCTATATGTTTAAAATTCAATATGGCTACCGAACTGTCATGTGGTCCAGTGGATTAGTGCGCTGGACTTCTGTATTCTGTACGTAGCAGCGGCGTGGGTTCGAGGCCCACCTGTGCCGAACTGAAATTCCATTTTTTTTAAATTTAATATTAGGGAAATGAGACTGGGCGAATTTATGTATGACGTAGAGTGGATTAAGATCCCTTTATTGATCCCTGACCCCACCGACTACCCCGGGCTGATTTCATGCAAAACAAATCACCAGATGACTGACTATAGGACATAGCGCCACAACACGAGCGTTGGTAAAGTATGTGGCCTCACTGCAATACATAGCTACGTAAAAACGTACGTGTTAACGTACGTAAAAACGTACGTCCTACGTCTACGTTTGGAAAATCGCAATCTCTCTACTAACTATAACCCACATACTCGTACAGCCTGTTTGTCCTCATTTTGTTTTCTTTTTTATTTATAGTAGGCCCACCTCTTCATGTTGTTTGTACTTTTTAACACACATCTTTTTCCCGTATTTATTACGCTACGGTCGTTAATATCATTAATTACGTGTCTCTGCGTCGTTTACGCGTGCCATGGCGTAGTGCTGCGTTACCTGCGCGGTATCGCTGCGCTACGCGAGCGGCTTGGATTAGATACGCCCGTGCGACGCGCAGGGCTAGCTTAGTAACTGACTCCTTTTTTGTTTACCTAGTATAGCAACGGACCACAATTTCACTGATTTTGAGGCCAATTCTTGACCGTTTTCAACCATTACCGTCTCCGTATATACCTCGATCTCCCGTATGAATTTGGTGACATTTGGATCGAAACTGACGGAGCCTTTATGTGCATACAGATAGATAGATACATACATACTAGGGTGATTCACAAAAAATGAAATTGGTATTTTTCAACGGGACACCCCCTCATTTTGTTCATTTTGATAATAAAATCATACCTGCAAAATATGAAAAAATTCAAAAAGTTTAGGGGTGCTACCGGTCAATGAACTTTTGTACACAAAGTCAATGGGATTTATGAGCCATTTTCTTTACAACAAAAAAAAGCCATGTTAATTTTCCCTGATTGTGCCAAAAATATTTGATCATAGTGTGAGTAATGTCCTTAAAATAAATGCTAAAGAAAATTGTAAAATGTTAACCCGCTTTCCAGAAAATTGCATTTTGTGAAAACTGTTACATTTGGGGCAAGGCAGTTGCTGGAACAGCCAAAATATTATGGTACTTGGCTAATATAAAGTTGTGTTTATGGGGCTCTAGTTCTTTTTTTTTTTTTTAATGTTTAATTTATATACATTTCTTTTCAACCATGGTGAATCTAATCCTTCCTGTGGTCATTCAATTCAAACAATACAAATCTTCATCAGGTATGGCCATAATGACCACCCCTGATACAGATGTATGGATTTTGATTTTGATATGGATTTTGATTATTACATAAGATTTCAAAAGCTGGTATCACCATTGGGGTAAACTAATATGTGAAGAATTTTAATCTTTTTTTTTATCAACAGTTCAGTTCAATAAGGTATAAATTTGGGGTGCCTGGTGGGATTCCAGGGATATCCCAGGGTATTCTTTTCTTGAGCTACACCCTCTTGTCACTTTTGAAACATTTTTATTATTACAGTCAACTATGAACTTTAATTTGGTAAAACCCATGTTTTCACAAAGTTAGGTATATCATTGAACATTTACTTCAGTTTTGCAAGCCTGGTAGACTTTTTAGGCCCTGAAATAAGCATTTGAAATTTTTGACAAAAAATCCCATTGACTTTGTGTACAAAAGTTCATTGACCGGTAGCACCCCTAAACTTTTTTGAATTTTTTCATATTTTGCAGGTATAATTTTATTACCAAAATGAACAAAATGAGGGGGTGTCCCGTTGAAAAATACCAATTTCATTTTTTGTGAATCACCCTAATACATACATACATAGATACAACATTCCCCTATTTATAGTAAGATGTGTTTTAAACATCCCAGCAAACGTGACAAAAATGTTTTAAAACGTTTGAAACATGTGATATTTTGGGTTTTGCTTTAGATAAAAACGGTTTAATAACATTAAATGTTGGATTATATAAAGGTAATGGAAACGTTTTGAAAGGTTTTGTAGACAACAAATACACGAAAACACACTACAACAATATTTTTTAATGTTTTCAAAATGTTATTTTAAACTATTTTTGCAAACATGTTCTGCCATGCCAAATATCTTTGTCAACACTTAAATAACATTTTGTTAAAATATCTACAGTAAGTAGTCAACAAATGTTTTTGAATGTTATGAAAACGTTTTATATCCTTTACATGTCCTTTATATAGCCCGACATTTTAACGTTTTCTGGCAACCTCTTCGATGGGATAAACGGCGTTTTGCTACACCTTATACGCCTGATACATACCCCCATTCTTGAAGCCTTGAAACAATAGCGAGCGGAGAGCGCGCGAAAATTTAGATAAATAGGACCTACCACTATTTAATTTAGTTATACATGTAATTAGTTAAATCTGGTTAACATAAAGTTGAATATTGGTCTAAAAACGGTCTTTCCAATGATTTTGTGCTGAAATGCGCGCGAAGCGAAAAATTCATCTCTTGGTGGTTAAGGGTGGCGCACAGGGTACGTGCCCCCGCCCGACGCTACGCCACTGGCTATTGCCCCCCCCCCAAAAAAAAAGGTCTTGGAGCTTGCAAGCAACTATAGTTTTTCAAATGAATGAACAAAATCCAAACCTTTAATAGTGGTTAGTTCTATAGGTCTATGTGTAAAAGGAAAATGACATCACACTGAAGGTGGTTTATAATAAATTAAAGGTAAAATAAAAGGTAAAAAGCAAACCCATCTTGTCCCCTTGCTAACAGTGGCGACGCCGCGGGGGAGTGGGCATGGGATGGGCAAATGCACTCCAATCAGAAATTTTGTTCCTCTAATACAAAAAAAAAAAATCAAACATTTACTATTTTCACCGTAGTATTTTGATTTTGGCACCCTACAATTCACGTTAATCCCCATTCCCCACCCACCCAAAGAAAAAAGATTCCACAATCAAAGAAGTTAATGTTGGCACACTCTGTAAATCGCTACCACTCTCCCAATTTTGATGAAAGCAATTTTGACATTGAGCTCTCCATTCCCCCCCCCCCCAACAATGGCGAGGGGGGGGGGGGTGTACTTCTCATCAAACATAGTTATACTAATTTCACTGAACTCTCAGAGCAGCAATGAAGAGTTCTTGTCCACGTGTGCCAACTATTTATTTCTTTGATTGTAGAACCGCAACTGCTTGTTATAAAGGACCATTATTGAAACCTTTCCACATACGGACTGATTGATTTTCTTAAGGTTAGACAAATAAACGTATAAAAAACGTGTAAAGTTGTTCTCTAAAATCAAGTTTTCTCAGTAATTAAGAATCGCAGTGAGAGAAATGCTGGTACGTTGGATACAGCTTTACATTATTTTTAGAATCCCTTTGAAAATCCTTCGTTTATATCATTTTACGCACCATGTAAACGAGACCAAAAACGCGTTCCACGGTAGTTATTGTTTCAAATGTGTGCTCCGTACAAAACCACGCGGAGCGATTGCTTTTTCGTTTTTTGTATTGTGCTACAAACCGATCAAAGAAATTTTGTCATCATTTATCAGAACCAAATATAGTACTATTTCAATTTTAGAAGCTCGTTGTGGGGGGGGCATTTTGGCACAATCTTGCATGAAAAAACTGGTTTATTAAACTATCAATATCTTAATTACGAGCTATTACGGCACGTTAATCTAGACATTAGATAACAAGTTCCAAATCGGTGTATTTATGAAGATATCAAACTGTCGAAGTCTCAAATATGGTATAACACACTTAAGACTAATTCAACAGTTTTTCAATGATTTCTTCAGAAATATATCTATTTGGAACGCCGAATAAAAATATGTGCTTTCACTTGATCTGCATTTTTATGGGTTAAGTGGGGGGATGAGGTTGTCAATCAGGTTACCAATCTCGAAGTATTGCTTACTATACTTAATTCAACCCTTATTGAGATTACAAAACAAACAAACAAACAAACAAACAAACAACAAACACAAAAACAAAAAGGCAATAACTTATTTTTAACAGTAAAGTTTTTTTTATTGCACTAAGCATTTTGATATTCTCGAGAGAGCAAACAAATGAATAAACTGCCACAGGATTTCACCCGCCTGACTAGTATAGCCGTAATGCTGGTTTCATACTACCCTGCCGCTTGCCGCTGAGCGGCGTGGCGCACGCGCATTGCAGACAAACGGACACAATAAAGGCTTGTCATTGGTTGAAACGCCCTGCCGCTTGAAGCAGCGGCAAGCGGCAGGAAAGTATGCTGGAGGCTTAACAATTTGTTCAGAAACGACCGCGATTTGAAATACATGATTTGATTTCATGCATGATTTGATTTCAATAGACAGAAGTTCAATATGGATAATGTGCAACCAACCAGAGGTGTTGAAACACGTGTCAGTCAACATGATGCTTTGTCAATTATCTCGGATAAAAAGGTTTTTTCGTCGCATTATTGCCTATATTTTTTTGATGGTTGATATATCGATACAATGTAACGCAACCGTTTAAATACGCATCTTCAATCGTATTTAGTGGTTAAAAACACGTGGTAATTTTGACATTTCATTATTTTAATACAATTGATTGAATATTGTGGTCTCGGTGTAAGTTTGAAATAAGGGTGCGTTTTAACTGCCACAGTACCTGCTTCTTTAAAATCATTACTGTGTTGTTAATATTAAACGAAATCGTGTGAATGATGATTCAAAATGCACATAAATAAATTGTCCTTGCCATGTTAAAATATTGTGAATATAATTCGACGTCTATATGGTAATTGAGCATTGGGGCATTTTAAATGTTGATAATCGCGAAACGCTGGCGATAAGGAAAATTAATAAATGTGTGTTTTACCCACTTTACTCAAACAAAATAGTTGGAGTCAAATAGAGTTGAAGTGTTTTAATATTACATGCTTGTAAGCTTGTCGCGTTGCTTATATTCAGTGTCATTCGCTTAGCGCTTTCCATTCCCAAAACCGCTAACTCAGTTTTAAATTGAAACCCTGAGCGCAAGAAGACCGCTAAGTCCACTTGGCCCCTCAACATATTTACACAAAGAGACGGTTCACAAACACTTGTTAGGGGGGCTGTTGTAAATAGGGGGCTGACTTTTGACCCTCCTCAGGGGGTTCTTAGGGTTTTATAATGTTTAATACATGTTCCAGGGTGAAAACACCATGAAATGTTGTGAAACATGTATGAAATATTACCAAACCCAAAGAAACTATACGCAACTTGAGTGTATAGTATCATAGACCATTTAAAACATGGTCTATGATAGTATACACTCAAGGTGAGGGGCCAGGTGGACTTACGGTCTTAAAAATTTAAAAGGTTGAATAGATAGTTGAATGCCTATCCCTTTTTGCACAAACAATTACAAAAGATCCACTTTCTGCGGTAAACATGTTGAAATTTGTTCTTTTTTGAAGAAAAAAAATCATTACTGCGTCCACCGCAGCCACCACTCCCTTAATAGATCATTGCTACCGACGTGATCAAGTTTGTATATATCATGGTGGTAACAGGCGGCGAGTGGCATGATGGTCGGAGAGAGCCGGCAAAACCGCTCAGCTGTATGGCATTTTCCATACACTCGATAAGTTTTGTCGGGTTAGCTTGTATTAATATTACTTATAAACATAGACCTACTTGTTTGTGATATTTTAAGCGTTTTAAAATTTCAAAATAATCCCATTCAATTACACGGTTGACAACGGAAATGTACTGAATTAGAGAATGCACGGCGTTCACCACCTGGGTGGCAACACGACTGTTCACAAAATACTGCTTGGCCCTCTATATCAGATATGACAACAGAATCATAACAAATGTAGCTGAGGTCGTACTTCAGCTTGTTGATACATGCAGTTTATTTGCCCGACAATACCGGGTACTCTACTGCGCCAAAAAGTATCCTTACCTTACACTTGGAAAAATAATGACAATTTCATAACTGAACAATATTGGGGTAATTTTTTTTTAATAATGCTAATCCTGCACATTATGACACCACGTTGAATCCAATGTGACCTATAAAATGCGCTACAAGTAATTGAATAGACGAAAGTCCAGAACAAACTGACCTATACAAGGCGCAAAAGGGCCAGTCCATATGATATCAAGGAGGACCCCCAACCTGACCCCCTCAGATTTGCTTTATATTTTAGTCATATGTTGTACCTGTAAAAATATTAAAACCTGCAAATTTGCCCATAACTGCTCGCGAATTCGCAACCAGAGATATGCCCACACTATATTGATTCATCGGCGTGCTGCGGCTTGAAACTGCAAGCCGCAGGAGAGCCATCGAAATGCTCCGAGACGACGAAGAGGTAATCGGCTAGGTTAAGCACCGGGGCCTTAGCCCCCCATACTCCAACTTTAAATGGCTGCCACAGAAAATCCGTAAGAGCTACAGACCTCAAATTTGCAGGTTTTAATATTTTTACAGGTAAAACATATGACTAAAATATAAAGCAAATCTGAGGGGGTCAGGTGGGGGACCTCCTTGATATCATATGGACTGACCCAAAATGATTCCAACAAGCGCAACAAAGAGACCACAGTTTCTGCAATGAAGCGTTATATAAAGTAGTTTTTATTTCAGTTTTTGCTTCTCTGACTTTTATTTGTCAGTTCTTTTGTTTAATTGTTCTTTTGTTCCTTTTGTTTTAAATGAAAGGCACGCATAAATTAGCCATTCAACACGCTCAAACCAGATATCTAGTCCGTTGAGTTTTGAATAGGCCAGTTTGTCACTTTTAAAACTAGCCCCTCGCCTTATTAAATGTTTGTAATTTTGCTTCTTGAAGTCACATTGGATTCAATGGAGTGTCATAATATATGATATGATAGCATCTGTTAAACAAATAGATTTACCCAAATATGGTTTAGCATTAAAATGATAATATTTCTTCCAATTGTAGGGATACTTTTTTGGGGCAGTATATTTTCGTGCATGTGAACAGTATACTTCGGTTATATTTATAAATGCGCTTTTAATACGCACGTGACCCATGGGTACGACATACCAAGACCAGCAAGCGTGACCAAATCCTCATGCAATGACCAATAATACAGAAAAGGATAGGAACTCCGTAGATAAATAGGAATTTTTCATTTTATATATACTTAATTTAGATTTGTCCCAAATCAGGGTGCTCATCTGATTTTTTCAGGGATAAAAGAAATAGAGGATTTATTTGGAAGTTCATATCCACAACAGCTGAATTTGGACCCGTGGCTATTATATAGTATAAAATACGCGCGAACCGTACGCAAAAAAATTGGCCATATTGAAGCTTGAATGGTCAAATATTGTTAAAATTGGAACTAATTTGGAACTGTGCAAAAAGCTAAAATGGTCAAATATGAGATTAATTAGGTCAAAATCACACACACATACACAGGCATCAGTTTTGGCCTTCTACGACCATTGACACCCGGGCCTGTAGCCACTCTGCCCAATGGTTAATCTACCCATGGGCCAATGTGAACAAAATAATTCCGCAATGAGAAACTGAAGTGTGTAGTGTACGTGCAAGGAAATCCAATTTATGTGCAATATTTTCGTGATTTAGTTGTATTTTCCCAGCTTTTGATCACAATCATGTTTGTATAGCCTATTTTTATATGTTGAGATATGTTGAGGGTGTGAAGAAAACAAACCAAGTCCCACCAATTGCTGTTGATTAGTAATTGATTATTGATTCTAACATGAACAAGATGCTGAACTTCCATACCCAGAGACGTTGAGCGCGCTTGTCAACGATTACAGGACCCCTGCTGGACCCAACGTGTGCGGGACATGTTCTAAAAAAATGGAGAAAATAATTTTTAAGTTAAGCTCACTTTTAAATCAGAAATTAAATCATTTTCAATTGATTTATGTAACAAGTAATACATCATCATATGAAGGGGTACATCAATTCCTGAACACCCTATAAAATTCTATGATAAAAATGCCAGTATTTCCTAGACCAACCCACATGTAGACTATGCCATAGTCGAATTTTGATAAAAATATGTTATTATTAATAGTTGTGATGCGATCAAGCAAATTCAGTCGGAAATTACATTTTCAGTTTCTTATAAGAGTAAAAAGCATTTACAAAACTGCATTTTGCAGAAAACCCCATTGAAATTGAACAATCATTTCCAAAGCTATGAGCAATTACAGAGTTTGCAAAACAAAACGAAACAAAGGGAAATATTTGCTTTTTTTTGGCTATATCTCAAAATCGATATTTCCGAGTTCCGACTGATTTTGCTTGATCACATCACATTTAATCATGATCACATCACATTTAATCATGATCACATCACATTTAATCATGATCACATCACATTTAATCATGATCACATCACATTTAATCATGATCACATCACATTTAATCATGATCGCATCACATTTAATCATGATCACATCACATTTAATCATGATCACATCCCATTTAATCATGATCACATCACATTTAATCATGATCACATCACATTTAATCATGATCGCATCACATTTAATCATGATCACATCACATTTAATCATGATCACATCACATTTAATCATGATCACATCACATTTAATCATGATCACATCACATTTAATCATGATCACATCCCATTTAATCATGATCGCATTCCATTGAACTCAAAATTATACTGATGATTATTTTAAAAACACGTTAAGATTAAAGTATTCAATAGTAAAATTTAGTTTATATAATTAGATGATTAGTGACAATACAAGTTATCGAATTCAACATATCTTGCATAATTATAATGGCTCACTTCAACACTAAACAATATTTTGATTTTGGAATTTACAAGTTTATTGATCGCGAAAGCCCGAGTAAAAAATCCGACTATGTACATTGGCTTTTAAGCAGAACTTTACCCCGGAACTTTGGTCTCTAAAACACACTGTCAATCATACTTGTTTGTCAATCTAAATTAACCGCAAGTGTTAAACATGGTGGTACATGACGTGCTAAATGTGCGTCCAGTGTACCACTGAGTGTTTAACTTTCGCGCCACCTCAAACGTGCCGCAAATGTTGTGTACGATGTAGCTAATGGTAATGGTACGTACCAGGAGGATTTAAACAATAGCGAGATCTGGACGACCAATTACAAGACAGATCTATTTTAAGATGCATTACATTATGACCAAATTTAGTTAGGTCAGAAATTGGCATAACTCTCCAATGAGTCCCGTGTTAAGAATCTTCACCGCAAGTCACAGTAAATAGTCCACTTGGAAGCTAACAAACAGAGGGAGTATGGTGACTGAAAATATCAGATGTGAAAATCTATCAGTTGCACACAAATTAATACAAATCAGCGTTTTATGTTTAAATGTAATAGACAGAGTATGCAAAATGGGCAAGTGAACTAAGAAGAAGTCTAACCCAGAGATTGCATGTTGCTGATCATCTTTAACGTTATATTAATTAAAATTTTGCGTGAAGCATATAAACACAATTTTCCCAGGAGAATGTGTGGTCATTTTTTCCAGGGCCCCACATTAGGAGGGTCAAAAAATTTCAGTTGTTTGTGAACGGTCCCTTAGCTTGCTTTAAGTCGACATGATTTCTTTACGAATTTCCGTTTTGTTCATAGCCCAGAAACGACAAATAATTTGAGCCAATTAATACGTTCCCGGTCCGAAAAAGTCAATCCCTTAAAAACAGGATATTAACAATAAAGGCTACCAGTAATCCAGTTAGCTCTAGCAGCTAGCATATTAACAACTATAACACAAAATACCCTAAATCAAGATGACCAAATAGCTGTACATTCTTGACCAAATAACTAAATGACGCTAGTTGTTATTAAGGTAGCTTCCTCGGATACAACACCCTTGCAGAAAAATAGCTCCTGTGTCAAATCAATCAGGTCTTTTCATTTAAATCTCTAACGTAACAAAGATAAGTATTTTCCCCACCTATTTGTAGAGTCTTATAAGAATTGTACCAAATCTTATGTTTTTCTTTATTTTTTGAAAATTCCCTAAATGTTGACAGTTTTTGATTTTTTTTTGCCCACTTAGGAAGGAGCTATGGTTACCAAACTTTCAGGGATGGTAAATAAGCTTAATATCTAAATTCTCTCGTCAGTTTTTTAAGATAAGGTGTTTACTTTTTGAATTTTTTTTCCATTTTTTATTTTAGGGAATGTTAGAAACACTGTAGCTAAAAATAGAAACACTTAACTGGAAAAAGCTGACGAGAGAATTTAGATATTACTCTTATTTACCATCACTGTAAGTTTGGTAACCATAGCACCCTTCCCTGCTGGCTAAAAAAATACTAGAATTTAGGTAATTTAGTGTTTCTAGAAAAAAATAAAATAGTCATAAAACAAATCCTTTTAAATATATACTTCAGTAACACTAAGTTAGAAAATTAACTTTTGTTTGTATTATTCTGTGATATATTGGCATCAAAATAAAACTTTTATAGACAAAAAAAATCAGTTTTAATAATATCTTCCCTATAGTAATTCAATAGGATTTTGAGATGACACATCGACAAAAAGTTGCATAAATCAAAAACGCTTTTTTGGAAAAAAAAGTAAAACATGGCAAGTAAGGTTTTCTCATCAATACACACATCCTATATAATTGGCAAGGAGTTCTGAGCATGACACCGTAGCCGAAATTGTTATGTTTCAAAAAGTTAAATTATCAAATTAAATTACTGAGGGCACATCACATGGCCATCAAATCAAAATCAAGTAATTATAAATATAATACATCATACATTACATGTATACGCATCATGTAGTTTAGACTATGGCATAGTCAATATTTGAGGAGGTAGATCTGTGTTGTTCATCCTGATTTACGTTTTCATCTTTACTCGATGTTATAAACAAGTAAATAAATAAATAAATAAACAAATAAATGAATAAATAAACAAACAAATAAATATTAAGCTTTCAGCACGACTGTTATTTTCTCCCATCTTCTGTTTTAGTAATGAAGTATAATCCACATCTGCGCGTAACAAATCCTGACAGTAAGATCCGGAATGCTTTGGATTAAGTATAAACGTATCTACTCGTCCATCATGTCTGTCAAATGCGTTTGGGTCTACACATCTATTGAAGGCTTCCTTTTCTAAACGTCTAAATTCTTCTAGGTCGGCTTGAAAAGTTGATCCGTACTCCTTGATTTTTTGCCACAAAGTTTTGTTAAAATGATTATAAAGTAAAACATCACCGGCGTTCCACTGACGTATTTTCTTTTCAACTGATCAGAAATGGTATATCGATGACTTTTACTGCGTATTGCGTTGGATATATATATAATATCATCTAAATTCCAACATAGTTGTTTTCGCATCAATATCAACGATTCATCGAAGTATTCATTGAGTAAAACTAAATCAAATTCCTTATCAAGGATATCAATTTTCTCAAGGATGGCAGTTATATTGTCGAACAGTTTCGTATTGATAAAACCCAAATCGTGAAGTTGACAATTTCTGCTACACCATTTTGCGTTGTACTCAGTAGTGTTATAATAGAAATGTGGGTTTTGCATGAACGTGTCAAACGGGTTAGAGTAGTTACTTATTCCCATGCCTTTGGCTATCTCATAATACCCAAAGGTAGATTCTAACTGATACACTGGGTCACGCAAAATTGTGATATAGGTTGCATTAGGCACTGTTTTTTCCATCTCTGGCCGATAGTACACGGCGTGATTGTCAAGTATATCGAAGTGTGGATGAGACTTAGCAAGCACTTGAGGTATAGGGATCGCGAATTTTTTATTGAAGAAACTATTTTTAAAAACGTGCGTTTGTCGTGGAAGAGCAAATATCAAATTTCGGCGATATCCGAACCTTTCAAATATCGAGGCCATTGTAGTACTGCCCGTTTTATGAGTTTTTAGAAAGACGATTTTAATAATAGGCGTGCAATTTTTGTTAGAAATGTCGTTTCTAGTACTGGATATATTATTTGTTACTTGGTTTATCCAAGGATTAACTGCTATGTGTTGGCTTTTTCCAAAAGTACTGTTCTGTTTGTTTGCTATAAGTTGATCTGTTTCATCCAAGACACGTGTTGGTTCTTCAGGTTGGGTTGTGTAATTAGAGGAGTGAGTTGAATCCGGGTTTCTGATAACAGCCTTTCGGTCATCGGAGTTGTTGGTCTGGTGTGAAGGCCCTTTTTCTGCAAATGGGCTTTACAGGAGTAACAAAAATATAAACAAAGCTTGTTTTGAGATTAAAGACGATATTTTAAACTTTTTTTCATCAATCACTGTACAATAACGTATGAAATGATATGTCAACAATAAATTACAATTTTTTCTCCGAAGCAACATAATGGAAACGTATGTCTGGGTTTAGATGTTGATTCCGGTAGACATGTATTATTATTTTAATGAAAAATATTAGTTGAACCTGTTTTTTTTTCAAATAAATTTTTTAAACAGCATGTATTATGGCAAGTACAATAAAAGAGAGAAATCTGGTCTCTCTGTTCTTAATCAAAACAACACCCCCCTTAAAAATCCAAAAGAGTACATTTAGACAGCAGTTTTTTCTATAGCTTATGGACACAATGACTTCAGGTGTTGTTAAGTAAGATATAATTTGATAAGTATAGAGGATATGAGGGGTCAAACATCAGGGGAAATTGCCATTTTCATAAGGTTTGCCAAATATGTAAATGGTCAAATTGAATTGGTATTAAACGTTACCTTAAATGCTAGTTCAAAGCTGTACGTTCGTGAATAAAACAACGACGGTACATATTTTAATGTAGTTGTTGTTCAATGTTGAAAAGTTATCCCTATATTTTTCTATATCGCCTTGAAATTTGACAAAATGTAGTTTTAAATTTAATATGTAATTTACAGGTCAAAATTACCCATTTTGTTAATATGAAAGGGGGTCAGGTTGTTGTTTTAATATGTGCCTTTGCAAAGGCAAAGGCATCAATTACATAAAGTATGATCAAAATTGGCTGACCCCCATCTGACACCACCTGCATGATCCTAAAGTATATTACTTTTAAGGTTTACTTATTGGGATCCCAGAAATTTGGCATGTGTAAAGAGGGAAGGCAAGATTTTTGGCGGGGAGGCCGACAGATGGGGGGGGCGATTTTTAATTATTACATAGCCCCTAATGTTCCCGTCCCTTAAGAACCCTTTCGACTCAAGTTACCCTCTCAATTCTACTAGGAGATTTTATTGTCCTGTGTTCTAGATTGAGTAGGGGATGCGGCTGGGACTTAGAATAAACTAGACATTGTAAGATATGTTAAAAAAAAATATCGTACTACCTACCTACGTCGGCGTGTTGTTTTTGGAGAAGTTGATATATTATGCGTAATACACACGCATATAATCATAGTAAACATTACACATAAAAGAAATACCACTTTATTCTTCAGCATCATGATATTTCTGGTGCAAATACACGCATTCCTTTGTCATGTTTATTCCCTTGGTCGTAAAGTCGTGATTAACTCCATTTTTCGTGGTTGAAGATCACTTTAGATTGATTCATTTTTAGAAAATCGGTACACCTGTCGATCACTGTTCCTCATTTACTGACATGACGTGGTATTCAAAACTGCTTGAACTACCATAGATATTTATCAAAGTCACCAATACCTCAACCGTAACTATGCTATAGCTATTAATTATTACTATTAATTAAATATTTCACACCTAGGCAGCTGATGTGTGCCGCCGTGTTAAATCGAGTGTAGTCATTGTGTAATGCATGTGGATGGTAAGGCGAGACTCGTAACGTCGTGACCTACCTACTCGCAGACATAGTAGTATAGTAGCATGGGTCCCAAGTATGGTGGCATATATGAAATGCGTGTACTTTGAAGATTATGAGACTAATGCGCCTTAAATTGAACAACCCGGATGAAAGATATTGACGTGGAACTCCGGGGTGGAACTCTGTACGAGTATATGAAACTTATAATATTATGGGACACAGGAGTAGTGGTCACTAAAACATTTAACACCTCACCTGAACCTTTGTATTTGTGTACCCCATGGGTTGTGTACTTGTGTGATTAACAATCAGAGTTATTGAAGGTGATAGCCTGTCAATATTATTGCTTTTAAAAGTATGTACAGAAAAGCAGAAAATTATTTTGAAAAATAAGAATAATAATACTGCATCTTATTTTAGCACGTGTTATGTAACATTTGCCGCCATCACTTGAACTGGTCAACATTTTAAGAAAGATATTTTAACATTAATGGCAGTTTAGCACGGCTGATAGTCATTGTCTATACTGTAATAGTCACAGTGAACACTTGGGCTTTTTTCGTTGTCAATTAACAGCATCCTTTTTAAAAGAACACAAACATGACAAACCGTGTTTCCTGCACGTCTATCTACTATCTACTATTATTTAGATATAATTCTACCACGAAGACAGGGTGTTCCAGCACTAGATTTTATATGAGCTACAATCCCCGAAATAAGTCTTGGAACACTTTTGTGTCCAGAACGGAAAACTGACACCTCCTCTCCAACGTGCAATGTTGGGAAATTCCAATGTCTTCATCAGTTTTCCAAAGTGTTCCACTAGTGATTGATGGGGAGAGGGAAAGGTAAATCATTGTTGTAGGTGGCATGTTTGTTCATTAACAAAATACGCATAAATCATCGCAAATTCTGCATAGAATTACGGCAACGTGTACAAAGTGTTCCAAGAACTTTTTTCGAAGATTGTCTCTGGCAAATGCACAAAATTCGTCTCATAACTGAAAACCAGAAGATCGCACGAGGTTTATATTTCAAACTATTTTGGAGTAGATGATATCCTTTACAATCATAATAAAATTGTAGATAAAGAAATTGACGTATTTAAGTAGTGGTCCCTGAAAACACCCCCATATGCCAAACTACACACATTTTGTAATTATAGCGCTATAAATTGCATGATATTGTGTCAAACTTAGTTTTGGTTTCATAACACAAAAACCGAATGTAGTATTAACATCATATTATACATGATTTAAGAGAATGATATTTACTTTCGAATAGTAAGAGAATTGATGATGACAAGTTTGTTTTATTTAGAGAGGTGTCACTCATATCATCCCTAATCTTAAATGACACACATATTTCATAATTAGGGCCTAAAACTGCATTAAAACTGATCCGTCTGAGTTTTTTTTAAATTTGATTTTAAAAGTTAACCTTCATTGGGCTATTCCAGAAAATAGATGTACACCCCAGAGGAGTTCGGATATCCTTACTTTTTGTCCAGTCGTGACTGATGGAAATCCAGACTTTTAAAGTGCCCAAAGGCAAAAAAATCCGGCAGAAAAATAGTTTAAAATCAGAAATCCTCAATATGAGAGCTCATTTTCAACATTTCCGTGATTTTCCTTCATTTGATTGGATTTCCAAGCTTTTTCCAGTAACATTGGCAACTGGAAATCCAGTCGTTTTCAGAAAGCAAACTTGGAAATCCGGACATTTCTTTGATTGAAGATTTACTCCTCTATAGGGGGTGTGCACCTATATTCTGTAATAGCCCATTGCATTTGTTAGATATGTGAATGTTTGAAAAATACAACAACAAAAATTCTAATTGAAATACCCTGAGTACGTTACGATTTGTAAGTAAATAAATAATGAGCTACTGCTATCTTAATAGCATTAACTTTTGGACATGATGTACAACTATCTTCAGAAGATAGCATTGTGTAACTCACAATGTCATTGTGTGTAAAATATTTGTAATTCGGCCTAAACTAGCATTACAGATTTATACTTCACAATTGTATTCCAAAATAAATACTTTAAAGTAATGGCTCCACAAATGAAAGGTCATGTTCTCACCCAATGACCCCATATTTTTTTACATTTTGCTCTCACCGAATGCCCCTAGTGCGAAAGTGCCAGCCCTACACCTATATCCATTTCATATTGAAGTGACCCCCCCCTCCTGGAAACAAAGAAACAACGTCAAAACTAAAGCACACGCCGTATATGTTTTAAAGGCTACCGGGAAAGGCATACTGCACTCCCGAGATTTTGTTTACAAACATTATTTTAGCATAGTCTGACATTTATATAGACAGAGGGGTGAGCGAAAAGAACTGCGAAATCAAAACGAGAGAAAGATCGGGAAAAAAAAATGAAATAATCGTGTACTAAATATTCAATCTGTTCACATTATCAAAGATTTTTTCTACATCTCTACAAATTCAAATATGTATTTTTTTTTTAAATTCCAAGATCAAAAAAAATGTTTTAATCATGTAAATAATACCTAATTCTCTTTAAAAAAAATAAAGTAGAAGGCCTAATAGTATTCAATGATCGCATTTACGGGCAAGTATGGAATTATCCTGGGGCAATGAGCGGTCGTCAATGCTCCCGGGATCTTATGGTCTCAGCCCGGGATATACAGTGGCGTCATCCCGCGGCCATCCCGGCAATTGCATGCCTATAGTACTGCGTACACGTGCGCAGGTGTTTGCCCGTGTGTGTTCATAGGCTTACACTTATTATATAGCATATTCCCGGGTTCTAGTAATTTTATTTGGCCTGTACGTTTTGCGCGCTATTTCCAAGATTTCTGGGACTGATTTGTACTGCGTATATCAACAGTATATGTGCGGTGTTTGCTAAATTCATGCTCATTGAAACCACATAATTATTGAACCACTGTCTAAAGCACAAACAAAGAAACAACTTGTTTTAAAGGCTACCGGGAAAGGCATGATACTCCACGCCCGGGATTTTGTTTACAAACATTAGTTTAGCATAGTCGGAGATTTATACAGATGCGTGAAAAAAAGAGGGACTGAGCGAAAAGAACTGCGAAATCAAAACGAGAGAAAGAGAAAATAGTACTAAATAATCGTGATGCTCCCGGGATATACAGTGGCGTCATCACGTGGCCATCCGGCAATTGCGTGTTTAGTGTACTGCGCACACTTGCGCGGGTGTTCGCAATCGTCGGGGTGTGTTTGTAGGCATACACTTATTTTATATACGCGGGTTCTTCCCGGGGGGGGGGTACTCAAGTTTGGTTTTGGTAGGGACGTGCCGCTGAGAATTTGAAAGTGGACCCATAAATATACCAATTTTTCAAGAAATTTGGACCCATTTAATATACCAAAAGTCAAAATTTTCGGCCAAATTTAACCCAAATTGTCGTAGTTTTTACAAATTTTCCCAAAATTTTGGAAAAATTTTGAAAAATTTTGGCTAGATTAAGGAAAAATTGGGCTATTTTCCGAAAAAATTGAGAAAATTTTGAAAAAAGGACCCATTTATATACCAAAATAGGCTTTGAAAAAGGGGTCATTGATATACCAAAGGGCTGAAAATGCTACCCATATTTGCGGCACGTCCCCGTCTGGTACTGAGAACCCCCCCCCCCCGGGGGGTTCTTGTAATGTCATTTGGCCTGCACGTTTTGCGAGCTATTTCCAAGATTTCTGGGACTTCTTCGTTACCGCAAATAGTTGTTTCCGTGCACAGATGATTTGGGGTCACGGTTTTCTAGTGGTCTGGTATGAAGATAAACGTATACTTATTAAAGACCCATTCAGTGATCCCAGCGCAAATGGAAAAAAAAAATTGTTTATATATTGCTTAAAAGTGAACGATAAGTCATTCACATTGTCTTATTGTGTCTTAAAAACACGGCTTTCGGCTGAACCACTCGCAGGCTATGTTAGCAAATCTATGACAATGACAATGGTACCAAAATCTGAATTTTGATGATTTTTACGATCATCCGGATGAGCAAATCACTGACTTGGCCTCTAAGCCTACTTTTTTGCAAAGACGGTTAATCTCGCCGCGGACTGCCTCGAATCGGACCATTTGTATGGGTCTATGTGGATTGGGTACCTTAAAATTAACGTCTAACAGAAAATGTCGTTCTTTGAAGCACTCATGCAAAAGGAACACGTAAATGTTCCTTGTATATAAATGGGACTAATTCCTCGTGGAATATCAGACATGCATACAGCGTGAAAACCATGATAAGGAAGTAGCATAGCCAGTGGGGTGAAAGAGAAAAGTGCTCCTCTGACAAAAAATGAAAGAGAAAATCTGGAAGGCAATGGAAAAGAAAAGGGACAAAACCCCGTTTTCCACCAAAATGCATCCCGAACATGGCCTAAAATAGTGTAAAATACAAAAAAATTCGCGCACATTGTCTCCGTTGGGCCATTTTTACTCAGATCACGGGCAAAATAGTGTAAATTTTTTACACTGTGGTGTATATTTGTCCCAATAAAGTCTTTTTACTCAAACACTTGTATATTCTCTCTTTAAAAAACCGGTATATGCATAATAATACGTAATAAATTGTTTGCCCTCGAAAATTGTATTTTGCCCCCTCTGACTAAACAAGCTGGCTACGCCCATGTGATAACCCAGCAAGCACAAAACGTTTTCGGCATCATTCGCAAAAGGTTATAAAAGGTTGTCAGAAAACGTTTAAATGTCGGGTTATATAAAGGGTATATTCAGAGTATAAAACGTTTTCATAACCTTAAAAAACATTTTTTGATAATCTACTGCTCAGCAAACGAAAATGTTTTACAGAAAATGTCGGGTTATATGAAGGGTATAAAAACGTGTTAATAACATTCTAAAAACATTCTTGAAAACTTGATACAAAACATTCTAAAAAGAATGTTATTTTGGGGTTGACAAAATATTTTGCGAAAAATGTTTGCCCAAAATATTTTCAATAACGTTTTAAAAACGTTTTCATGACCTTTATATAACCCGACATTTAAATGTTATTAAAAGGTTTTGAAAAAAAACCCACATTTTAAGAACATTTCTGTGTTTGCTTGGTTCAAATATTTTAACATAATGTTATTTAAGTATTGACACAATATTTGGCAAAATGTTTGCAAAAATAGTTTACAATAACATTTTTGAAAACATTTAAAAATATTGTTGTAGTGTGTTTTCATACAGAACGTTTTAAAACGTTATCATGACCTTTATATAACCCGACAGTTTAATGTTATTAAAACGTTTGCACCTAAACCAAAAGCCAAAATATAACTTATTTAAAACGTTTTTAAAACGTTTTTGTGTTTGCTGGGAAGGCCTACAAAATCGGCGTAACATATACAAAAATAGGGTAGGTAGGTAGTTTTGGAGTAGGTAGTGTTTTTATTAATGATATTCATATAATAAATTGAAATTAGGAGTTCCAAATCGGTGTATTTCTGAAGATATCACCGAAGAACTGGAAAGAAAAAAGGCAAGGCAGGTACACCAACTTGACGCGGGGGAACAAGTAACATACAGACTACACCAGGCACAAAAAGAAACTCGTCAGTTATAGTCATTCTTGCTGTTCAACAAACTGATAATTTTGGATTATTCTGAAATAAATATTTTGTTAACTGGACTTTGCTTTCTCATTTGACACCCTGTTCGTGAAAATCGAGCAAGAATTGACCACGATATGCGCTTCCAAACGCTCAAAGCCCAAAATGAAAAGTTGCAACTTTAACAATTCAATTTTGCCTGTTACATTCTGTGCGTTATTGATTGGCCCGTGGTGCTTGTGTGCAATACAACGATGCGTTCCCATTGAAAATCGTTTAAATTGCAACTTTTGATTTCGGGGTTTGAGGCTTTGAAGGCGCATATCTTGCCAAATTCTTGTTCTATTTTCACGAGCAGGATGTCAAATGAGAAAGCAAAGTCCATTTTTTTTAATAACATGTATATTTCAGAATAATCCATAATTATCTGCTTGTTGAACAGCAAAGATGAATATAACTGACGAGTTTCTTTTTGTGCCTGGTATAGACAGTACGTAGTGGGGGACAAAAAAGTGCACTAGAACAAGTGATGAAAATCACTGTGCACGCACATAAGAAAGACATGAAAAACCAAACAATCAATGTAAGCCTAAAACAGGCAAAATTCGATGGCCCAAAATGGCCAATTCCAGAACCCACGGAAGTGTCAGGAAAACAGTAGAAAAGTGCACTGGAGTGATGAAAATCACTGTGCACATAGTCATGATAGTAGACAAACAAAACCTAACAGACAAAAGAATCAAACGAAGTTTCGAGCAGATAAACTGCTTAAAAAACTGTCGAACTCTCACACGTGGTATACCACAGTTAAGACTCATTAATGATTTCTTCAGATATATACCGATTTGGGAAAAAAATATGTGCGTTCACCTGATCTGCATTTTGATGGGGTTAAGTGGGGGGGGGGTATTTAAGCATTACAAGTTAATTCAAACCTTGTTGAGATTACAAAAAAAAACAAAAAAACAAAAACAAAAACAGCATAAACAACAACAACAACAAAAAAAGAAAAGAAAACATTGAGGCAACAACTTACTCTAAAAGTTCAGCAAATATTTTGGATATGGACTTGAACACGTCGAGATATCGCTCTTATATTTATTCGAGCATTTTTTGGTCCACTGAGCCATGTGTTAAATTAAGAAATACTCCGTCTGTTTGCAGGGTTATATCACTAGCCCAAAAAGTGTTGAAGTTTAGGTTAGGATTAGGGTTATGGTCAGCGTAGGAATTAGTAGTCGAGGTCGTGGTTAGGAGTAGGGTTAGGTTGTGTTTAGGCATAGTGGTTTAGGTTAAGGCTTAAGTTAGGGTTAGGCTAAAGATCAGGGCTAATTATGACAACTATTATTGGATTTTTTTTAATTAACATTCGCCAAAATCAAACAAACCAGCAGACAAAGGAATAAACCGCCACAGGGTTCACCCGCCTGACTGTATAGCCTTAAAAATTGTTCAGAAACGACCGCGATTTGAAATACATGATTTGATTTCATGCATGATTTGATTTCAATAGACAGAAGTTCAATATGGATCATGTGCAACCAACCGGAGGTGTAGAAACACGTGTCAGTCAACATGATGCTTTGTCAAATTCTCTCGGATAATTTAACAGGTAATAAGGTTTTTTCGTCGCATTATTGCCTATATTTTTTTGCTGAATGTTGATATATCAATATAATGTCCAATTTAAATGTGTGTAACGCATCTGTTACAAATAAGCTTTAAGTTGCAAGCAATCGTATTTAGTGGTTAAAAACACAGGGAGAAAGACAATTTGATTATGGTAAATTTGACATTTTTACAGTTGATTGAATGGGCTGTTCCAGTCGTTTTTGTCTAGCCGTGATTGTTGGAATTTTATAGTGTCAAAAAAAGAAAATCCAGCAGAAAATTGGTCAAAATCAGAAATCCTCAATTTGAGAGGTCATTTTGGACATTTCCGGGATTCTCCTTCATTTTATTGTATTTCCCCGCTTTTTCAACTAACATGGGCAACTGGAATTGCAGTCGTGTTCAGAAAGTAGACTTGGATATCCAGATATTTTCTTTGATTGAAAACTCATCTATAGGAGGTAGTGTGCACTTATTTTCTGGAAAAGCCCAATATTGTGGTGTAAGTTTGAGATAATGGCGTGTTTTAACGCCACAATACCTGCTTCTTCGAAATCGTGCGAATGCAATTCAAAATGCACAAAAATTAATTGCCATTTTAAAATATTGTGTATATAATTTAGAGTTATTTAAAAAACACGAAATTCGGTAATTGAGCATTGGAGCATTTTAAATGTTAATAATCGCGAAACGCTGGCGGCGGTAGAGAAAAATAATAAATGTGTGTTTTACCCACTTTACTCAAAACTCATAGTATGTTTTATATAACAGTTGGATTCATATAAAGTTGAAGTGTTTTAAAATTATATGCAACAACATTGTCGCGTTGCTTAAATGTTATGTCATTCGCTTCCAATTCATTTCCTCTTTTACTTCATCGCAAACCGCAGTTTTAAATTGTAGCAAAGGTAAATACAGTAACGACATTTATCCAATTCAATCTTTCAATAAGACCATACTTTAAAAAAAGAAAAAAAAAAAAAAAAAAAAAAAAAACAGTTTGCGGCGTATTCGAAAACAGTATCCAAAGCACCTCTATGCAAAGCTAAAGAAAAAAGTTAAAACGTTGAATATTAGCCCTTTTTGAACAAACAATCACAAAAGATCCACTTTTTGCGGTAAACATGTTGAAATTGGACTTTTTTTGAAGAAAAAATAAATATAAAATCATTACTGTATCCACCGCATGCCGCACCCACTACCAATAGATCCTTGCTACCGACGCACAGTGGGCCAGCATCGCCTCAAAGTGTGCCAAAATTATACACGGACAATCAAACGCCTAAAAACACGGTAAAATGACTATATTATGGGTTTTTGAGGCTGCAGAATTCAATGGAGGCATTTTCAAAAATGTATGACGTCATCAAAATGCTGAACGGTGATTGGTCGATTATTTTAACAACAGTATTTCAAATGACATATGTTAAAATTTTAATTGAAAAAGCAAAATAGGGGTTCCAAGGGGTGCGAAATTCAGTGATGACATTTAGGAAAGCGTATGACGTCATTAGTATGCTGATAATGTGATTGGTCAATTATTTCTCCCACAGTTATTCAAATGCCTGTGTAAGACTTATTATAAAAACTTTAAAATCGGGGGTTTTAAGAACTGCGGAATCCAATAGAGCCATTTTCCAAAGCATATGACGTCATTAAAATACCGAACCGTGATTGGCTAATTACTCTTACAACAGTAATTCAAATGTCCGGTTGGAAAAGTATTAGCAAATAGCATACTCAAGGTACTCAAGGTTATACGGACTGCGAAATTAACTGACGGCATTTTTTAATACTAATATTTCTAATACAACCAGCCAGACTAGATGTTGGGGGTGGTTTCTCTCACAAATTCTTCCTGCCCGACTCCAAAACGTCACCATTATCTGAAACGTAATTTTGGCCCTAATTTTCAACCCACCACTGTATACGAATTTCCTTGAAAAAGCAACCAATTTTGCCCAAATTGGGTACTTTTACCAACATGTTTCTCAAAATACACAATGACATAGGCCTACTGGGCGCTTTCGTCTGTGGTGAAAACCCACCCATCGCTTTACAAAAATTGGCGAAAAAGCACCCCAAAAGGCAAGTCAAGTACGTATACCATGTGAATGGGAGACCCCCACCCCGGATGATACAACTTATTAATTTAATTCACAAATTTAATATTTAATTAACGAATCTAATATAATATATAATTCGCAGATTTAATATTAAATTCGTAGATTTAATATTTAGTTTATTCAATATTAAATTCACAGATATAAAATTTAATTCGCGAAATTTATATTAAATTCACGGATTTTATATGAAATTCGCAGATTTGATATTTAATTTACAAATTGTATATTTAATTCTTGAATTTAATATTAAATTCGCAGATTTGATATTAAATCTGCGAATTATATATTACATCTACACATTTAATATTTACGAATTAAATATTCAATTTGCGAATTAAATATTAAATCTGCGAATTCAAATGCTAATATAATATTAAAATATACGAATATTAATAAATCTGCAAATTTGATTATTAAATCTGCGAATTAAATATTAAATCTGCGAATTAATATTAAATTCAAGAATTAAATATGAAATTTCGAATTAAATATAACATTCGCAAAACAAATTTTAAATCTGCAAATTTAATATTAAATCTGCGAATTAATTACTTATAAATTTAAAATTAGCAGATTTAATATTAAATCGGTGAATAAAATATCAAATCGGTGAATTAGATATTAAATTTGCGAATTCAATGTTAAATTCGAGAATTAAATATTAAATTCTAGGTCTACTAGTGTATTTAAAAGTTTGTTAAACTTGATCCATCTCTATATACGGCGCGGTTGTACAGTATTCTCCCATCAAGCTATTAATAGAACTCGGTGCAGATGTTTGTACACGCTGCAGCGCCGTACATCTCTTTTCACCTGAATTTACGATTTTGTGGCCACTTTTACTGGCACAGGGCCTCATAAAACTGACTCCACTGCAGAAGACTGCAGAAAGCTGCAGCTGAATTTGGTACCATCACAAAGATTACCCTTTTCTGATTGTGCCTGTATAAGTTTTAAGGCGGGAATCAACGGGAATCTAATCTTTCGAGATCAAATTTGTTAAAATGTAATTTTTCCTTAGTTTCGAGGACGTTTAAGCCAAAATATTTAAGTCCCTGAAGGTTTTCACATTCTTCATATCCTATTGTATAGCCAAATAGTTGACCGAAATCGTATATTTGCACCAATATTTGACTGAAATCGTATATTAGCATTACCGTCCCTTCGTGGCTTTATTGCAAGCCAAAGTGCTGCTAAATGTGAAACGAGATTACTTGAAATATATTTCAGAGTTGAAAGAGTTTCAACTATACGAACATATTTCTGAAATATGTCTCTCTGATTGGTTGATTGTCAAGAGGATTACGGCATCCTCAAAGCCTCCTGCTGTAATTCTCTATTCGATATCTATTATAGGACCGATCTTTTGAAATCCATACAACCGTGTCAAATGAAATAGTCTCGAATCATAATTTGTGCACGATACAACGTTGATAGGCCTACCGTACGTCAGACTTCGGAATTTTATTAAAAATAGGCGTAAATTACATTGAACAGGTTGAATGCTGGCAAAAGTACTGTAGACAAAATAACTATGGGTCGAATTTACATTAATCAGTGTCTTGGGCCAGGATAACATTTATGACTCCTTCGCATTCTAAAACAATACTTCACCAAATGTCCTTGCTTTCATTTTCTCATTTAATTTGTTTTAATTTTAATTAATTTCTTTATCCACTGGCTCTGTGGTAAATCCGGTATTGCCAAATATTTCTCGTCCGTTACCCGTGTTAATCTATTTATTTATTAAAATCCTGTAATACAATGTATAGGCCTAGTGTATTTGATAACAAAGTTGTTTTTATTTTTGATTGGAATTTGGGGTTCCATAGATTTACAAGTGGTCTGTTTTACACGATTTCATATATAAAATATGTTTGGGCATGGCGGAATTAGTATATGATTAAAAATAGACATACTCTTAGGGAATATTAATGTACAAAATGCAAACGAATGTATATATATTTGATTGTTTTGTAAACATTAAATTTAATGTTACTCATAATGTCTGGAAAGTCAGGGAAAAAACTAAGGAGTATCGGTATTTAGTTTCCTGGGAAAGTGGATCAGATGAGCAGTGAGTAAAAACATTCCCTCTAAATGTTAATTTTATTTTTATTTTTTAATGAATTTATTAGGCCTACTGGTAAAGTGCATAAAAACCTCCAAACGCACTCTAGGATTTTTCATCAGCAGCAGTAAAAATTTCTCTTGCATAGATTTTCGGGTGACCTTGCTGCTTGGATTTAGTAAACAATGAACCGTCAGGGTTATAGCGCGTTATTTAATCAGATTCAACTCGGCGTGGCACGTATATTTATTGGACGTGCAATACTTTTTGACGTCACGAAAAATATTGTACATACAATATTGTACGTACAATACGGAGTCTGAAGCTAGCTTTAAGCAGTATGCAGACTTTTTATTAGACGTACAATATTGTATGTAAAATATCTACGTTATTTAATCTATTGCCATTCTATTTACAGTAATCCTCCTCCTCCTCCTCCTCCTCCTCCTCCTCCTTTTTGTCTGTCCCTTTTATTTTGTGTTTGGTGTAATTAGGCCACCCTTTAATTTAGTGCATAGGCACTATTGGGTTCTCGCCTGGTCTCTGACCGAATTGTTATAAATAAATAAATATAGTGCTTGCATATGTATTTTTACCCCCCCCTTTGTTAAAACCAAAAAAACAACACACATTTTGGGACTTAGAAACTTTTTCAACAAATTTCAACACACTTTTTGGGACTTAGTCATTTTTCTTTAAAAATTTCAACACACGTGTACAGGGTGTATCAAAATGATTGGTACCGGGCTATGTGACATTTTCAAAAATATATAAAAAATATGAAATTGCTAATTAATATAGTTTTGGTACTATAAATAGAAAGGGGCATATGTTAACTTATTGATCTATTAATCTGAAGTTGATAGGTTGATGCATCTGGGAGCTATTGTCATTTAAACGAAGATCGACCTAATCATGGTTTGACTTACACAACACAAGATGAATAGGTTCACTGCTTGAACCATTTATTGCATACATACTCTTCAATATCTCACCTCAGTATACATACATAAAATTGCTTTACACATGCTTTTAGAAAGATAGTTTCTGACGTACCTGCCTTACGACTCTGGCAGTGTGAGGTGAAGCCCTATCTTGAAAGAACTTAACATCTGGGATGGGTCCATTCTGTAACTGCCCATATCAAATTTTGAAGCATTGCAAGTTGTAGCATGTTTGCATGGGAAACGCCTTGCTCTTAGAAACTGTCTCCTAAATCTTCTCTGCACTTCTCCATAGCTTCGTGTCGACCAGTGATTCTTAAATATGAATGCACACTGAAGTGTGGAATACTGTGGAGCCATTCCAATAACTTTTACCAGGTCTAAACTAACCTATACTGTCTACAGTCTATAGCCATTCTGCCACACCATCTACTTAGTAATCTCAATAATACAATTTAAAATACCGCCCTGGATGGTGTTGATACACAAACTTCTTTCACCCCACCTAAATTATTCAAGTCAATAATATTACTCTCAAGCAATAAATATTGATTATAACATTTATTTATATTATGAATGAAGAAATAGGCAAGGAAAATATTACATATTTCCATGATTTTCAACATATCATCCTCACAAGGTATTTGCAGTAAAATAGAGCTTTGAAAATGGTGCGCTACTGATCCAGCGTTACGATGAAAAGTGTAAAAACACCTACTTTCCTTTAGAATCATGTAACTTCTGAATAGAATGTGCTATCTTTATGATCTAAAATTCTTAGAGAAGATAAAACTACTATAATTACAAATATTTAAACAATTAACCACAAACTAGCACAAAAAATAGTAAAAAAATTCGGCAAAAAATGAGAAGTCTTCGGTACCAATCATTTTGATACACCCTGTATAGTGCATGGATGTATTTTTACACCCCTTTGTTAAAACCAAAAAAACAACACACGTTTTGGGACTTAGAAAACGTTTTCAAAACATTTCAACACAAATTTTGGGACTCAGTCAGTTTTCTTCAAAAATTCAACACACGTGTATAGTGCATGCATATGTATTTTTCCCCACTTTATTAAAACCTGAAAACAACACACATTTTGGGACATAGAAACTTTTTCAAAAATTGTCAACATACATTGTAGGGCTTAGTCAATTTTCTGAAAAATTTCAACACACTTTTTGGGACTCAGTCAGTTTTCTTCAAAAATTTCAACACACGTGTATAGTGCATGCATATGTATTTTTACCCCACTTTATTAAAACCTAAAAAACAACTAAAAAGTTTAGGACTTAAAAACTTTTTCAAAAAATTTCAACACACATTTAGGGACTTAGTCATTTTTCTTGAAAATTTCAACACACGCGTAGAGTACATAATGTATTTTACCCCACTTTATTCAAACCTGCAAAACAACACACATTTTATGATTTCGAAACTAATGTTTTACGGGCAAAGCGGAAGGAAAACAAATTGACCCATGGCGAGAAATGGACGATCCCAATTGTGTATTGTCAGGCCATTGCTTGCTCCCTGCTGTGTGTGTTGTTGTGTTGCCATGGCATGGGATCAATAGGTGACATTGATTTTGTAAACATCTAGTGAGTGATTGAGTTGGATGGGCATTTATGTATGTTACTTCATCAACGAAACATCAGCAGAAAATTTGTTCCTGAATTACATTTAAAAAGGATGCCTGGCTGGCCAATGTCCATTTCAAAAGTCGAATTTAAGTGCTAGAAATCAAGATGATTGTTCCGAAATCACACGCTACGCTATGTACATTGGCTATTGGTTAAGTGGCTACATTGGCGGCTGTTATTAAAAATGTAGATTTCCTGCACAAATACGCAGATAAGGCCAGGCATCAACGCAATGCTAAACTTTGATGTAAAAATATGGATAGTAAAATCAATATTTCTGAGCACGTCTCGGGAGCTATATATCCGTATACAATCGTGGAAATTCATTGTATGATTGGTATCTGCTGGTAGTCTCACTGATCGGGTCGACAATTCAGGCAAGCAGCCATCTGATGGATCGAGCAATGTCTTATCAGTGGACGACTTAACCGGGTGAGAATGATTTTATGTATTTGTATGTATTCTGTAATTGAAGGCGTCAAAATAATAATTATATTTATTAGGGTCTGGCACACGAAAAAATGCTCCAAAACGTAGCATCCCTGTGGCTTTTACGCAGTAATAATGTTTGTTTACCGATCGTGGTCCTGCGAATAATTCATAATGAGGTGTGGCTATGTCCCAATTATGGCCCCACATACAAAAATGTGCAGGGATTTTCAACAACGTAAATTATCGGTCGTACCCAAATATGGTAGCTCATTATCCAAATAAGGCAAGTCGTAATAAACGGCGCGCTCATGACGTCAGGGTTCATGTGATGGTTCAAGAAATCTGATCTCTGGGCGAACCAATCGATATCCGATAAGCAAACATTGACTTCCCATTGAAAACTAATGACATTCTCTTCCGGTGTTGTCTTATCGTATACATGTGAGCCAGTACTATATGGTTGATTGATTTTTATTTCCCGGCAAAATGTGGACAAGAGTCAAGTTATGCAGCGCGCAATTAGGGTTTGCAAAATTTAAGGAAATTAAATTGTCGATTTTGATATTGATTGCTACGTATTTATTTAAGTAGGTTTTTCAGCAATCTGGTATGTTTTTAGGGCAAGGTTGAGAGTCATATTTTACTTTTAGAGAGGGGCCGGTGAAAAGATATTGATAAAAAGGATAATTGTTTGCTAAAGGAAACATTGTCGGTTTTCATGAATTTTGGTGTTCGAAGGACCCCCTTAGTTTAAATCTCAAAAATGTGGGGATCATGTAGGTTTACGTATTAAAAGTTGGAAAGTCAAATAAAGAGTTGATAGATGTCAAATTATGTTCATAGTTGTAATAATTTAAGCGCCATGGACAAATGATGACGTATCAACCAATTACAAGCATTGGTTGCGTATACATGCGCCTAGCCGCTCAGCAGCATGGTAGTATGAAAGCAGCATTATTGTGGAATATAAATAATAATTGTATACTCAATGTTACGCATAATTCGATTTCTCCCGGGGCATTACACAGCCGTGACGTTAGTCACGGCTGTGTCTTTTTTTCTTACAGGATCTTCTTTCTTCTTTCTTCTTCTTCTTCTTCTTCTTCTGCCGACCATTACATTTGCTCTAGCATTTACATGCATTCATCGATTTTGACCTAACTTAGTCACTATCATCACTGACCAGGCCCCTACATGTCACATGAATTTCGTGGGGTCAAATGTCACGTAGGGGTCACATGGGTCAAAAACGTGATTTCAACTCAAAATGCTACTTCTCCCACAAATTTCATAGGACAGTAACGCCACTTGCACACATGCATTGTTATTACCCAGTGTCTATAAATCATACACGGATTTGAGGTCAAAGGTCATTAAGGGGTCACTTCCGGTAAAAAACCAAATTCTTTCAAAAATGTTTATTAGCTAAGAAAAACATAGGAGAGTGACGGTATCTGTACATATAAATTATACTAACCTAATGTATATGTGGTATTTTTTTGTTTGAGGTCAAAGGTCGTTAAGGGGTCACTTCCGGTAAAAAACGAAATTCCTTCAAAAAAAATTTTTTAGCTAAAAAAAAACATAGGAGAGTGACGGTATGTGCACACATGAATTATGTTTACCTAGTGTATGTGTGGTAATTTTTTATTTCGGGTCAAAGGTCATTAAGGGGTCACTTCCGGTATAAAACGAAATACCTTCAAAATGCTACTTCTCCCACAAATTACATAGGACGGTGACGCAACTTGGACATGTGCATTGCTATTATCCAGTGTCTATGAATCATACACAGATTTGAGGTCAAAGGTCATTAAGGGGTCACTTCCGGTATAAAACCAAAATCCTTCCAAAAATTTTTATTAGCTAAGAAAAACGTAGGAGAGTGGCGGTATGTGCACACATAAATTATGTTTACCTAATGTATATGTGATATTTTTTTGTTTGAGGTCAAAGGTCATTAAGGGGTAACTTCCGGTATAAAACCAAATTCCTTCAAAAAAATTTATTAGCTAAGAAAAACATAGGAGAGTGACGGTATGTGCACACATGAATTATGTTTACCTAATGTATATGTGGTATTTTTTTTTGTTTGAGGTCAAAGGTCATTAAGGGGTCACTTCCGGTATAAAACCAAATTCCTTCAAAAAATTTTATTAGCTAAGAAAAACATAGGAGAATGACAGTATGTGCACACATGAATTATGTTTACCTAATGTATATGTGATATTTTTTTATTTGGAGTCCAAGGTCATTAAAGGATCACTTCCGGTCCAAGACAAAAAACATTCAAAATGTCCCTTCTGTCACAAATAACATGGCAGAGTGATACTATGTGCACACATGCATTGACATAAGGTAATGCCTGTGGGGTTTTCGTAGATTTTGGGGTCAAAGGTCATTAAGGGGTTAGAACACGGCTGTGTTCGTGGTCTTAGACCACAGCTAAGTCTAGTTCAGTTTGCGATTTCTCGCTTAATATTCATCAAAATAATATTCGAAAGTCACATAAATAACACTGAATATGAACTTATTTAGATTGTAGAATGATTGAATTATTTTGTTCATTAATAGAAATTATGTTCGAGTTTGGAAAATGAGTATTGAAAATTCATTGACAAGTTTTGTTGTGTGCATGATTAATACACATGTACGGGTGATGATGCGGTCGGCCAACGGTCACGTGACCGGGGTCACGAGATCGGGGGGAATCCCTTACAAATAATAATAAGCATGAGAAGATAATTAGCTTTAATTAGCAAAAGATACGACGTGCAGATTATAATATTTAACACCACTTAATTGTTTGGCACAATAGTTCGCAAAGGCAAGTATTTTGGCAAATTTCAAATTAGCCATAGAAAATCTGAAAATGCAATAAGTTTCGAAAATGTCCGTGTGCAATTCCCTATTTCGTGCGTCAAGGTGGTGGTATGGGCAGTCCGTCTCCCTTAGAAACTTAGCGAATTCAACATATTTTGGTCATATTTTGGACATTTTGTAGGCGTGCTTTCAACATTTAAAGTTAATGCACGTAAATTTTGGAAGGTGGCATAACATTGGCATGCCGGGTTTTTGTGGCATACTGTGACTCATGGGTATATTTTACCTTCATAATTCCTTAATTGACAATTATGTCTAAGGCTAAGCTTATTCTGAATGAAATGTGTATTTAATTAATGCATGTCTGGTGTTGGGACTTACTTAAAGGAAGATATCATGAGTATATTTTACTTTCACAATTGACGATATGGCTATGCTTACTTGTTTTGCATAAAATGTATAGTGCCTATTTAATGCATGCAGGTCATGGGTTATTATGCATTACTGCTTGTTTGGATTAATGGTTAATTGTGGCATAATGCCGTATTTATAAGGTAGCCTAGTTCCAATTTCATCTAAAAGTGGTCTGCAGTTTAGGGCTAATTTCAGTCAGAATGCATCGATAAACTGGCACGGGCCGATATAGTCCCTGGACTAGAATTGTTACTTTTGGTCTTGCTCTTTGGATCGTTCGTCTAAATGGCGATCTAATTTTAGTCACTTTTCGTGACAAAATACATTGGAAAAAAAAAGAAGAAAAAAAGACGACTTGGACTAATGCAATGCTCTTTGGATCGTTCATCAAAATGGCGATCTTATTTTAGCCACTTTTCGTGTCAAAATACATCGAAAAAAAACCAAAAAAAACCAAAAAAAAAAACCAAAAAAACCCAACAACCATGCAATGCGCATTAGATCCTTGGATTTGGATTTGGAGGGGAAAAAAAATAAAAAAATAAAATAAAAAGGCCAGGGTTTATGAGGTTGTGTTTTCGTATGGGTGAGTGGAGCTTGAGCATACTGGCATACCTTTTAAGTAGGGAAAAAGTGATGTGAACGTACATGCCCTTGTTAGGCTTTGATCAGGTGCTCGACAGGACTAATGTGTATAAACTTCAAGTAATTATAGAACTCGATGGTGAAGTTCTGAATTTCAACTGATGATTATTTCACGATAACTGGGTGAAGAAGGGTCTACAGATAGTTTAATAATTTTGGGGTCATCAAATGACATCGAATTGGTCTGTATTTTTTTAAGGAGTATTATTATTATGAGTGCCCGATACATTTATACTCCTCTTTGGCCACTAGGGGAGGCCAATTTTAAATCATAAGTGAATTGAATCAGGAAATTCAATAAAAAGAGGTCTGAATTTCATGGAAAATAGGGATAAAAATTGCCGAGGTCAAGTCAATAAGATTTTCAAAATGGGAGAAAATGTGTCCCTTCAGCGCAGGCGTTTGCGATACAAATGCCAAGTATTATTGTGTCTAAGCATTTTATTGTGGGATAAGGGTTATTAAGGCAAAGATTGTGACAGTCTGAACTTAGTTATTTAATAAGGAGCAATAATTGATAGTTGCAACCTAGTTATGTCAGGTGGAAGGAGAAAGAATGAGGCAAGCAAGACATGTAAGTCCTTTAATTTCACATTTTGAAATGGTTAAAATTGCGTCAGGAAGAAGATCGCACAAAAAATGTTTTGATTCGTATTTACATAACAAGAGGAAACAGGAAAATGTTGTCGAGTCAGGGAAAGAAATTAATAATAATAAACAAAAATCAAATCACATGTCTCTACTGATAGGAGACCCATTACTTGGTTTGGATCTCAAATATAATCTCAAGTTACACATGGTAATTAGATGTGGTGGCAGGTTGTTTCCCATTTTCTTTCTTTTCTTTTCTTTTATTGCAGGCAATACCAATGACACTTTGATGCTGATGGCAATAAGGAAGCCTGACCTGTATGTACATGTACACCTGGACACCCATAATTGCTAGTGACTACTAGACTTTGTGTGAGCCGAAAGTAGACTGTCAGATGCACAGCGAAGCATCGTGGAAACTTTGTGTTATCTGTGAAACTGTACTTATGCACAAGCACTTACAGGGGAGAGCATTCATCTTTTTTCACAAATAGACTGTTAGAAGTCAGAACTATTGAACCAAATAAGTTACGAAGTCGGAGTCCAGCCAATGAAAAATAGAAGCTTCTCTTGTTGTATAAAATAGCATCCTTTGATCAACCACAGTTGAACCTTGCACGGAAAATATTAATTTGAGCATTCTTGCAATGGCAAGTAGTGGAAGTTACGAAGATGTGTTGTGCATGATTTTGCAATGACCGGCGCGTTTCAACATATGAATTAAGGGTCGCATGAACTTCGAGAATGCTGGAAATAAAGCTGAAAATAATGCTGAAAATAAACTTCGAGAAGACTGAAAATGAAGCAAGACATCAGCAGAATGCTGTTATCCACATTTGTCCAATGTTTCCGACGCAAATGGAATTAAATAACCCAAACACTATGTTCCGTATGGGCGGTTGTACTGTTCAGTGCAATGTGTATACATACTCAGATTACAAGGTCTCTATCCACTACACGCACAACAAGTAAAAGTACTAAAGCAAGTAACCAGTGCGATGTTGATCATGAGATAGCTTAAACACAAATCAACTTCTTCAGATAATTGAGGAAAGAAGAATTAACTTAGAGAGCATCCAACTTTGCATGGATAATGGACTTTGGAAGTGAAAAGACATTTGATAAAATTTTTACCGAGTTGGACGAAAACTTTAGGGGACTACATGGCAAAGTTTCATTGGACAAATGAATATGCGACTCAGAATATCATTAATATCTGTCTTTCTAAAAAATTGGATTGTATATGCGTTTGTGAGTAAAATCTTACAAGATGAATAAGGTGTAATTGCATTTTGATCAATCGTGCCTTTTTAGGCTTACGCTGTGCAGCATATTGCTTGTCTTTCTAAACTGGTTTTGATATATATATTGGTTTTTGTGTGTGTTAAGATGGTAAATTCAAATATTGTTCATATATCTTATTGTATGATTTTGTGAAATGTAATTGAAATCGCATTCCAAGACATTTATTGTTTCTGTGCGCTGTGTTCAATTGTGAATACGTATTGCGGTAATTTCTCTTATTTAATTTTTGCATAATTGCATATTGCATGGCTTTCTGCTTTTCTGTTCTCGAAATTCTGTTGCATTTACGTTGTGCAATATGTACTGTGTGCATTGTTTGGTTTTTGGTGTTTTATAATGTATATTTCACAGTTAATTGCATTTTGATCAATCGTGCCTTTTTAGGCTTATGCTGTGCAATATATTGCTTTGTCTTTTGAAACTGGTTTTAATATATTGGTTTTGTATGTTTTAAGATTGTAAATTCAAATATTTTTCATATTATATCTTATTGTATGTTTTTGTGGAATGTAATGGCAATCGCATTCTAAGGCATTTTTTGTTTCCGTGCGCAGTGTTCACATGTTAATGCGTATTGCGGTTATATGTCCCTTATTTAATGTTCGCATAAGGCATATTGCATTGCACAGTCAATTGCATTATGTTCGATCTTGCCTTTTTAGGCTCATGCTGTGCAATATCTTGCTTGTCTTTTTTCACTGGTTTTTAATATATTGGTTTGCTTGCTTATATCAAGGGGTTTCCTAGAACTTTTTGTATGTTTTAAAAGTGTAAGTTCAAATATTGTTCTCATATTTTTACAAATGTATGTGCTTTTAATACCATGTTTTGTAAAGCGCTTTGAGTTATTTTGATGTAATTGCGCTATATAAGAAATAAATATTATTATTATTATTGTTATGTAACAATCTATACGGTTGTGAGCACCCTGAGTAAGATATATTGAAGTGCTTTGCGTTATGTAATAGTATGACGGGGTGGAGGTATTTGAGTAGATTACATCCGGTGCGGTATCTCAGCAACACGTTATTCTGTTGCGTTATTGAAATTCTCATGTTAAAGAGCGTTCAGAAGCGTTAATAACAACAAATAGTCTATTGTGCTGGTATTGGGGCGATTAAGTCTGTTTTAACAGGAAGTAGGAATCAACTCCAGGTTGGCATGGGATAGCTAGACTTTGGGGCCAAGTACTATGCCCTCAATTTTTCAAGTTTTTTGTGAGGTTGCGCAGCCGGCTAGTTATCGCGTTGATTTCGGCCAATGTCCTATTGTGAATATACAATATAGAGTTCAATGTAACATATAGGACCAGCACAATTAGTAGTGTTATTGCAGAGAATTACATGTATTTCAGTCAATATCCAGTGTTGTTTTATGCTAATGAGCAATTAGTGGCACTGAGCCAATTATGGGCAAACATTTAGACAATATCCTTCATTGAGGCCCATCTAGATATCAGTAGCGTTATCAAACATATATGCAGATATATGTTTACGTGCAGGTACTTAGGGTCAATTAACCCCTTTTTCCTTTTGTATAAAAAATGCAGGATTAAAAGTGGAAAGAAATGGGGGAGTGCTCACATTATCGTGTAAATCCATGCCAGATAGGCACATGGGAGGTGCCATTCATGCATGATGGCACCCATCTAATAATGGTGAATAACAAATGTTTACTCAAAATTACAAAAAGGGGGGAGGGGGGTGTAGCAAGTTTCTAATCCATATAGAAACTTGTGTGGGATTTTTAGATATTCCTTTGGTACATTATAATGATACATATGCACTGGTAGACGAGTAAGTCACAATAATCCTTTTATCCATTGTAACCTCCAGGTCAATTACACACCTGTTGATGGAATCCCAGGTGACAGTCACCCCCGGAGATCTTGAATTGTATGCACCGGTAGTATATATACCTTGTGGGGGTCTCAGCCATGATATGTTATGTTAATCAACGGTTTCAGAGTTGTACACTCTGGAATTTAATTCTAGGGGGGTGGGTCTACCCTAGGATAGGTTTTGATCTATTTTCAGTAGTACAAAGTGTAACACTCCAGTCGGGGTCACTGGGGTAAGGGGAATTCGATGGCGGCTGTCGCGTTCCAAATGTGTCCAATAACGTTTTCTCTATAAGAATATATTTTGTTAATTTATTTCGGCTGAGATCAAAGGTAATTGGTATTAATTCTGAAACAAATCGCTCAATAAAAGGTAACTTGATGAAGTGCCATCCATGATTAGCAAAATCTTTTGTGACCTTGTCCTTTTTGGCTTTTTCGGTCTGAGGGTAATAATGTTTTACGGGCAAAGCGAAAGGAAAACAAATTTACCCATGGCGAGAAATGGACGATCCCAATTGTGTATTGTCAGGCCATTGCTTGCTCCCTGCTGTGTGTGTTGTTGTGTTGCCATGGCATGGGATCAATAGGTGACATTGATTTTGTAAACATCTAGTGAGTGATTGAGTTGGATGGGTATTTATGTATGTTACTTCATCAAGTAAACATCAGCAGAAAATTTCCCCACCCACCACTCCCAATAAGGGTATGGGGGCAATGAAAAGTATATATTAGTGAACACATAATTAAGAGTGATAATTCACTCTCATTAAGTAAAGGGAATAGAGAGAAGTTAACAGCTCAATAACAAACAAAAACAAAGGAAGTGTATTATGATATGTCAATTATGTTGCGTTAGCATGGTGATTTCTAAATGTCCTTAGGTGAGTTAAGGCTTAGCAGCACAGGCGAAGAGGGAATCCTTTACAGAAATAGCTGCAAGTAAAGTAGTGAGGATATTATTGTTAAATGTTGTATAAATTACGTTATTGAAATACTGGATAAGCAGAAAGCCTCAATAGATCAGGAGTACAAGCAAAATGGTAAAAAAATTCAGAATGTTAATTTAAATTAACCAGCTTGTAAATGCCAAATGTGTTTATCACAGATGCCATAGGTAAGCGAGAGAAAGGCTTTTAGAAATCTTCAAATATGCACAATATCTTCAAGGGTAAGGGTCACAATATAATATTGTTCCCCTTTCCATAAATTATATATATATATATATATATATATCAGTTCTAGAAAATGGAGAGCTGTCAATAATCAATGTATATGTTAAAAGAGTTAGGAAGCAAAGAAGCGAAGAATAATAATAATGTCGTAAAAGAATATTGATTTTATTACTAATTTTCTAATTTTCTAATTTTCTTCTGTTAAAAGAGTTATATGTGCAAAAATTTGGTTGCTGCTCGAGTATAGTACATTTATTGAAGATTGGGATTTTTAGATATTCCTTTCGTAAATTATAATGATACACATGCACAGGTAGACGAGTAAGTCACAATAATCCTTTTATCCATTGTAACCTCCAGGTCAATTACACACCTGTTGATGGAATCCCAGGGACAGTCACCCCGGAGATCTTGAATTGTATGCACCAGTAGTATATATACCTTGTGGGGGTCTCAGCCATGATATGTTATGTTAATCAACGGTTTCAGAGTTGTACACTCTGGAATTTAATTCTAGGGGGGGGGTGGGTCTACCCTAGGATAGGTTTTGATCTATTTTCAGTAGTACAAAGTGTAACACTTACTCCAGTCGGGGTCACTGGGGTAAGGGGAATTCGATGGCGGCTGTCGCGTTCCAAATGTGTCCAATAACGTTTTCTCTATAAGAATATATATTTTGTTAATTTTATTTCGGCTGAGATCAAAGGTAATTGGTGTTAATTCTGAAACAAATCGCTCAATAAAAGGTAACTTGATGAAGTGCCATCCATGATTAGCAAAATCTTTTGTGACCTTGTCCTTTTTGGCTTTTTCGGTCTGAGGGTAATTAGTCATTTTCAGAAAAAATCAATACACGTGTATCATAGTGCATGCATATGTATTTTTACACCACTTTCGTAAAACCTGAAAAACAACACACATTTTGGGACTTAGAAACCTTTTCACAAAATTTGAACACATATTTTGGGCATTAGTCATTTTTCTGAAAAAATTCAACACACACCCGTGTATAGTGCATGCATGTGTATTTTAACCCACTCTATTAAAACCTGAAAAACTACATACATTTTGTGAAATGACATTAAATATATATTTTCACAGAATATGTATTATAAATAATACATTACTTAGTTACAATAACAACGTTGCTGTGCTTACTAATGTATAGGCGGCTATGTACTGACTTGGTGTTTTGAAGTTTCATGTTTCTGTTGTATATATTTTATCCCCTGGATTTTATCTGTAGTGGAGCGCAAAACATTATAATTTATCGAAGATAATAATATTAAATGATATACAAAAAAATTATGAAATAATGAACAGTTTACAAACCCAAAGTTTTACAATTAAACATGACAAAAAAAACCCAAAAAAACAAAAACAAAACACGAATCCCGACCGGCACACAACCCAACACAACAAACGTAAAAGCGGAATCAACTGACATTTTGGGAATTAGCTTTTTTCGTGGATATCTACTGACATATTATGTCATACAAAATGGATCCCAGGATCACGAAATACTCCTTTTAATTGCTTCAAATGTATTGGAATCCACCATAGTATTCTATTTTTTTTTCTCTCTACCGCCGGCGTTTAAAAATGCTCCAATGCTCTTAAAAATTAGTCTTAGTCTTATACGTGTTTCTTGTATCATAATTATGAAAACTAAATACTTTGAAATTGAACATATATCCCGGAAGGGGTGGGGGGGGAGGGGGGAGGCATATAAAAAAAATGGTGCGTATGTTCCCACGGAATTTTGATATGGTAGGTCTTTGGGAGCTGACAGCGTACCCGTACCCGTAAAAGGGGGTCTTTTGGTGCTGCGAACCGGGCTGCGAACAAGTAAAATGGGGTCTTTTGGAGCTGCGAACAATCAAAATCAAGGGTCATGCTTTTTGGTTGAAAATCGCCTTAACAAGACATTGAAATATGAGGAATGAGAAATTTTTGGTCAAATATAGGGGGTCTTTCGGAGCTGCGAAATCTAAAAAGGGGAGTCTTTCCGGGGGAACATACCCGTATGGTCATTTGTAATGAGCGCCCCACCCTCCCGGGCATATATCAACCAGAAAGAATGAAATAATAACCCTCGACTGCTTACATTAGTCCCAGTTTTAGCCACCGTTTATAAGTGGGAACTGGTAGCCTTAATCGATAAGGCGTGGGTTCGATTCCCATGCCGGCACATTCCCTTGCTTTTTTTTTCCAAGTTGGGTTGTGTGCCGGGCGGGATCTGTGCTTATTTGTTATCATGTTTAATAACAATTTGGGTTGGTAAACTGTTCATTCTTTCTTATTAAATTTATTCATGTTTCAACTTGTAGCGAGCTTTCGTTCCCCATTGTGTGTATTTGTTCTTGTGCAAGATGTAAATATCAACCATCCAATATATGCAAAAATCATCCAAGTTGCGCATGAATTGCTATAAATTTGAAAATATCGACATATCAGGCGACAAAAAGCTCTCCTCAATACACTTTAGAAGTGACCCTTGATTGTATAAACTCCCTCATTTCAAATCATTAGTTTTGGTTTCTCTTTTGTTCAGAAACCAAACATCAAGGGATTAAAAAGTGGAGATGAACTGGTCTGCAATCATAACACTATTGTGCTGGGAGGACACAAGAGGGTATATATAACCAAAAGTATAATGGCCTATAACCATACGTATATAATAGCCTATTGTGCTAACATTGTCATTATCGGATATCTATCAACGCGGGCGACAGTTTCTGCCGTAGGTGGCACACTTTCATGACACCTTATAATTAAAACTGAAATTTGTGTATGTTGTCACAAAAAATGAGGGTAAAAGAAAGTATTTTTGTAAATTTTTTGTTCAAAAATTGAACATGTTTGTTTATTGTCTGACGTTGCCATAGGATTACGCGACTCATTCCTTTAGCAAAAATGTATAGTTTGAAAAGGGCCATATTCTCTCCCATTATCATGCACTTAAATTAAGGACACGGAATTCAAATTATTCACCCTAAAATAAAATAAAAAAATTATCTACTTCAACCTGGAAACATATTCATCAGCATCAATCAGATTTAAATCAATCAATCGATCAGATTTATTTTATTTCCATCAAAAATTACAACAAAATACAATAATTATAAAAAGTACAACACGATGGAGAAGGTACAACGATAAGCGAAGCCTGTAAATGCTGCACCCCCTGTATAATTAAATTACACAAATTAAAACAGAATTTACAAAAACAAAACGAGGATCTGTAGCCAAAAAATTTAAACACAAATATATTGAATCAATCAATTTAAATATAATATTGTACTATAATCATGAGTATTTAACATTAACATATAGCAAATTACAAACACTGATATAAAGCATAAAAGCAATGATAAACAACTTTGAGATGACATATTAAGTGGAGGCAATGATTTAATAGAATGATTAACAGAAATATCACACTATAATAATGAAGCAAAACATGCTTGGATCTACTTGTCATTCAGTAAGGCATGTACTCCTCTCTTAAAGAGAGAAATGTTGGTAGCCTGTCTAATCTCATAAGGTATTTGATTCCAAATTTTGGACCATTTGAGACAACAGTACTTGTTTTGTGCAGTTGGTAATTATGCTTATTTCTAGTATTATAACTGTGAATATCCTTAAGACTCTTAAACATAGCATCAAATGATTTTGGTAACATACCTTGGGTATACTTATACATAAAAATAGACAACTCTTTCTTGTACATATCAAATATATCAAGAACATTGTATTTATCAAAAGTGGTCTTGAATGGCTTAAATACGGACTATGAGATATTATTCTTAAAGCTCTTTTTTGTAGCTTAAATAATTTGTTCAGATATGCCTTGTTTGCATTTCCCCAAATTAAAATACCGTAATTAAAAGCCTCCGATGCTTGGGTAAAAAAGATTTTGATTAAGGGTAGCTCTTTGAACTTCAAGCAATAATTGCTTCTGTGAAGTTGGTAAATTACCCAACCCTAAAGCATAATGTACGATATTTTAAAATGAGTTTGATCAATTTTGTTCAAACCTGATTTTTTGATATATTTGTAATGTTTACTTACAAATATGTCCCAACTTACACCTAATTAGATACATCCAAATTAATTGTGTTTTAAGGACGACAGAGCAAGGTTAAATTTAAGTCAAAATCATGATTTATAAATCCCCATAAAACACCACAGTTCACCGACTAAGACAGTGAGTTAGTTTTCTTTCATGTCATCTCATTAGTTTGGCTTAAAAGGATCAGAAAACTTTCTTGACAGTTTTTACCAATAATACCTCAACCCATCACCGTAACTCATTCTCTTTCCTAGCAAGAAGAGCATATGACGTAGGCTCAAGAATGGTCTTCCACGGGGAAGTGTGTTACGAGTCGTACTGGACTCAAGGCCAAAATCACCTTTTACCAGAACTCACACGAATGCACAACACAAACACACTGTTTGATTAAGCTAACAAAATCTAAGTCTTTAATCGAAAGCAAAATATGATTGGTACAATATATGACAACAAATACACATACACAAATAATCAAATAATAGTAATCACTCCTTTAACTAATTAGTACTTAGCCAGCATTCTTCTTCTTGAAGATAAAGCATAGTTCTTGCAATGTTCTGGACAGCTGATGTATATATCCTTATTCTCTTATCCTGCGAAAATCAGCACAGTCCATTGTACATTTGCATATGAATATCTATACGAATAAAATCCTCACACGAAAATGATGCTGCTCTCTCCAATCACTTATCTTCTTGCGCTGCTTTCTCCAAAAATATATCTCCTTGTGCTGCTTTCTCCAAAATTGGTTTCTTTTACCAATCACTTTTTGTCAGATGTGTTGTTTTAAAATACCAGACTCCAGCAAGTTGACAGAAGAACTTGAATCCGTTGATGAGGAGGTGCACATTCGCGTACTCACAAATCTCCTTCGTTGCTGTATTAAAATAGCTCAATTATTGGCCATGTAAACTGGTTAAAATGTACTTCTTTTTTGAAGCACGAATACCAACACACAGATGTGGAGTTTTACAATCTCCCATGACATTCTCTAAAGTCCAAACTCAAGCCTCCAGCTTTTATACCAGTACTCATGCAAAAACCACTATTAATAAACCATTACTTCATTCACATATTCGCAACAGATGATGCAAGCTTGGGATTTCCCAAGATTAATTATACACATTAACCTTTCACATTACACCACTTACTGGGGTTTTCATATGGTGCAATACACTGAACTGGGGATTTCCAAGTTCCAAACACAGATCTGCCTTTGTTTACAATAATTTGGGGGAATCACAAAATGACTTTACACACCAACTCCTGCAAGTGCAAGGAGGTTTCCCATCTCATGAAATACTTTCAGCTTGTAAACAAAGCTAAATAATTGCATCACTCCTCTTCAACATCTACATACACGACCAACCAAAAAGTGAGAACACTGTTCGATTCATCTATGCTGACGATCTCGGTATTGGAGCTCAAGATCTAGATTTCACAGTTGTGGAAGAACGCTTCTCTAAAGCTCTGGATGAACTCACACCATACTATGAGGATAATCACCTGCGAGCCAACCCATCAAAGACACAGGTGTGTGCCTTCCATTTACGCAGCTGTGAAGCCAAACGCCATCTCAAAGTCACCTGTTTTGGTACAGCACTTGAACACTGTGAACACCATGTGTATCTTACTCTGGATAGGTGTCTCTCCTATACGAATCATGTTGAGAAGACAAAGATGAAAGTCAGTACAAGAAACAACATCTTGAGTAAGCTCACCGGAACAAGCTGGGGCGCTAGTGCTCACAATCTGAAGGTAACGGCTCTGGCTCTATGCTACTCAACAGCAGAGTACGCATGCAATGTATGGGAGAGAAGGTGGATCCAGCCCTGAATGCTAGCTGTCGCCTGATAACAGGATGTCTTCGAGCAACACCAACTGAGAGCCTACACACTCTAGCAAGTATAGCGCCACCAGATGCTAGACGTAACGTAGCAAGTATGAAAGAACGCCAGCGCCAAGCCACTGATGTAAGATATCCCCTGTTTGGACATGTCCCTCCAGTAAGTCGCCTGAAGTCCAGAGATAGCTTCCTCAACAGTGTAACTCATCTTAATCACCCACAAATTTCGAATATTCCTGTTGGTGAAAAACTACCATCTGGTGCATATGCAAGTTGGGTTGAATAGAAATACCTCAATAGGTTAAGGTCTGGTGTAGGAAGATGTAAAGTCAACCTCAGCAATGGGGATGTCGAAAGAATACATAATGTAACCTGTGATTGTGGAACATAACCACAAACAATGGATCACCTACTGTGTTGCCTTCAACTGGAGCAAACATGCACAACTGCTGACTTAGCAGTTTACAATGGGAATGCTGAAAAATGTGTGCAGCACTGGCGGAAACACATTTTAATCTTTCGTTACCAGTATTTCACTATCTTTAATAGGGGCCAAATGATTTGCTTCATCCTCCCAAATTTGAGCCCCTGGAAATTGGGCCCTACTCCATCTATTCCTGTGGTAAATCCGTAAGTCTTAAATCCGTAAGTCTGCACTCCAGGGATAGGCGCGTGCATCATTTTGTAACTTGTGTAATTTACTGACCTGTACTTAAATCTAATTAGTTAGAATTACAAGCTCCACATAATTCCCCCACATTCCCCAGGGAATGGACTGGGGAAATACTTGAATATTACACAAGTTCCACATCACGATTGATCTCGGTGTTTTGTCCACATATATGAGTGGTAAAAGTTTCAATTCCTCCTGTACGACTATATTAGGCATGTGCACAGATGCTCTGGACGGAAAGATAGATTCATGTCCCATACGTTTAAAAACCAGATCCCCGATCCCTGAAATATTTGTTCCATTAAGACCCCAAATTGATAATACATATAGTCACTCCAACCCCATCGTGTAAATGCTGCACGATGTTCGCGAAAGTGGGGCCCTTTGACAATGATCGGAACGTTCGGACATCTCAGTCTTAATCGACTAACAGCTTCTCTTAATTTGATATATCTTTGAGTTAGACTATCCCGAGTCCATTGTTGAAAATGAGCCCATGGACTCAACTCAATGATCAGGTAAGCGCACTCGTGGGTTTGTATTGAGTCTAATATATCTGCAAAATATATAAACAACTTATTGGGAATACGGGTTCCCGTGATTGTTTGTGGATGGAATCGGAGTCTTACAGAAAGGTTCAGCTCTTTGTAGTAATCTTCGAAAAGAAATTGTGAAATTCATGTCGATGACTCATTTGATTTAGACTGAAAAGTTTTCCTATGTTATGAGCCCATTGTCTGGACGTGGAATCACCTAATAACATCAGGTGTTTGTTTCGTAAGCATTCCCTCATATCACTTGAATTAGTCCACTGTTTATCTTCATATAAGAGCGATGTCCACGTGTAATTAAACCAATATCCGTGGCTTGGATACGACCATGATGATGGTAAGGTCGAGTTGTACTTTTCTTTATTAGATGTTGGTATCCAATAGTTGGAGTCTGAAAAAGAAACAAAGAACCACCATACGCCTGTTTTATGATTCGAAGAGAAACACATACATGCATGACACTCCCATTGGGTTTCTAACTCTTAACTCTGCAGTTAAAGTCGTGTTGTAACATTTCCATAAAAATATATTTGTATTTCATTCTATGGTTAATTTTCACCATCAAATGTGTCAGTTTTTAATTTTGAACAGAACAGGCAAAACAAAGAAAACCTGATATTTGTAACGTACATAAATGATAAGACAGATATTACATACATTTACAAACAATAAGAAAAAATAATTAGATGTCAGATACAATCTCTAAAAGCTCAAAATATTTTACACACACTTGCATAGTTAATATATTTGGGCGGTATCTATCACTATAAAAACAACTAACCTGTACAAGTTTAACAATGCATTTTACCTTTTATAACAATCGTTTTTGGACCTTTCGTCAATCGCTTGTTGAAGTATTTGCTGTGAACATATAATTGAAGTAAATATCAAGTTACATGACAAAATACGTTCATTGTTTTAGCAGGAAATTATATTATATACATCATGGACAAAACATTTAAAATGTCCTTTGATGTTTGCATCACACAGTTTGCCAATTAAACAAAGAATTAACCGAGGAAGCGCATTGCAACATGTATAATGGAAGGATCACACATCGCAACACTTTTTGACGGTCTCTTTGTATCACAAAATGAGATTAAAGACACTAGCAAACTTTATTGTTTAAACAAAAACTCGCTCACTGTGATATGTTCAGATAAGTCTCTTGCTTGAGAAAACACAACTCAATAAGATGTTTCAACCCCTTGCCAGCTCAAGGTCATGCACGCGATGTAACATCCCTCGACCAGGTTTCTAAGGTTCCTTCTGGAATATCTCTTCGGCAAGCAATGAGGACGTGTCTAAGTTCCTGCAGCGTGATTGGTTGGTTGTTCATGTTACCTATCCTGCGGGATACTTCTGCCCATAAATTCTCTATAGGGTGCATATCAGGGCTCAAAGTCGACCAGTCAAGGTGTTCTATATTCTCATTTTCTATGCGCCGTGGTGCTGTCATCTTGGATCACGAAATTGTTCCCGAAGTCTCTTCTTGTAAACGGAAGCATTGTATCAAGAACATGCAATTATTGGTCCTGGTTCATGTGTCCTTCTAGCATGTAGAGGTGTGATTTCGACCTACTGTGAAATGCTGTGATCTCACCACCGACCCAATACACACATATGTACACGTAACACATTGTGTCAATACGGCCGTATTGGCACGGTAAATGTTGTGCTGGATGGATATTCTGCATTACAGTAAATGTATGGGTACGGTGTACCCCGTTGTCAAATTACCGTATTTCTTACCGTATTTTCAACGTAGTGAATAAATATTTGAGGCAATATAACACTACAGAATATTAAAACTAATATTTTTAGAAGTTACATTTCAATGTCGTTACATCAAGGTTAATTTAAAACAAATATTTTAGAGACAGCCCGTCAACCTTAAGGTTACTCATTGTTGTTTGTTGATGCTGGGGCCCAGTATCAACCAAAAACATCAAGGCCGGCGGGCCCGAGGCCGACGACTCCCATATGACGACTAAACACTCCAAGTGGGACCCCAATAACAGGGCCCAGCAGGGCAAGAAAACAAGTGTAACCTAAAGGGTGACGAGCTAACGAAAATTCTGTTTTATTTACGGACAGCTCGTCATCCATTTCATACTTTTACTTTTTTTCACTCTTTACCCCATAATTTCCCTCATTCTTCAGGCCATCGGGGGCTAATTTATAGTTTAAGCTTGTTTGCTATAGCTTTGGAGCAACATTGTTCCTTTATAAGCCTGCGGCACAACCTTGAACAATATTGTTTTTGAGCAACATTGTCTTTGAGATAACGCCCCGTAGCCACCCCAGTCAGCCCCATACCTCATTTAGATTTTTAACATACCAATATTCTGCTTTTTATATTCCATGGGGTCGTATATTACCTCAAATATTTCTTCACTACGTTGAAAATACGTACTAAAGTAAATTATGAGCAACATAGGGCGCTAATACTGTACTAAAGTACGTGGTAGTTTGACAACAGGGTACACCGTGCCCATATGTATGCTGTAATACAGAATGGTCTATTTCTGTGGTCTATTCTCAACATAGTACCAATTCCTAAGTCAGGAGATCTTAGTCAAGCAGGGAACTATCGAGGGATTAGCTTAAGCTCAGTTGTTGCCAATATATTCAACAAAATGATACTCAACAGGATCAGGCCTGAAGTAGACAAAGTTCTTAGGATCAACCAGAATGGTTTCAGGGTTGGCCGAACAACAGTAAGCCACATACTGGCCCTAAGGAGGATCATAGAAGGAGTGAAGGCCTATGGAATCCCTAATCAACTTGTGCAAGGATGTATGAAAATACCAAGGCAAAAGTAGTTTCACCAGATGGAGAAACTGAACCGTTTGATATTCTTGCTGGTGTACTGCAAGGAGACACACTTGCCCATACCTCTTTGTGGTGGTATTGGACTATGCATTGAGGGAGGCAGTTGAAGGCAAAGAAGAGCAGCTTGGATTCCAGCTGGAGAAGAGAAGAAGTAGATGGATCGGACCTGAAGTGCTAACATATTTAGACTTTGCAGACGACATAGCCCTATTGTCTGAGGAAATCCACCAAGCACAAGAGCTACTGCAAAGGGTTGAATCATCTGTTGGAAAAGTAGGCCTCAAAAAACTAAGTTCATGTCTTTCAACCACAATCAACAGATATCTATACAGACAAACAATGGTACCAAACTAGAAGAGGTGAGCGATTTCAAGTATCTGGGTGCATGGATGGCTAGTACGGAAAAAGATGTAAAAACAGACTATGTAAAGAACTTGATGGTTGCTACACAAGAATGCTTAATTCAGTATACAACATCAATTGGAAGCAGCACATCACGAACAAAGAGCTATATGGTGACCTACCGAAACTTTCACAGAAGATCAGAGAGAACACGTTTCGCTGGGCACGCATACAGAAGCAAAAACGATCCTGTAGCTAAGCTGATCCATTGGACACCAAAACATGGAAACAGAAAACCTGGTAGACCCCCTCTAACATACGTGGATGTATTGAAACAGGACACTGGACTGGATGTTATGGATTTAGGAACGGCCATGCAGGACAGAAGGGTTTGGCGTGCTGTTGTAGTTCGAGGACACCACTCATCTTAAGCAAGTAAGCAAGTAAGCAATACAGAATATCGATCCCAGCACGACATTTACCGTGCCAATACGACCGTATTGACACAATGTTTTACATGTATATATGTGTGTATCGGGTGCACCACCATGTCTCGGAGTCCAGGCAGGATACAGTCCTCAAGCAGGACTTGACCGACCTGTCCTCGGACCTTGAATCGGCCATCTTGTCTGCAGAGGAGGAACCGGGCCTCGTCACTGAAGATCACATTACGCCAGTGGCCTATTAACAAATTCCTATGTCTCTGTGACCAAAACTAGCGAGCAGGACGATGGCTTTGCAGAATTATTGGCTTTCTTTACAGGTTCCCTGGTAACAGGCGCGTTTATGGACCTAGGCCATTCTGTTCGTGATGCAGGCTTCTCGCGGCCATTACGGCAAAGTCTCTGGAGAGATCGGTCTTCCCTGGCGGTTGTCTTTCGGGGCTGACCTGACCGTGGTCTAGGTGTAGTAGTTCCGGTCTCTCGACGTCTTTTCAAAATTTTAGAAGCTGTAGCTTTTGTAATTCCTAAAGCGGCACCAATATCCTTGATTACGTAAGACAATGACATGGGCGTATAGATCTGTGCTCAACTCGTACCCCATGATCAGAAATATCGTATACAACAGACAGATGCAACAGAGTTAAGCTGGTTTCTTCACACCGTTCACACCGTAATGCAAAAGCCAATAAGTATAACCTTGAATCATATAGACTAGGAGCCCCGACGATTTATTCAGCTGAGAAGAGACAAAAGGTTTGATGGCCTGGTTATGTTAGTATAGGCCCAAGATTCAATATTCCATATTGCTGCCGGGTCACAGCCTGTACGGGCAGCCTGGGGTTCACAAAATAGGGGGCCAAAAAATGCATTTATTCAGCTCAAGAGAGACATGGACAAAACTTGTTGGTTATCACTCCCAGGAGGATACTTATCATGCCTATAGCAATGACAGCAATTTTGGTCTGTACGGGGGCCCAGACAGTAGCCCCAAAGGGGCCCGCCCATATGGTATTATTCAGCTGAAGAGAGACAAGGACGAATCGTTTTGCATTGGAACTATTACACTTTGGGGTGCACAAAAATACCAATGACAGCAACTTTTTCCTGTACGGGGGCCCAGACAGTAGCCTCAAAGGGCCCAATGTCCCATAGCTGATTTATTCAGCTGAAGAGAGACATGGATGAATCTTTTTGCATTGGAACTATTACCCATTGGGGTTTACAAAAATACCAATGACAGCAACTTTTTCCTGTACGGGGGCCCAGACAGTAGCCTCAAGGGGCCCGATGCCCCATAACCGGTTATTCAGCTGAAGAAAGACATGGATAAATCTTTTTGCATTGGAACTATTACACATTGGGATGCACAAAAATACCAATGACAGCAACTTTTTCCTGTACGGGGGCCCAGACAGTAGCCTCAAAGGGCCCGATGTCCCATAGCAGGATATTCAGCTGAAGGAAAAAATGGATGAATCTTTTTGCATTGTAACTATTACACATTGGGGTTTACAAAAATATAATGACAGCAACTTTTTCCTGTACAGGGGCCCTGACAGTAGCCTCAAAGACCCCGATGTCCCATAACAGGTTATTCAGCTGAAGGAAGACATGCATAAATATTTTTGCATTGGAACTATTACCAATGACAGCAAATTGTTCCTGTGCGGGGGCCCAGACAGTAGCCTCAAAGGGCCTAATGTCCCATAACTGATTTTTCCAATTTTCCAAATGGCCAAAAGTCCCATAACTGATTTTTCCAATTTTGTCATCTTCCAAGAGAGAACTACACCAGGAATGCTTATCTTAATAAGGGTGAAATTAGACTCCGAAGATGACCGCGCTGGTGATCTACCAATGAACTACCCATTCAGCTGAAGAGACACATGGATGAATCTTTTGAATTGTAACTATTACCCATTGGGTATACAAAATACCAATGACACCAACTTTTTTCCTGTACGGGGGCCCAGACGGTAGCCTCAATGGGCCCAATATCCCATAACTGGTTATTCAGCTGAAGAGACATATGGATGGATCTTGTTAAATTGGAACTATTGTACATTGGGGTCTACACAAATACCAAGGATAGCAACTTTTTCCTGTACGGGGGCCCAGACAGTAGCCTCAAAGGGTTTAATGTCCCAAACTGGTTGTTCAGCCAAATAGACACATGGATGGATCTTTTTGAATTGGAACCATTGCATATTGACAAGTTATGGGACATCGGGCCCTTTGAGACTACTGTCTGGGTCCCCGAATAGGAAAACGTTGCTGTCATTGTTATTTTTGTAAACCTCAATATGCAATAGTTCCAATTTTTTTTTAATGATGTTTCATATAAATACAATGGTTTTAATATTATAATAATTTATTCTTTTGAATTTCCATGCAGATATGTTTATCTATATATTTGTTGTTGAAGTTGGTAATATTGCCATCAGTGGTTCACCGTAGCTTAGGAACAACAAGTGTGAAGGGTAAAGCATCAGACATGTGAAATAAGATCCTTATGCACGCTGCTCTTGAAGGATGGTGCTCCGTTGTCAGATATGTCTCCGACTACCCCATCTGGTAGGCTATTCCAAAACGTGAACTGAAGTGTGGATGAAGGTCCTGCCAGTAGGTATGGTTCTCGAAACTGGTACTGTGAGAGCATGGCAAGGTATGGACAGGCTTGAGCAGGTAGCCCTTCTGTCTACAAATGACTTTGGTAGCTGTGCCTTCAGATCTCGTGGGAACAAGCTGGTGTGCATTTTATGAAGGACTGTTGTTGCAGCCACTTGACGTTTTTGATGGAGAGATGTGATGTTCAGCTCTGTACTTGCTTCCTCTTCGCTCACGCTTATGATTCGAAGGTGTGCTGGCACTCATCTTAGACAGTGAGGCATATTCCATCACACTGCAAACTTTAGCCTTGTAAACAGTTGCTCTGCCTCTCTGACATCAAGTTTATTTGCAACTCTCCTCAGAGCACCCAACTTCTGTCCTGCTCTGTATGAGACGTTAGAATTGTGCTTTGTACAGTTCAGCTTGCTGTCGACTGCGACTCCCAGGATCTCCAGCTCCTCCTTCTCACCCAGTGTGGTGGTACCAAACAGAATATTTATCTTGGTTGGATTCCTCTTTCTTAATATTGCCATTGCCTTACCTTTCGATGTCTCGAAGGTCACCATTCGTCTGTCATGCCTCACAAACCTCACAAAACACGATGGAATCATCTGCGTAGATGTAGAATTGGGTTTCACACTAATCACCCAGGTCATCAACGAAGACAGAGAATAAAAGTGGGTTCAATATTGACCCCTAATGGAGGATGGCCAGATACAGACAACTTTGATGGAATGATCTGTCAGGTAGCTTCTAATCCAGATGAGCAGCTTGCCGGATACTCCTTTTGCCATGATCAAAGTCCATTATGACAGACATTATTGAATGCTCCTTTGATATCCAGGGCAGTCAGACGCAGGTCGTTGCCTCTGTCCAGGAAGTTGGACCACTCTTGGGTCAGAATGGTAAAGATATCAGTTATATTGTGGTATGGCCTAAATCCAAACTGTCTGTCTGATATCAGTTGGTTTTCAAGGAGGTAATTCTGAAGTTGGTTCTGTACAACAGCCTCCTTGCTCTTGCTGATGATGCAGAGCAGAGGTACATAGATGAATTAGACTTCGCATCTCTTGTAAATAGGGATGAAAAATGCCGTCTTCCATTGGCTTGGAAAAACTCCCTCTTGCCAGTTATGCGCTATATTCCCTCAGGACGCTTGCAATGATTTCATCAGGACCAGTAGCTTTATCTTTTCCTTTGAGCATGTTGCTGAAGCTGAACTTCAGGAGCAGATTTTTCTGTGCGAGGAAGCTAACATTTTATAGCGGCAAAGGTCTGGCAAAATGTTTCAGCTCTGACTTTTGATGTAGTGTAGACTTGACGCCCATTCTGCAGCACTGGTATATCAACTCTGATGGGCATACCAGACAGGGTGTTAGAGTTTATGGGGTATCGGGCCCTTTGAGGCTACTGTCTGGGCTCCCGTACAGGAAATTAGTTGCTGGCATTGGTTTTTTTACAAACCCCAATGGGTAATACTTCCATTACAAAACGATTCATCCATGTGTTTCTTCAGCTGAATAACCAGTTACGGGACATCGGGCCCTTTCAGGCTACTGTCTGGGTCCATGTACAGGAAAAAGTGTGTAAACCCTAATCATGCTAATTATGGGTAATAGTTCTAATGCAAAAAGATTCATCCATGTGTCTCTTCAGCTGAATAAATCACTTATGTGACATCGGGCCTGATAATCTTCACAAACGTATCGGGCCTTTAAGGCAACTGTCTGGGCCCCCGTACAGGAAAAAGTTGCTGTCATTGGTATTTTTTAGACCTCAATGTGCAATAATTCCAATTCAAAAAGATCCACTCACGTGTCTATTTTTCTTCAGTTGAATAACAAGTTATGGGATATTGGGCCCTTTGAGGCTATTGTCTGGGCCCATGTACAGGAAAAGGTTGCTGGCATTGGTATTTTGTTGACCCCCATGTACAAAAGTTCCAATTCAAAAAGATCCTCCCACGTGTCTCTTCAGCTGAATAACAAGTTATGGGATATTGGGCCCCTTGAGGCTACTGTATGGGGCCCCGTACAGGAAAAAGCTGCTGTCCTTTGTATTTTTGTAATCCCCAATGGGTAATAGTTCAAATTCAAAAAGATTCATCCATGTGTCTCTTCAGCTGAATAACCAGTTATGGGGCACCGGGCCCTTTGAAGCTACTGTCTGTGCCCCCGTACAGGAAAAAGTTGCTGTCATGTAGTGTCATTAGTATTTTTGTAATCCCCAATGGGTAATAGTTGCAATGCAAAAAGATTCATCCATTTCTTCCTTCAGCTGAATAACCTGTTATGGGGCATCGGACCCTTTGAGGCTACTGTCTAGACCCCCGTACAGGAAAAAGTTGCTGTCATTGGTATTTTTGTGCACCCCAAAGTGTAATAGTTCCAATGCAAAAAGATTCATCCTTGTCTCTCTTCAGCTGAATAACACCATATGGGCGGGCCCCTTTGGGGCTACTGTCTGGGCCCCCGTACATGCCAAAATTGCTGTCATTGCTATAGGCATGATACGTATCCTCCCGGGAGTGATATCCAACAAGTTTTGTCCATGTCTCTCTTGAGCTGAATAAATGTATTTTTTGGCCCCCTATTTTGTGACCCCCAGGCTGCCCGTACAGGCTGTGACCCGGCAGCAATATGGAATATTGAATCTTGGGCCTATACTAACATAACCAGGCCATCAAACCTTTTGTCTCTTCTCAGCTGAATAAATCGTCTGGGCTCCTAGTCTGATATCACTAAATAACTGCGAAAATGATGCCCGATGGTTCATTGACCAGACATAAGAAGCCATTGTCCTACATTACGTATTGTGTGATATGGGATGGAACCTAAGACCTGGCCAGAAATATGTGATACATTTTGCATGGCTGACTGGTCATTGATGGTAAGAAACCTGCACTTAAAAAGAGGGTTATGTAAAAAATAAAAATATTCCAAATTTTTTGTCCATGACTGTATAAGGCATGTTTGCGTGAAAAGGATATTTTTGAGGGGTGTGGGGGTGCAGCTATGGGAGGGGTATATGTTAAAATTGTTGGGGGAGGGGAGGGAGAGATGCAGGAACTAACAAAGAGAGTGGGGGGAGAGGTGAAGATGTGAGACGAAATGAGAGATGGAATGAGAGCTGTTAAAGGTAGAGGAGAGGACGGAGAGGAGAGGAGAGGAGAGAAGAGGAGAGGAGAGAAGAGGAGAGGAGAGGAGAGGAGAGGAGAGGAGAGAGAGAGGAGAGGAGAGGAGAGGAGAGGAGAGAGAGGAGAGGAGAGGAGATGAGAGGAGAAGAGAGGAGAGGAGTGTACATAAATAAAAGATATAACATATATATTTCATTTTAATCTTCCCAGATTACTTACCTTTGAAAGTAATCCTCGTAACCTGAAGCTGATTTTGCCGTCGCTGCATCCGTGTTTGGTCTATCAATGGCTATTATATCGAGTGGACGACATCGTCTATCTTTTGGAGGTCTACAAACAAATGTGTAATTTCCTAAACCGTTTGGCGATGGAAATTCACAAAGTGTTTTTATATTGGTGTCGTTTGATCTAGTTATCCAACATGAAGTATAAAATTTATTTGCTTTGTTTTTCAAATGCGACAAAATTGTAAAATTTTTATATGTTGCGCTCCAAAATACTTTCGGACCAATATCCCACAAGGTATCGTTCATAAACTCCACTGCCTTGCTGGGATGAACGAGAGTAACGTTGATTTCAGCAGTGCCACTCCACGCCGCATAGAAATACACACTGTATGTCCCATTCTCATGATCAATGACTCTCCCGGCGGTACTTGCCTCATGTGGATCATTAGCCGACATTGTAGCAAACCAAAAGTCCCCGCCAGATGACATCAATTGCTGCGACTCACTACGAGCTTCAATGGCAACATGTATGAAGGAACCCTTCGTTATCCGTTTTCCTGATGTGATCAATCGGTAATGGGAGAACTCCGGGTTTGTGACAACATCAAATTTCCTTGGAATTGTTTGAGTTACAGCATGTTCGATACCAGATGTGGTGTTACTTTTCAGCTGTGGTGTTGGTATGGTCTTGGTGGTAACCGTTAGTGATGATCGTACCTTTGGTTGAATGCCTCTTGTGTACGGAGTAGTGTTGCTGTTAACCTAAATGTTTAAGAGTGATATCAAATACATAAGTGATGAGTGATGATAGTTAATAATAATTTATTACAAAATGAATATTGTATAAACTAGTACAGGACCACGTATACTGGAATAGTAATCTGCATTTTGTAATAAAACATTTATTTATTTATTTATTTTATTTATTTATTTACATAACTGGCTAAAAAAAAACACCTCAAATAAAGAAAGTCCGCAGTCATGTAACCCGTCCTACACCAAAACCTGATCTTGTTATGACAATTTGATTGAAACGGTCGTGTGCAGAATCTTGTTAGCTGCAATTTGATACCAAATTTGCTGCCGAAAACTCTAAATTCACAGAGATTGATACCAGTTTATGAAATTTGGTGCATTTTCAAAAGTTGCAAATTAAAAACGGACCACGCGGACCTGTAGAGGTAAGAGCGAGACCATTGACATAGCCCGAAACAAACGCTAGGTCATATCGATCGCATCGTGCCCTAGTATCCATCAGCAAAGCACTGTAGCAATCAATGCGTTTTAAATTAACAATTGAATAAAGCGCGCACTTGGGATAGTCGACAGGGGCCGATCGTGGGCAAGCAAGCTTGACCATATTGCCACGCTAAGCAATTTCGACCGCGTGCTTCGTTTTGATTTGCAACTTTTGAAAATGCACTAAATGCCATAAACTGGTATCAATCTTTGTCACTTTTGAGTCTTTGGTATCAAATTTGGTATCAAATTGGAGCTAACAAGATTCTGCACACGACCGTATCAATCAAATTGTCATAACAAGATCGGATTTTGGTGTAGGACGGGTTACATGACTGCGGACTTTCTTTATTTGAGCAGTTTACATAAAAAATACACATACAAAGCATGTTATAAAATAAAAATTATAAAAAGGTTATACATGGTTTAAGTATAATTTTAGAAATGATCAAATAACTAAACTTTGCTTTGCGCTCGAAGAGCGTGACCTTTAGCAGTAGCCAATATTAGCCTAGCTATATAGACTCGTTACTGCATACAGTATCCGCTGAGTGCACCCAATCCGCGTAACTGCAGAGTAAGCTACTACTAGCATAGTAAGTTGGCGCGTATCTCGCATTTAGTGACTTCCAAATCGGCGTAAGTTACTAGACTAGTAAGAACCATTGTTATTTACTTGGCAACTTACTCTTCATCTTTTGAGGAGTAAGATGGCGAATATCATACAATTTTGTGACTTCAAAATCGGTTCAAGTTACTAGACTTATTATAAATAAGTTACTCCGTAACTATTGTTATTTACTCGACAACTTACTCTTCATCATTTATGGAGTAGGTAGGCGAGTAAGCAAATCGATTCAAAGATAGAGGAGACAATCATTGACATTGATGAATTTCTGGAAGTAAATAATAAGATATTTTGCAATATAGAGGGTATTCTATTGCGCAACACTTCGCCACAACCCTTTTGTATACTGTGTGATGTGCCCTCAGTAATTTAATTTAATTATTTAACTTTGTTTACAAGCTGAATGTATGTCATGAGAAGTGTGAGACAAGGGAAAACACCTTGGAAGCAATCACGCAATAGTTTGTGTGTTATGGCATGTTCTGGGCGAATTCCCTTTCATTCATCAGGTGATCAAAACAAACTGAATCAGAGTTATTAATATCATAGGGGATTTTCATGACGATTTTATCAATTTTAAAATCGATTGGGGGCACTTGCTCTGGCCCCTATGCCCGCCCCATGAAGATACGCCACCGTGATATTAAATTTATAGAGCCTTGATATCTTTGATGAAATAAATAAATAACATCAACAACAACATCAGAAAGCAATTATTTGTAAATTGAATTTGGGAATATTCAACAAGACAGACTTAGCAGTCATACAAATTTCTGAATTATATAAAGTGAAAAACAATCAATCACTGTAGTCAGCGAATCAATCAAATATACAAAAAATATAAAAGAACGGAGCAAGAAAGAATAAAGAAATAGTGAATAAAAAAAGAAAGAAAGAAAGAAAGAAAGAAAAAAAAAGAAATGAAAAAAGAAAAGGAGAAAGAGGGAAGAACAGAAGTAAAAATGAGAAAAGAGGGAAAAAAAACCTAAATTTAAGCCACACGGGGACTCGAACCCACAAAAATTAATCATAATAGATTCGAAGTCCAACGCTCTATCCGCTCGGCCACACATCAGCTTACGCAATTGGTTGTCCTCGAAGGGCATATATAATTGGTTAGCAAATGTTCTCAGTACAGATCCAAATAAGTAAAATTAGGTACTCACTAGAAATATTTCTGCCCTAATCCAGGCAATCAAAACAACCTGTTGGCTCAAAGAGGCCATCTGGATTAGGAGCAGAGGCAACACCACCATGAACAAGGACGAGGGTTGCGTACAGACTTGATCGAATCTATCGATCAGATTCGATCAATCGGCAAGCAACCCGTCCTTGTTCATGTGGTGTTGCGTCATCAATATCAGTCACAAAGATTGCCGATAACAACTAGAAACACCACCACTCACCAAACCAGAGTGAACAAGATTCCTGATAGGAATCGAAATATTTCTAGTGAGTACCTAATTTTACTTATTTGGATATGTACTGAGAACATTTGCTAACCAGTGATTTATGAACGATCCTGATGAATTTGTTCAGAGGCATATATAATTATAATTTGACGTGATTACAATTGCGTCCGCATAAATGGCTCTTAGAATAAACACGCATGTCGGCGCTGAAATTTTGGACGAACCCGATGGAGAAAGACCTCGTTTTTTGCAAAACTAGCTTCAATTTGAAGTGAAAATCAAATGGAATAGCAATTGGCAGAATGTTGAGAAATAATGTAGGTATTCAGATGTCTAAATTAACGTCCCGTAATCAAGATATCGATAATTTCACAAACCAGCTTTTTCTCAAGCAAATTCTCCAAACTGTTCCCCCAAAACGGGCTTTTAAAATTTAATCGGTACTGTATTTGGTTCTTCCCCATGGCAACATTATTTCTTTGATCGATTTGTAGTACAATACGAAAAAGAAGAAAACAATCACTCGGCGTGGATTTATACGGGGCGCACATTTGAAAAAAAAACGTCATGGAACGTGTTTTTGATCTTGTGAACATGGTGCGTAAAAATGCTTTTAAACGAAGGATTTTCAAACTTATTCTAAAAATTTGTATATAACACACACAAAAAATGTTAAGCTACATCCAATGCACCAACATTTCACTCGCTGCGATATTTGATTACTGAGAAAACTCTGTTTTAGAGAACAACTTTATACGTCTTTTATACGTTTTTTATACGTTTCTTCGTGTAACCTTAATGTGTATAATTAATCTTGGGAAATCCCAAGCTTGCATCATCTGTGAAGATGTGAATGAAGTGGTGGTCTATTAATAGATCTTGGGTTTTCCGGAGTATAAAAATGTGAGAGCTGGAGTTTGCTGATTACAGAATGTCATGGGAGATTATAAACTCCACATGTGTGTGATGGTCTTCGTGCTTCAAAAAAGAAGTACATTTTAACCAGTTTATGTAGCCAATAATTGAGCTAGATTAATACAGCAACGAAGGAAATTGCGAGCAAACAAATGTGCTTTTCCTCATCAAAGGATTAAAGTTCTTCTGTCGAATTGCTGGAGTTTGCTGGGTTTGTGAAGGCCACGCATCTGTCAAAAAACAGCGGAGCTGTGTTAAAGAAACCTGTTCCCTGGAGAAAGAGTGAATGGTGAAAGAAACACCATTTTTTGGAGAAAGCAGCGCAAGGAGATATATTTAGGAGAAAGCAGTGCAAGAAGATAAGTAATAGGAGAAAGCAGCATCGTTTTCGTGTGAGGATTTCATACGCAAGGATATTTATAAACGCAAGTGTACACTGGACTTTGCTGATTTTCGCAGGACAAGTGAATAAGGATATATTACATCAGTCGTCCAGAACATTGCAAGAACTTTAGGATCACCAACAAGAAGACCGCTGGTTAAGTACCGATAGAATAAAACTGATTGTGTGATTTTATTGTATATGCAATATTGTTGTTATATGTACCAAGCATACTTTGTTTTCAATTAAAGACTTAGATTTTGTTAGCTTAATCAACAGTGTATTTGTGTTGTGCATTCGTGTGAGTTCGGGTAAAAGGTGATTTTGGCCTTCGGGACAAAAACGGCTTAAAAAGGCTAAATATAGTGGCCATTTTGAATTTCAAAATGGCCGCCGAAGACACATTCGAAAAAAATGGAACCAACTCAGGTCTTGTTACATAGGGTATAAGGGTGCAAAAAAACCTTGGTTCCACTAGTGTAGCAAATTTAGCACTGACTTATGATAATTCTACGTAACACCATGTACTAAATATAGTGTGCGTGGCCGTCCCGGTTTCATCTTCCCATGTGGTGGAATATAAAGGGCACATTCTTTCACAGGCTCGTCGTTATTATATTCAAGACGCAATATATGGCCGAGAAATTTGAGTTGATGAATCTTGACTCTGGCTACAAGTGGAGTGGTGTTGGTCAGATTGTAGATGGTCTCATTCGGAATCCGATCCACACGCTTGAAGTTCAACATGACTCTGTAGCAAGATGTTGCAAAGGCATTGATCTTGTTTTCCAGTGACACAAGTTGTCTCAAACAGCTTGATTTTTGTTTCGATTGGCAGGGTTGGGCTTCTCCAAAGGCGTTCCAGTTTCCAGAAACCTGCCCAGGCTAGTGATTTTTAGGTCTCCAGTACTATAGCCCATCTTGGAACCCAAGTACTTGAAGTCTGTTACATGGTTGATGCTACTACCATAGATTTCAAGTGCTGGTTGGGCATTACAGTTTTCAGTCATATATTCTGTCTTGGGTGCGCTGATGAGAACGCCTAGATCTGCTGCTGCGGTTGCAGTCCTAGTAAGCTGCGACTGGGATCTGGCTGTGGAAGACTCCAACAGGGCAATATCGTTCGCAAAATCCAGGTCATTCAGCATCCTAGCAGGAGTACACATACCTGCTTGACCGACGTGGGTAGGTAACAATACCAACGTCAATTCAAAAAGTTGATTTCTTCAGAAGGTAATCTACCAGGATAGTGATCAGGAATGGTGCTAACACATCACTCTGAAGCACTCCAGTTGTTACTTGGAAAGGCTCAGAGATACTTTCATCTACCATAACGGGACCATTGGAGTCCCTGTAGAGCACATGTATGGCATTTACTACAACCTTTGGTATTCCATAATGCCGCAGCACTGAAAACATGATGGATCTGTTGATGGAGTCGAAGACTTTTTTGAAGTCCACAAAGGTGACTATTAAGGGAAGTTGGTACTTCTTGACGCCTTCAATGATCCTCCTCGAAATGCGTTCTTGCTGAGCACAGCTGCGACCTGATCTAAAGCTGCCTGGTTACTTCTCAGTAAAGGATCAGTGTGAGGTTGGATCCAGTTCAAAAGGGTCTTGTTGTACACTTTTGCGGCAATGGACATAAGCGAAATACCACGGTAATTGTCATGAGAGAGAGGTCACCTTTCTTTGGTAGAGGAATGATTATATTTGTGACCCATTGCGTTGAGAATACTTCCATGTAGAATTTGAAAATCATATCAATCATCCATTAAAAATAACAGCTATTATATTTCAATAATGTATACTCACCTGAAGCCTGTTTAGAACAGTTGAATGGATCTGGGGTCAAAAACGTAAACAAAAAGTTAACTTGATAAAAAACAATTCATTAATTTCAGCATATCAAAATTGTAGATCCAACATTACGCCGATACTAAAAGAAGGACAACATTAATAATCTACAGGGTTCTCAATAAAATACTACCCAACTCTGATTACATTTTTCTGAGACATATTTGTATTAAATTGTTGAAATTTCTTTATATTTGTCAAGTTTATTATATTCGTTGTTATTATTGTTGTCATGGTGCTTTTAACCATACATTAACATCATATCAGGTTATTGATTAGTATTATTAGTATCCGGTAATTTAAATGCTACTATGGTTTAGCCACGTAGCCTAGGGACCCTATTTTGCGGTATAATTTTGGACGGTCTGTTTTGGACGGGTGACAGCAGTTCGTGCAACGTCATTTTTCGCCATTGCTATTTCGTTGCATAAACTAGCTGTCAAGTGTTTACTTATGGATACTATTCAGCAAACACCAACATTTTTTTTTAAAACATGATAATGCATATGTTTTTGGTTTTAGATTAAAGATTTTGATAACATATCAATATCGGTTTATATAAATTTATGCTAATAGGGTCTAGACAAAGACTCAATACAATTAAGAACCGTGTTAATGAATTATCTATCAACATAAATGGTGTAACTATAAAGAAAGTTAATAAATGTAAATATCTGGGTGTAATTATTGATGACACATTAACTTGGAATTAGCAAATCAATAATGTACGTAAAAAAAGCCTAAAAGGTATGTTCATGCTAAAACAATGCAGGGCAAATTGTCTCCCCATGGATATTTTATATACTGTGTATTTAAAGCTATTGTTCTGCCACACTTAGATTATTGTAAGTTGTATGGGGATATTGTGGTGTTACTGTTTCAAAGAAACTTCAAGTTATTCAAAACAGGGCTGCAAGAACTATCCGTGGTGCAAAATGGGACACACTTAGCAGAGATGTCCGTGCTGAACTTAATTGGAAACCATTAATTGACAGACAAAACTCAAATTGTTTAATTTTAACCTACAACATCTTAAATCATCTTGCACCTCCTTATTTGAGTCATATTTTCAGTCATGTAAACAATAGCTATAATTTTCGTCAACGCCAAAGTAATGTAACTATTCCCCTGCTAAGAACAGAGTACAAAAAACCTCATCAAGTTACATCTCATCCGCCATGTTGTAAACACGCCAGTTTTGTGAGCTCCGGATATACCTCCTATTTTTACCAATCCTACGAGCATTTTTCATCTCAGTTTCATCTCTTCATGTCTGGCAAGCGTCCAAGATCACAACTGAGTTCTTCAGAAGTCTCACCAATTCAGCAAAGAAGTGAAAAACTGTTCAGAAGTTCGACCTCTCCTCCTACTACCATGGCCTCTACGCCTACCATGATACCGTTACTACAGACTGTACAACATCCGGGTACTATCGACCTCACACTTGTATACAATGCCTTACAGGCCTTGGCGGCAGATATGAAATCCCAGTTCGTGGCATTGTCTACCCAATTTCAGGAAGTCAAAGATGAGGTACATAAAGTACAAACAGACATCAAGGAACTAAAGAATGGTCTTAATTTCACAGATGAACAGGTAAATGATATCAAAACAAAAACTTTACCAAAATTAGAAACCGACCTCCGTGAGCAAATCAAAGCACTGGAGCAAAGTCGTCTAGAGACCGAACTTTACAGTAGGAAAAACAACCTACTTTTCTTTAATATACCTTGCACCAATGACGATGAAGACACCGAGGCTGTGCTCCGAAATTTCATATCAAGTCAACTAGGGCTAGATCAAGATATTCTGTTCATGAATGTTCACCGCCTGCCTACCAGAGACACCTCCAAGTCCAACCGTGCTGTACCGATTATTGCTAAGTTCGTCTCCATGCGTGATCGAAACCTTGTTCTTGATACCGCTATAACTAAATTATCGAAGACGCAATCCAAGGCTGGTCCAGGAAAGAAGTTTGGTGTTGCCCAGCATCTCCCTGCCCAAATGCAGGCAGAACGGAAACGACTCGTCGCAGTTAGGGCCCAGCATTTTGGAGGCAAGACCGCGAAGATTCGTGTGACTGGCACCAAGGTTCAGCTGATAGTTGATAATGTTGTTTGGAAAGGATAAGATATAATAACTGTCATTGAACTTTCAAAGCAAACTGTTTAAGATACTTGTTTCCAGAGCTTTTTCGGTGAAAAGTTATCATGTTGATCCACACTATTTTATTTTAATATTTTCTCTCGTTTAGATAATGCTGTTTGGAAAGAATAACTTTTCTTATGTGACTCTTGAACTTGAACTTAATTATCTGAATGTGAGCATTTGAACTTGAAACTTTCAAAGCAAAACAGTATTCATAACATGAAATTCATGTATGAATTGGTGAATCTGTCATCTATGATTATGCATCATGAAATTGTTTATAAACTTTATTTATCTTTGAACTTCCTTGCAAACTATTAAAGATACATGTTTCTAGAGCTTTTTGGTTAAAAGTTACCACATTGTTCTCCACTATTTATTTTAATATAGCTCTCGCTTTGATAATGCTGTTTGGAAAGAATAACTCTTCTTATGTGACTTTTGAACTTGAACTTGATCATTTGAATTTGAACTTGAGCATTTGAACTTGAATCTTTCAAAGCAAAACAGTGTTCTTAGCATGAAATCCATGTATGAATTGGTGAATCTGTCATCTATGATTATGCAACATGAAATTGTATTTAAACTTTATTTATCATTTCCAGAATGTACTTGGTGATCATCATGTTTATTCATATCCATATTGCTTAAATTTATCTCGTATTGAAATGTATTGTGTGTATTTTTCCCACATTTTCCCATAATGTTTCCTCATTTATATTTTGTTTTCTCTCGTTTACATATTTCTTATTTGTTTTATTTACTTACCTACTTTAATTTATTCTTGTACTGTTTAATTCTTAGTCGCCTTTTATTGACTATCTTTAATTATTAATGTTTTTTCTTATTTATTCAATCTCTTATTTATTTATTTATTTATTTATTTATTTATTTATTTACTACTTATTTACCATTATACTTGTTTTTTCTTTTTACCCTGTCATTTGTGCTTTATCATTCATTATTATTCTTGGTAGGTTTCCGCCTCACACCACCTGTGTTTCTACTGCCTTAACTTCTTTTAGTGTATTAAACCCCCTTGTTTTTGTGTTAAGTGTTTTCGTATCTATATAATTGTTGTATGTTGGTATTTTATGGCAGAAAAGTGTAATAATTGCTGTAAATTGATTTTAAGACATCATTCTCATATATCATGTACTTCTTGTAATTATTTATATCATACCCGTTGTGTTTATACTGATGTTGACAATCACCTAGATTGGTTTTGTTTCAAATGTACTGGTAATCTTTTCCTTTTAACCATTATGTCGATGACGATGAGTTCAGATTTGCTTTATTTTGTTTTGACAATACAATTGAGTTTAATCGTATGCTTAGTTTGAAATTAAATCCCTTTAACTTTGAAGATATGTTTCGGACATCATCCAATGAATCTAATAATTTGAATGAGCACACAAGCCCTCTCAATAATTGTTCTTATTTATTTGACAACGATATTACCTGTTCAGGTGATAATGATTTTTCAATTTTGCATTTCAATTCACGTAGTCTCAACAAAAATTTTGATAACATTCATAGCTTTATTTCTGGACTAAGTCACACTTTTACAATTATTTCCATTTCAGAAACGTGGTTAAATGATGACAATTTTAATATGATTGATATTGAAAATTATGTTCTCGTTAATGCACCCCGACAAGGTAGAAGAAGTGGTGGCTCTGCTATTTATATTCATGATTCAGTTGCTTACCGTGAAAGGGAAGATCTTAAATTAATTGTTGAATCATCTGATGACATCGATCACTCTGAGTCTGTATTTGTTGAAATTTTAAATTCTGTTAACAAAAATATAATTGTGGGTAATATCTATCGTGCTCATCGTACTAATGTAAATATGTTCCTTACTGACTTGGAAAATTGTGTTGCTAAATTGTCGTGTGAAAATAAGCAATGTTATATTTCTGGTGATTTTAATTTTGATCTACTACAGTATACTAACAATAACACAATTAATGATTTTCTCAATATTTTTACAATAATAATATGCACCCACTGATTGACAGGCCTACTAGAATAACACCCACTACCGCTTCTTTACTTGACAATATTTTTACAAACGTCCTCACACACCAAATAAAATCTGGTATTTTCGTTAGAGGCTTAACTGATCATTACCCTATTTTTCAAATTTCCAAATCTATTCCACTTACACACCCACGCCACCATCAGCATACTACATATCGATTAATTAATCAAAATAGAATCCGAAATTTTCAGAATCATTTAAAACTGGTTGATTGGAATTTTGTTGAAAACATAGGTTCTTGTGAGCCTGCCTACATGGCTTTTCTTAATAAATTTTCTGATTTATATAACATTCATTTTCCCTTGAAATCGTCTCGCTCTAGTAGTTCCAGTAGTCGTCGAACTCCTCGCAAACCGTGGATTACAACAGCTGTCCTTAAATCTATTGTTCGAAAGGAAAAACTTTACAGAAAGTATGTCGGTCATCCAACAGAGTCTAATAAAACGAATTATCATGTTTATCGCAATCGACTGACTTCTATCATTAGGTCTTCCAAAAAAGACTACTACGCTGAGAAACTAGAGAATTGTAAAAATAACTCAAAACGAACTTGGAATATTTTAAATTCCATTTTAGGTCGCCAACATAGGCTTGATCTTCCAACCATGTTTAACATCAATAACGTTTCAACTTCGGATTCTCAGCATATTGCAGATCATTTCAATTCATATTTTGTTAATATTGGATCTAAATTAGCTAGCAAAATTCAACAACCAAATACTGATTTTCGTGAATTTTAATTAATGCTCATTCTCCTGTTAACTCACTCTTTTTTCACCCACCAACTTCGATGAAGTAGTCAATCTTTGTATGGCACTGAAGCCTGGGGCAAGCTGTGGTCATGATGAAATCAAACCCGAGGTTATTAAAGCAGTCAGCACCTTAATCGCAACCCCACTTGTCCACATTTTAAATTTATCCCTGTCTTCTGGTTTTGTTCCCCACCAACTCAAGATCGCTAAAGTTGTTCCCATTTTTAAAGATGGTGATCGCCACGATTCTTCCAATTATAGACCAATTTCAGTTCTTCCTGCTTTTTCAAAAGTTCTTGAGCGTCTGGTCCACAAGAGGTTGTACAATTTTATTTCCCGATTTAATCTACTTCATAACTCCCAATTTGGTTTTCGTTCTAACCGTTCCACATCTATGGCCATCATGGAAGTCTACAATAAAATTGTTAACGATCTCGATAACAAAAATCACGCCCTTGGTATCTTCCTGGACCTCTCGAAGGCATTCGACACGGTTAACCATGATATTCTTTTCTCGAAACTCGCTCATTACGGTATTCGTGGGAATGCCTTCGATTGGTTCAGGAGTTACCTTACTGATAGGTCACAGTTCGTTAACTTTAATCATCGTAAATCAATTCATTTGAATACAAGTTGTGGAGTTCCACAGGGCTCGATCTTAGGCCCCTTATTATTCATTTTATATATAAATGACATTGTGTTCTCAAGTAAATTTTTCTCATTTGTCATTTATGCTGATGACACTAATTTATTGGCTTCACATAAAAATCTCCATCACCTCATACATTCAGCTAATATCGAACTTACAAAAATTTCCACATGGCTCAAAGTAAACAAACTTTCCCTTAATATTAAAAAGACCACATATATGTTATTTAAAAACAAACACAACACACGTATTACGTATCCTGACACTATTTCAATCAATATTGAAAACAAACCTATCTCAAGGGTCTCTCACACAAAATTTCTCGGGATAATTCTTGATGATTCTCTGACATGGAATCAACATAACACTTATATTACAAATATTGTTTCGAAGTATTCAGGTATCCTTTATCGTATTAAACACATACTTTCTGGCCCAACGTTATTTTCTCTTTATTCTAGTTTGGTTTTACCACATATTCAATATTGTAATATCATTTGGGCCGACAAGAATAATTGCAATTTACAATCTATTTATCTCAAACAAAAGAAAATTGTCCGTTTATGTACCAACTCACATTACCTTGCACACACACAACCTTTGTTTAAGAGATTAAATACACTTACAGTTTTTGATATTTACAAATATCAAATTTCCCTCTTTATGTATAAGTTCAAAAGTGGCTTACTCCCAAATATTTTCACTGATTATTTTAAGAAGAGTAATACCTTTCATTCTTATGGAACCAGGTCAGCTGAACTGTATAGACCTCACAACTTCAGAACAGATCTGGCAAATAACACAATTAAAAGACAGGGTCCATTAAGTTGGAATGTTATTGATCTCAATATTCGTAACTGTAACACCGTTAAATGTTTTAGTAACCTGTACAAAGATTATCTTGTATCACAATATGAGTTGTAATCAGATTGCCTGGGGATTTACATCTTGATCATGTTGATTTACATTCAATATTTTCTTGAATTGTGTCTCGTATACCATTATTTATTATCATGATTATATTGCCACAGCCAACATACTAGTCTGTCTCACCTGTATTGTCCTGTCTCGTTTTGCACATTGTAGTTATGTCGCTTTATAATGTCTCTCGTCTCTGCACGTAGTATTTAAGTTAGCTCTTTCATAAATATTTTTTTAGGGTGTCCAAACTTGTACGAGCCTTGTGCTCTTTTTTGGTCATCCCTCCATTAATTGCGTTTGTTTCGATTTATATGTTCAATTTATATGGTAAATAAAAACTGAACTGAACTGAACTGAAAAAGCGCAGTCTGTCATATAGAGGTGCTGTAAGCTGCAATGAGCTAGAAAATAATATCCAAAATTCTCCAACATTGTATACTTTCAAAAATAATCTTTAAAAATCATAAAGCCATGCCTGTAAACATGGTAAGTGTGTAACCATAAGTATCATTTTGGCTTTTGACAATTAATAATTTTGAGTTTGTAATACATTTTTGTATGCGTAAGTCTAGATAATAATTATAAGCTTTTGTAATAGTTTGTTATTTTGTACATGTATGTTTGTATATGCACGGCCCCAAGGAAGAACAACTTTTGTTGAATTGGGCTTTCCGTGTTGAAATAAAGTCTAATAATATAAAAATCATAAAAATTCTTTTTTAAAACGTGTAATACTGAAAAAAAATAATACAACATTTTAAACCAAAATTCGAAATGCTAGAGTAAAATATCATTTGCCAAACATTGTGTGTACTTTAAAAGTCTATTATGTTAGAATGTTTTGCAGCAAGTTTTGAACAAAATGTTTTTGAATGTTATTACAACCTTATATATCCTTGACCCTCACATTTCCCTTTAACCCGACATTTCCAGTTTTCTGTAATATATTTGTGTTTGGTGGGTAGTAATCGAGCTAGGCATGTTAAACAGGGTACTATTTATATGATAATGGGGTTTGTTTCTTGTTGTTCGAAAAATATACACCATGGCGACTTCCGAGGCATCCAACACCAAACTCTCAGCGTGTTTATAGTGAATATACCGCATTTTGAGTATACCGTACACGATAATTTTTGTATATATACCGATACCCTTGCTGTTTATAGTGAGACACAGTTACCGCACAAATTATATACCAACTAACATTATCGTACATTTACAATGACCCCAAGGTCACACGGGGAATGTGTAAATATTGTGGCGCGAGCTATAAACAGCCCGTTCAACAATATGATCATGGCGGTGAACACTATATATAAACAAGGAGAGGATGCGGTCTCGTGGCAGACATTTCACCTGGATCATCGTGTCTTTGACTTTTCCCGAGAAGTAAGTCCCCAAAGACATTTTGGTATAATCCAAAAACCAATCGACCATTTCTCTTGTTTTAAATTTTGGACACAGACTGATTAGTTATGCATCAAATGAGCGGGATTGTGTTGCTACCCTTTTATCATATTTACTGAGAAATACAGACATTTATGAAATGTTCAGCCAATTGAAAGTTGCATTTTTCTACATACGCTTTTTATACTTCTTTTTTGATGGAAAGCAAATGGGATGATCCAATGACTAATTCACCATCTTCAAAAACAGGATGCCAAAGTGAAGGCTAAAAACTATTTTCACTTCATCGAGTTCTTAATTCTCAGCAAATGTGTTGTACAAAACTATAAAGCAGATCAAGTTTCTACTGCATAAATTGTAGACGTTTACTCACATTTATAGTGATATTTCACTGAACAAAAGTAACCAAAAATTCATAGAATTTGGTAAACATTACATCGCTCTGATGTAAAATATATTTAATTCTTGTAATTTTCTATACGCACTTAACTTTTATTTAAACAGTTCTCTCCACTCTAAATGGTATAAGGTCACACAGTTGAGTAAACATCGACAGTTTATTAGTAATTGAATGTAGGAGAATCTCAAATCACAGCTTCTACGTATTAACATTCCAGATGAAATAAAGAGTTTTTTTAACATTTCCTAATTTCCGTTTTAATACATTATATAATATATTATATATTTAGTAGTATTTACTCTTACCGATGATGTAAATATGAAGTAAACCAGAGAGACCAGGCAACATAAAGCCAAAAAGAACCACCGCTTCGCACCAGAATGTCGAATTTGATCCATTGTATTCAGAGTTAACCCGATGAGCTGTAATGAAAGAGTCAAAACAATCAGAATTACAACCAAAATAATATAATCATAAACAAGTGTATGTTATACTTGTTTGTCGCTTTTTTGGATGGATCCAGGCTCATGGAAATTGCCCAAGCCAGCATAAAATATGAGCGTACGCATCCTGGCTTCATCCATACTTAGGAATGGCAAAAGCATCAAATTGTGGGTAGGAGAGGGGTGGTGTACGTGCTGCAAGAGGGCGGGAGCAAACATCCGAAAAAAGCCTCCAATGTGGTATGTTTTGCCTAAAAAGTGGACAATACATACATAACCTCTTAAATATACGCGATGAGTAAGACTTAATCAAACGTGTTTATTTGCCAAAACGCGAACGCGATGCGCGGTTACTACAGACTTGACATTAAGTATTGAATTTCTTTTCGCAAAATTCAAAGTGGTATGCATAAACCGCACGTGCTAAATATTAATTGAGGCGTGTCGGTAGATGATGTAAAAAATCGTTTGTCAGAAACTGTGCTTTCAGTGAGTTTACATTTTGGCGTTTATAATGAATTGAATTAGCCTAAAATGGCGGATTTAAGGACACTGAATTTGAGTTTTGTGGGGGTAAAATTTCTGATTTGGAGCAACATTATTCTGGTATTATCAAATTTATTGAGGTTTGAAGTTGATATTTACTGCAGTTAAATACCAACAAGTGTTCGTCAGAACTGAAAAGCACTTGTAATCTAGTATTTCTGAAAGTGGGATAAGCTTAAAAATATGGCCCCAAAAAGTGGTACGTACTCAGAAAGTTTGAATGGCCCACCGCTTAAGTTGGTTTTGCGGAATATCAATTTTAATCGTTTTATTTTATCAAAAAAAGGAGTCATTTTCATTGTCCTCATAATATTAGCTTGCCAATGATATGATGTTGTTTTTGTAATAGACCTGTTCCTTTAAGCAATACTTTCGTATTGATTATATTATTGACCTTAACTCAAGAACAGCAAGACCTTTGGAAATATAAATTATTTGTGACATGTCATGTCAAAAGGAGACACTTTTGGGCAGGTTATCAATTTTGAGATTTTTACATAATTATCTTAAATATAGAGATATGTTGCTCCACAACGCCGTTTCCCCCAATGAAATCGGACATTCCTAAGTGAAGATATTGAGTTCGTAAGTTATGGTATTATAAAATTGGAAATCGAGATATCGGCCTTTTAAAATATTATTGACAATGTTGAGAGTAGGAATTACCGTGAAAAATGTTTCAAAAATACAATATGCCAGTTATATTCCGGTCTGAAACTATCAGACAATATTTTTAACATTAATAACATCACAAATTCACAACAAACCCAAATTGTGAACAAATTACCACCAGGTAGATTTTTGGCTATTTCTCCATTTACGATCCTGCCCAAAAGTGTCTCCTTTTGACATGACACGTCACATTTGCTTCCTTGACTGATTTCCTATGAGATCAACATTAGAAAATACACTACAGGTTTTAAGTTAAATGGCTAAAACTGCAAAAGATATGGCTGCTACCATCCGACTCGCCTTAATCTTATGAGATTTCATTTATGGCAATATGAATGAATGAATGAATGAATGAATGAATGAATGAATGAATGAATGAATGACAATGACGATTAAAGTGTATTACTTTATATAGACTAAAGTTTTATTGGTTTGAAATACAAGTAATTCATAGTTGATGATAATAAGTAACACGTTTTCATAGTTGCAGACTTCAACTTGTTGATACTGAATAGAATATGAATGTTTCGCCGCTCATTTACTCATTTCAGTGCTCAATCGCTCATTTACATGCTCATTGATTCATTTCCCTAAAATCTACTTCCCGATTAAAAATTTTAATTTATTTACAATCGCTCATTCATATTCATATATGCTAATTAGCCACGTCCATCTCGTGCTTTATTCATTTATTTATTTGAAATTTTCTTTTTTGAATTTTTTTTTAAAGATTTTTTTTTAATGTTTACTGAAACTTTTTTTTAATTTTTTTGAACATTTGTTTTTCCAAATTGTTATTATTTATCTTTTGTAATGAATTGCCTTTTTTATCGATCGATTGGGCAGGGAGATGTGCTCTAGCTATAACACTACGTCACTAGTACAATGCAAATATGTTGATACGCTGATTTGAAGCTCACAAGGCGTAAAATGTGAAAATTTTGGATCGCAACGTGGAGGGCGACAAGTGCAAAATGCATGGCATATGGCATGACCCTATACTAATCTTGAATAGCATTTTTACTTGTACCATATGTAACAATATACCTCTAACTAGTTCATTTTATACCAAGTTTTGATACCAAATATATTTCAAGTTGAACCTCAAACATTCCACTGGCTGTTTCATATCTGATAGCAATTGCCCTAATTGATGCAGATGTAGCAAGTATTGCCTTATATATTCTGGGCAAAAAGGCAAGACACTAGGCAACTAGGGCTAAGCATGTTTTAGACTACAATAATCCTTAGAACTGGTAATGCAGAACAAGCCATCGATAAGTATAGCGCAGTACATTGTTAAAATTACCTGCAGCTGCTCTCATAATTTTGACAATAAGCCTTACAAATAATGCTTACACTAAATACTGCTTTCACGAAGCCTAAAAATATTGCTTAAGTATGCCTTAGGTAAGCCTTATTTTGATGATTTTATGCCTTATACTGCTTATAAGGCATACAGTATAATATCGCTATAAGAAAATCATATTACTTCTTTGTGTAAGCAATATATGCCTAAGTATCAGAAAGTAAGCCATTAGATATTCCTTAAGTAAGCCTTATGGTGATTTTATGCCTTAAATATTGCTTATAAGGCATACGGGTACAAGGCTTCCAAGCCTTATGATATTGCTAGGCATATTGCTTAAATATGGCTTAATTTTGGTAAGGGGTATTATGCTGAACATCAAGGGAGTAGACAGAGTACCAAATACTACCATCTGCAATATGCTACAGACAGCACCACTTGTTGAGAAAGCCAGGACTTAACTGACATTTGTAGGGCATATACTCAGCTTGCCTAACGATGGGCCAGTAAAAGACGGCAACGAACCTTGTTCTGGAATTACATCAAGTGTATTTTGGGTGGATATTGACAGCATGGTAAGTCAAGCTCAACTCTCAGCAATGGTCCAAGAGAGAATTATAATGATCTATACCTAAATGGTACATGACCTGCTGAAATGCTGATCAGAGTGTATGGATAGGAGGCAACTCTATCTCACATCAATTAGCACTTTACACCAGGCAGTGAGTTTTCCATCATCATGATCATAAAACATTTAGTTTGCTCATACTGTCACGGACCAGGGGTTTTGGAAAATGAATAAAAGTCCGACTTATGACGAAGTCGGACAATTCCCTGGCCGTGGGTAGCGTGGCCGAAAGGAACAGAAACAAAAGGTGAAGCGGCGGGAAAATTTGGATATTAAAGAGCAAACCGAAACACAATAAAGTTCTATTAAAGACAATAAAATATAGCATATCAAACAAAAATATTTAATTATCAAGTTCATTTTTTTCTCATATATTGCACATAATTAATATTTTTATTTCATGATTTTTATTTTATTGATTTGCAAATGTTTTATATTAGCGAACTTTTAACATTTAGACATTTAGAAAACAAAGACATAATGTTGGCATCAGATATATTTTAAAAAGGAAATGGGCCAAAAATACTAATGAAACCCCGACTTGACCAAAGAAAGCAAAACTAACTAAATAAATCCTAAATTAATTACTAACTTAATCTACTGACGGAAACCTAACCTACAAGCTTCAAAATTAATTTAAATAAAGTACAGGCCTTTGCACATTAATATTTCACAATAAACCAATCACAAAACCACAATAAAGCAATAAATGGGCGGGGTTCTATCTACAAATCCAAAGCCCCCCAAATTTGCAACTGAACTAATTTTTGTGCAGGCACAATCCGCGGTCGGAAGAAACGGGCGGGGCTCTTTTATACAGATAGGCGCCCAGCCACCAGTATCTACCGAACGTGCAAACAAATAAACAAAAGCTGAATAAGCAACAAAAGCTGAAAAGCTAAATACACATTCAGCGTATTTTACTGAATTTTTATTCAGCATGTATCGAAAATTTCAGTGTGCATCACTGAACGAAACTCAGCGTGTGTCACTGAATCATTCAGCGCATAAATTCAGCATAAATGCACTGATCATTTTTTTTTATCGAGACACAAAATAATAAAAGGCCTAAATTAATTATGAAAGTTATCACCAAGTCCAATTTCCTACAAGTGTAGGCTTAAAGGACAAGGTGATAAATAATAAAGGCCTAAATTGATAATAAAAACCAAGACCAAGTCCGATTTCCTACAAGTGTAGGCTTAAAGGACAAGGTGATAAATAATAAAGGCCTAAATTGATAATAAAAACCAAGACCAAGTCCGATTTCCTACAAGTGTAGGCTTAAAGGACAAGGCAATTAAACAAAAGCACGACAAGGGGTGGGTTTTGTGAAAAGGAAGCGGTGACGTTCCAATTACCTGAAAGGGAAGGTAAAAACGTCAACTTCCTAAAAATGCATTCAGAAAAACAAATAAGATTTGTAATTACAAGCAAGCTTATCGTGCAAAACAAGTCTGAAAGGGGATCACCCGGAGTTCAAGACTCCTTTTTAAAGGTGATGCACAAAACTTTACATGCAGAAATTGCAGCCAACCAAATTTTTATATAAATGAATTATGAAGAAAAAAAAATATATAGGCCTAATTAATTTTCGTAATTAACGAAAAGATTTTTGCAACTAAATTTCATGTCTCGAGAAAACAAAATTGCACACCAAAATATCTCCAAACATCATTTCAAAATCGTATTAACCATATCCAAAACTTCAACTTCAAATCATCAGAAAACAATTTTTGCAAAGGCCTGAAATTATTGGCAAAGTATTCTACACTAATTAAATTCCGTCATCCTAAAATTACTTACAACTAACCTAAGAAAAAGATTAAATAAATACCCCAAATTATTTTTATGCAATCTCCGGTCAAGGAAGGGTTTACAGTATAAAAATTAGCTTTGTTTTAGGATGCCAACATTACTCACATTCATCAGCTTGCATACATCCCTTTACACACAAAAGTCCTGCAGGAAAAAATTTGGCCTCACACTCCCATGTATATCCATCTCGTTCAGTCATCAGCTCACATACTCCCAACTAAAAAGAAACATGCATCAAACTCCTAAACAAAATAATCCTTTCCAAATCAATACACAGGCAAACAAAAGAGACAATACAAAAAATGCAAGATGCACCAATCACAGAGTGAGAGAAGCAGTGAAGTGAAGCAAGAGTGAACAATAAAGTAAAAACAGGTGTTCAACAAAAAGATGAAATTGAAAGGAGATGAAAGGTAAAAGGTCAGAAAGTTTCAGATAAAGACAGAGGGCAGCAGAACAAATCAGTAGAAGTAAAAGCAGAGGGTGATGGCACATCCAACATAAAAAAAAATACATTTTTGTAAAATTAATCCAATTATCTATTTGCGACAATACGTCTTCATGAGATCACCAGTTTGATTGCTCTCATCAACTCTTCAAGTGATCTTAAGCATTTCCAGAATGTTTCACTCCAGATGGTGGCAAGTTATGTTTTGAAATCAAAGTCACAGTGTATTAGGAGTATAGAAGTGACCATCAGCCTCTTGCTCCAAAACACTTTAGATACCACAAGTAAATTGCTCTTGTTTTCCAACCCTCTCCCGAGCGCGCATCCGTTTATCTGAGGTATCCAATAGAAAGGGGTATGGGTTAAAACCGCAAGCAAAATTTGGACAGGCAGAGATAATATTACCACATGTACTGCAACTGGGAGAGGTATAATTAAGTTGTAGATAAGAGGGAAATAAAAAGGCATGCAAGGGGAAATGCAAGAGTGAAAGGTACAGAGGCATGAGAGGTGAAAAAGAAGATAACAAACAAACTGGAGTTCTCTCTGGTCAGGTGGCGCTGTGTAGCGCTCCTGTGGTCTTCACAAGAGTACTCCATCTCACTCGAAATGATGCCAAGTGCGTTGCACCTTGCATTCCTTGGTTAGAAACCATATTCACGTCATTAGTCCAAGATGTTGGTGGACGTCCTCTTCCTCGTTTGCCTTCCATAGCCCCTTGCAAAATTTGTTTTTCTACACCTCCATGTTTCCTGACAATATGGCCAAAGTACTTCAGCTCTCTCCATTATGCCGCTTCTGGTGCTTGTCGAGGATCCAGGAATTTGTTCTCCTGTCCTTCCATGTCACTCGTAGAAGCATCCTGTAACACCACATCTCAAAAGCATCTACTCTTTTCCTATCATTCTTGGTCATAGCCTAAGACTCGCATCCATAAGTGGCAATGGAAAAAGATCAATCAGCTCTACTCTGCTGCTACAAATAAGGGCGGTATCATCGGCGTACCTCAGGTTAGTAATTCTTGTACTGCCAAACTTCAAACCACTTCAAACTCCACCTTCAAACCCTTCCAAAGTTGTTCTCATTATGTCTTCAGAGTAGATGTTAAATAGGTTTGGTGATAGCACACAGCCCTGTCGTAAGCCTCTTCCAATCTTGAACCAATCTGTGTCCCCACTACTTATTCTGACTGCCGATTCTTGGTCTTCATATAAGCAGCTGATCAGATCCACAAGATGACTTGGGAAACCCATCTTTTTCATAGTTTCCCACATCTGAGGGTGGCTAACACAGTCAAAAGCTTTACTGTAATCTATGAAGCACATGTAAAGAGGAGGTCTATGCTCTCTGCATTTCTCAATCACATTCCTGATATTGACGATTTGGTCCCTAGTCCCCCTTCCTTCACGAAATCCTGCCTGCTCATCAGATATTTCTTGCTCCATTTTGTTCTTCATTCTCTTGATGATGATCTTTAGAAGCACTTTACTTGCATGACAAATCAGGCTGATGTTCCGGTGATTGGAACACTCTTTCAAATTTCCCTTCTTTGGCAGTGGAATAAATACTGCCCTGCCCTTCTTTTTCCAGATGATACCACAAAGACGCCACATTAGGTATATCCCTTCTTTACCAGTTGCCTTCCACAACTCAGAAGCTACATTATCAATGCCAGGTGACTTAGCATTTTTCATTTGTTCCATGGCAAGCTCAACTTCAGATCTCAATGGTGGAGGTTCTTCCTCACTCGTTTCAGACTGTACATACCCCTTGTCATATTGTGCCTCAAACAGCTGGGAACTATACTGAACCCATCGCCTTTTGATGTCTTCACTTTCGGTAAGAGTGTTACCTTTCTCATCATTTATAACATCCATCCTGGGGGTCCACTTCTTAGTAAGTTCTTTGGCAATATCAAAAGCTATTTTTGAGTCACCCTTACATATTTCCATTTCCACACACTTCCTTTCGATGTAGTTTCTTTTGTCCTCCTTAACACTTTTGGAGACCTCTTTAAGCGTGCCCATTCTTCCTTTCCTCCATCTGCCTTTGCTCTCTTCCTGTCATCAGCTAGGTTTAAGGTCTGCTGAGAGATCCAGGGCTGTTTCCGTTTCTTCTTTCTGGGGATGTGCTTCTTTGCTGTGCTCTGGACTGCTTCTTTCATGTCTTCCCACAATTCAATTGGGGTCTGCTCCTCTTCATTAACTTTTAGTAACTCGTCAAACCTGTTATTCACATCTACTGAATATTGAGTGGGAATGTTGTCAACATCATACCTGGTAGGTGATGCATTGTCTCTCTTAGCTTTCAGTTTTGTGTCACTTTGGCTACAAGTAGCTGATGGCCACTACCACAGTCAGCGCCTGGTCGTGTCCTGACATTTTGGAGTGATGTTCTCCACCTTTTCCTGACCATGATATAATCAATCTGGTTTCTTGTTCTATCTCCTGGGCTCATCCAAGTCCACAGTCTCCGTGGATGATGCTGAAATAACGTGTTCCCAATGACTAGGTAATTAGCTTCACAAAATTCCTCCACTCTGTCTCCACGTTCATTTCTGATCCCAAATCCATATTGGCCTATACCCAGTTTTCTCCTTCATTTTGCCAATCTTAGCATTCCAATCCCCCTGTACGATGAGTAAGTCTCTTCTAGGTATACTATCCATAACTCGTCATCTCACTCTCTGATGCATCTGATGTTGGTGCATAAACTTGTATGATAGAAATATTTAAAGGATGTTCTTGCAGTCTTGCAGTCATCACTCTCTCATTTATTGGATTATATGTGACATGTCATGTCAAAAGGAGACACTTTTGGGCAGGTTATCAATTTTGAGGTTTTTACATCTTAAATAATAGAGATATTTTGCTCCACAACACCGTTTTCCCCCCAATGAAATCGGACATTCCTAAGCGAAGATATTGAGTTCGTAAGTTATAGTATTAACAAATTGGAAATTGACATATCGGCATTTAAAAATATTATTGACAATGTTGAGAGTAGGAATTACCTTGACAAATGTCTCAAAAAATACAAGATACCAGTTATATTCCGGTCTGAAACTATCAGGCAAATATTTTAATAAACATTAATAACATCACAAATTTGCAACAAACCCAAATTCTCAAAAAATCACCCAGGCAGATTTTGGCTATTTCTCCATCCTGCCCAAAAGTGTCTCCTTTTGACATGACACGTCACATATCCCAAAACACACTTGCTGTGGTTCTTTCTATTATGACACCCACTCGTTTCCTTCCAGTATCTTTTCCAGAATAGATAAACATACTTCCATCATCTGTAGTGAACCTCCCTTGTCCAAGCCACCACAACTCTGTTACTCCTAGGATCTTAATATTCTTTCCCCACAACTTCAATCTTTCCTCCTGACATATTGCGTACATTCCATGTAGCAATATTTATTGGCTTCCTTAAAGGGGTGCTGTTCCGTTCCTTCCTGGGACCGTCAAGAACAGGAATTCCAGTAGCAGGCTTTAATCCTGATCTGTCATCACCAACAGGTGTACTCTGGGAAGCATCTCTCTCTTCCCCAGTAGCCATTGACGTATCTTCCGGCCTGCGGGTCGCACCTTCCGATACCCTCGTTTTCTTTTGATTTCGTACTCTCATGTTTACATTCGAGGCCAAGTAGTACGATGGGTGGCCAGGTCCTTCCGTACCAACAGAGAGCGCCATTCCTGAGTTCTTACAGTACTAGCCTCCTCTTGACACAAACCCTGGATGCCAGATGTGTGCTTTGTGTAATTGTGTTTTGCCGTTGCATACTGCAGTTACTGTCCGTTTTCCTATACAAAATACACAGTGATCTCACCATTGACGCGTGACCTCTACAAATGATGTATGTTGGAAGAATGGGCACTTCCCTAGTTAACATCACTGTGTGAAAAATAACCAGCCAATATTTAACTTATTCTCCAAACTTCTAGCAAATATATTTCTCTAACATGACCTAAAATTACAGCTAGGTTAAATGTTCAGAAATAGTCGCACTTTTGTAAAATATGAGTGAGGGCAAGGCATAGCTAGCCAACTCCCCGTGTTAATTGAATGGAGATTTGACCGAAAATATTGGTATCGGACCGCTCACTTCTGAAGGATGCCACAATAAAACGGTACAAGCTACATTTAAACTATTCTCTGGCAATCATCATGATGAGTTTTTTATATAGTATGCCGAAATTGGGTACTGTAGGTGATTGACAAAGGGTCGCACTTTTGTGTTTTAGGAAGGATATGTAAACGACAGATAACACCAAAAATATGAAGAAATTATTTCCAAACCGTGTTAAGTCAACAATCATTATGTTGCTCATTTTCAAGAATGCTGGTTAACAAAAAGCAGGCCATTGTCTCATTTCGTGAACAAAGGTCCACTACCATTGTTTCCTTGCGTTTCCTTTATAATCGGTTACCCAACTGAAGCTGTATTATAGCAGCTCATTGCTATATCGCACATATAAAACAGACACATGTGCACAGCCAGAGAAGATCCGATTTAATCAGTTGAGCTGTTTCAATGAGTGTTATCTTGGTTTAATAGCTTTTAATGGGGTTTAAGTCCTGCAAAGGTCGAGGTGAATTCTACTGTAGACATGACTGCATCATGGACCATACCGTTGATTCCTCCGGCGCAACACATACATAAATGCTGTTGACCATTGACAACTATTTAAACTATAGCTAGTATTCGCTATTTACCCATAGCTGCATGGGTTAAAGAAGGTTCACCCTACAAAAGTGTCCCTTCCTTCTGCCTACTCATACCACAATGACGAGGTAACATGGTGGAGGCTGGATGAGCTCCGAGTTGGAAGAGAGGAGTTGGAAGAGAGGAGTTCTTGAAGTCAGCTCTTGCTGTTATACTGACAGTGGGTCTCAGCGCCCCCTGAGAATCCACATTCCTACACAAAACACTATGATTGGGACAGCAAGAAAGAAAAGATGAAAAGAAGAAGTAAAAGTCACAACACAAGCTGGCACCCACTCTAGCTTTTACCCGACAAAAGGAAATGGACGATGATGTCCGTCTGTGGACAACCTTTTAGTCCACAGTCCGGATTTAATTTGACAGCATCGTCGATTTCCTGATGTCCGCGTGAGGTTGCGCCGTCACCTTCACACTAGGGATCTGTATCCTGTACCGCCAGTGTGAAATGGGTTATGTGCCCATCAGTAATGGAATTCAGCGCCTTTACCCTAGTATGTGGAATAAGAACCCCCATCCTCTACAAAACCTAGGACGAAAGCTCCAATCCAAAAACAACACCAGACAAAAAACAAGCTGCCAAGCCTTCTAAATTGGCTCACCTTTCCTAACCAGCTGTGTTGCGAATTAAGGTAGAGAAGGTAGTAAACAGGTTGAAAGATGAAAAAATAGAGTAGGCAGGAGCATCCAAAATGGGACAATGTGTAAGTACCCATTTGGAGAAAATCCAGCATAGATGGAAAGAGTTGGCACAAGTGCCAAAATGCTGGCAAAAGGTAGTTTAAGCTCCTCGACACTGGGAAAAGGTGTCTCCCTTTTCTGGAGTTACGCATCAACAAACCTGGCCATTTCAAACAAAATGGCTGCCACATAGGCCTTTTTATTTTCAAATGGCCGTCACATGCAGCATTTTTCACCTATTACACCAAATAAAATACAATTTTCTGCAATTTAAGATACTTTCTTACTATCCTCTTTATATGGTTGTCATTTTATGAATTGTTGCCTCAAATTATATTGTAATAGCAATATAGTAAATATTTATATAATATTGAATGGCTTTGAGTGTGATACAAGAATATAGGCCTATTGCACGATCGAGTGCAATATATTATTGTATCGCACGAAAATAAGCCATTCAATAGTATTATTATTATTATTATTTATATCAGTTTTTTGCTATGCGGTAAAATGAAAATTTAAGCTTACCTAGCCACCAGCTTTAACCAATATGTAGGCCTATTTGTAGGCCTAGATCATGTGGATTATACTTCCTAAGGTTATCATCATCCAGAATCGCGGCGAATTTCAAAGTTTGTGATTTTACTTGTTTATACAGTAGGCCTACGAAATCTCCTGTGAGCCGTTACGATGTCTGTATTGTTGTACTGTTGTATCATGACGCGTGTTGGTCCTGTCACCATGGTAACGCGCGACGCGTACGAGATACGCATACAATATTATAAACACATTGTATTGCATCCGGGTATTTTGCAAATATTGTACAATATACAGTTTTGTTGTATCGCTCAAAAGCCTGATATAAATAATAATTAATATCCTTTGTCGAAAGTGGATTTTGGCGGCCATTTTGTAACATGCGACCTAGAATTGTTCGCAATGTCTCCACTTTTAAAAATATTCCCTATGTCATGGTGTACAACTGTGCCAAATGTCATGCTTGTACGTAAAAACCCACAATTTTTTCACGTATCTGCGTAGCTAAAATGAATTCAAGTTACAGATCAACTCACTTTTAAGTCCATTTTAAAATACCTTGCGTTTTCGTTTCTGCACCAATAGACTTACGAACAGTAGGAAATAAGAACAAAAATCCAAGGGTCCTCCGGACCATAGGGCCTGCACTTTGGCTCGACATTTGAAAGGGGTGTGAATTCATTTTTGGATACGCCCCTATTATAATTAGGTAATACTCGAACACATTCCCTATATGTATATACATGTACCACATGTAGTAAATCTGTCTGCTTTATCTGTATTGTGCCTTTCTTAAGCAAATAGTTAAACACGATTTCATCAAACATTATAACAATAGCTCTTTTACAGTGCCTCATTTCAAATATATAGTTTTAGTTTTGGTTTTGGTTTTGGCCACTAGGTTTCCTATTGTCCTGCCTAACCGCTTGAATCACAAGATATCGAACTCATTGTTTCTACCTTTTGTTTAAAACTAAACATTTGTGGCAGGTAGTTTCGCTTTTGGTTTCAGTTTCTTATAAGTGGTGTGACAAATAAAATTACAGGATTTTCGAGTTACCTGATCTAAGTATACAAAAGAAATGTTTAAATTTCGCAGTGCAATATTCACGAGCAGAGAAGTCGAACAAAGCAGTCTACATTTGAAAGCATTGATTTAGTTTGAAAGCATTGACAAGAGACTACGAAATTAGCCTAAGCTGATTTCACTGTGAAAATATATAGACCATCGAAATATTTCCACAGACATGACAATAGACACTTGACAGATTATGACTTCAGTGGTATAAACACTATTATACAAATCTCTATTTATGTGCATGTCGCATGACGGAAGATCAATATCATAGAAAGCTGGTTTAAACTGACTTTTATTCAATTTATTTATTGGAGAAGGGAGAGAGAGAGAGAAAGAGATAGCCAGGGAAAGAGTTTGTGTGTGTGTGTGGGAGGGGGGGGGGTAAGGGTAAGGGAGAAAGAGAAACAGAGGGGGGAGAGCATTGGAAGTGGGAAGGGAAGGAGGGGGAGAGGGGGGCTTAAGAGTGGAGTGGAATAATAGGGAAGAGTCGATATCGAGTGTGGGGAGGGGGAGGGAGGAGGTTATATATAGGTGGCGGAGGAACATAGGTAAGAGGTATGGGTTGTGCTTTCCGGGAATAATCTAATTCATAATCAAATCATCTACATCATCATGCATCGTTTATATTTCAGACAAATAAACAAAACACCCCCCCACCCCTCAATATATGCACATGATTTCTACATGTAGGCCTAGGAATCGTATATATCCATCCCAACGATGTCTATGCATAACTTATTTTATGGTGTCATGGAAGTGTGCCACCTACGGCAAGAGAGCATCAAAAATCGCCCGCGTTGTTAAATATCGATAATGAAAATGTTAGCACAATAGGCTATTATATACGTATGGTTATAGGCCATTATACTTTTGATTATATATACCCTCTTGTGTCCTCCCAGCACAATAGTGTTATGATTGCATACCAGTTCATCTCCACATTTTAATCCCTTGATTTTTGGTTTCTGAACAATAGAGAAACCAAAACTATATATTTGAAATGAGGGAGTGTGCAATCATCCCGGGCAATAATTGGGCAATAATAGAGGATGTGGGTGAAATTATTGATTAGCTCCATACAAAGGATTTGAACCGGTGTCCTTCACCGTAATCATGGCGCAATGCAGTGCATTCAATCAAACGTTGTCGTCAACCTATTTGATCCTATAGTGCAATAAGTGCATTTGTTATGTGTGTGAGACGAGCTGTCGCGGTAGATTGCAATAGCTTGTAATCATGCTTTTGTTGAATGAATTTGAGTACTCCGCCATATTTACGGTATGAACGTCATAATCTAGGAGCGTGTTTATAGTGAGCCAGATTATCCGGTATTTAGCGTATAAGTACATCTTATACGGTATTGGTCGCCACTATAAACAGACCAATAGCGCTATTTGCCGCACATATTATACGGAACTGATATCCTTCGATATCGATGGATATTGCAGTATATTCTTTCCGTATACGGCCACTATAAACAGACAGGGATTAACGATACCGTTATTCAAGGAAGTTGAGCAGGGTAATATAACTCTCCGAGCTCAAATTTGTCACTGTAATAACACATCACCTACAGATATGGTACGGCACTGTAGCAATAATGTTTTTATAAATGGTCGGTATCGTTTCGACGGCAAACTATTTGAAACTGGCACCATATTTGTGTCTCCCACATTGCATTGCGGTGACCTCGAACACGCTGAGTTCAACCACCTCGGATTCAGAATAGCGCTATTGATTGCCACTATAAACAGCCGAGATAACGGATAAGTCACATTCCATTCTAATCCCATATGCGTATAATGATACCGTATAAATACCGTACACCACTATAAACACGCTCTATGTGATTATTTGCATTGGATGTCTTGAATACGCTGGCGAAGTTGTGTAATAATCGGATTAATGCTATAACAGTAGGTGAATACAAGTTTTGAATATATCGCGTTGCAAAGCCCCATTCAGTGATCCCAGCGAAAGTGAAAAAAAAAATCAAATTGTTACTTTTATAAATTTTTTAATGAAAAAATGGCAAAAACCCAAGAAAACGGCAGTATCGACGAAGTTGAAGCCCCATTCAAATAGGCCTACATGTAGCTAATTTATATATACTGTCAGTATATAAATTAAATCAGTTCAATTCACGCCGAGTGTCCTTGACAGGTTTGAATTTGCTTCAGCGGTCATGAAAGAATTCAAAAGATAACCTCTGCCCCAACAATCCCAAGCAATGGTCTGAAACTGCTCTTCGGATGATGATAGTCATAATGATCAAAAGATTATTACTGACTATATCATTGTACAAAAATCTGAATTTTGGTGATTTTTACGATCGGCCAGATGAAAAAATCACTGAATGGGCCGTTAGTTCCCTCCACTCCTTACCCTGGCAATATGAATCAAAGAAAAATAAAGAAAAAATTAAATAAAACAAGAGAAAAAAAAAGACAAAGAAAAAGAAACAATAAAAGAAAAACAAATATGAAAAGTTCGAACAATATTTGGTTTATAAAATTAATGTGACCGTGATGAGGCTCGAACTCACCACCTTCCGATTTAAAGTTCGAAGCGCTCGTGTACCAAATTCTGACGCCTTACCAAGTGAGCTGTGCTCCTGAGATACGAAATAAAAATAAAATAATACACTGTATACCTGCTTGTGTCGGTAATTGATTTGCTCAAATTCCATAATGGTACAGTGCAACAGAGCAAAATGCCCAAAATTTAAAAGCTATATAATTTATGAACAATATACACTACACATAAAAAATACTAATACAAGGGAATTTCAACATAAGAATCCAAACAATTAAGTACCAACATGCACAGCTTTGTCCTTATATCACATTTGGGTTTTTAACAAAATGTTATCAAACCTCTACTGTGATTGGCAGCTGTACAAGGCATCTTTTTGATAGCTGATAATGGCCATCCATTCAGCAAGTGGCTACTAACTGACCTTGACAGGCTTGAATGAGCACTGTCATCTGCTACAAACACATCACACTCTAGGACCTGGTCGCCTATATTAATTTACTAGTCAACATTTGCATAGTAACCGCATAGTCGGAGGCAAGGTTCATTATTGATTGGAGATTATATACGTATTTATTACTAATAGACAAGTAATATATATATATCGTGTGTTTGCGATTTATTCCGTAATCAATAAGTATGATGAACAAACGCATTTCTGGCAGAAGCACTCACAGCGTAGTGGTATTCGATCTCGACTGTTAAATAAAAGGTTGTGGGTTCGAACCCTGGTAGAATTTTAATTGGAATAAATTTGTTTTTCTTTTGTTAAGGGCTGGGGTATGAACGTTTGGACAGTATTTATTGGGGACATGAGAGCACATCAGACCTATCGAATTGCATTCTGAATACGAAGAATGTCCTTCTGATATCAAATAATTTTGATTTTTGAAATTCGCAACGTAATACACATTTTATGGCAAATCATTAAAAATTGATATTTTTGATATTTTACAGTACTCGAAGTAAACTTTATAAATCTGATGATTTATACTTAATGTGTATGTAGGTGGGATGAAAAGCCGACGATCAATTGAAAATTTTGACCTTTCGTATTGAAGATACGGATTTTTTCCCAAAACACCAAAAAAAATTAGGTCTTTTTGGGAAAAAATCCATATCTTCAATATGAAAGGTCAAAATTTTCAATTGATCGTCGACTTTTCCTCCCAGCTACATACACTTTAAGAATATATCATTAGATTTATGAAATTTACTTCGAGGACTGTTATATATCAAAAATTTGAAAAATATCAATTTTTTATATTTTGTCATAAAATTTGTATTATATCGAGATTTTCAAAAAATGAAAAATATTTGATATCAGAAAGACATGCTTCGTATTCAGAATGCAATTCGATACGTCTGAGATGCTCTCATGTCCCACAAAAAATACTGTCGAAACGCCATAAACGCTCATTTTAGATCCCTTAAGGGATAAATATCAAATATCAAATATCAAATGATATATTCTTAAAGTGTATGTAGCTGGGAGGAAAAGCCGACGGTCAATTAAAATTTTGACCTTTCATATTGAAGATATGGATTTTTTCCCCAAAAGACCTTTTTTTTTTTGGTGTTTTGGGAAAAAAAATCCATATCTCCAATACGAAAGGTCAAAATGTTCAATTGATCGTCGGCTTTTCATCCCACCTACATACACTTTAAGTATAAATCATCAGATTTGTAAAGTTTACTTCGAGTACTGTTAAATATCAAAATATCAATTTTTAATGATTTGCCATAAAATGTGTATTAAATTGCGAATTTCAAAAAATCAAAATTATTTGATATCAGAAGGACATTCTTCGTATTCAGAATGCAATTCGATATGTCTGATGTGCTCTAATGTCCCAAAATAAATACTGTCCAAACGTTCATACCCCAGCCCTTAAGTAAGAGGTAATAATTATGGCAATAAATCCGCCGTATAAAACTGAACACAGCTCAATCCAGCCTCATATAGGCCTATATCATGTAAATGTATTATGTGATGCAAATGTTGACTAGGAAAAAAAATATCGCGACCTGGTCACTATAATGCTACAGGGAGCACAGTACTTTGACAATGGAGTGAAAGACTATTATTACTGATTAGGCGCGGATTCTAAAAGTACAGCTCCTATGCGTGTGTAGCAAAAAATTGGAATAGAATGTTTGGAATCATGTAACTAAAATACTAAATGCATTTTGCAAAATGTGCTCTTACCAATTTATAAAGCATTTCATTAGCTTTAATTTGACATATTGTTTGACATGTTTGGAATTATGGTAAATCATTAAATAAAATATGTATTAATTAATCAATTATGTCAATTAATAAAAAAATTAATGCAAATATGCATATTTTCTCTGACAGAATTGTAGGATTTGACAAGAGCCATCTTTCTTGTAAGTTTGATTCTTATAACATACCGGTATCGTATTGCATACCGTTATAGTTGCAGAAAAATACGCGTGCAGGACACACATACGCACCCCCCCACACACACCCAGAGGATCGTACCGCTTTACAATCGTATAACATTCATTGGCGCTAGTAGTAGTAAATTCCAATTTTCTTTGCTTTACCTCACTTGTTCTGCTCAAAATTAAAAGGGGACATATCTGACAGTAAAAGCTTACATTTTATGGAAATTATGTTTAAATTTGCTTAAACAGCACAAAACAGATAAAGCAGACTAATGTACTATACATAGGCCTATACATGTATGGTATGCCAGGGACTGTTTAAGAATATATCATTAGATTTATGATATTTACTTCGAGGACTGTTATATATCAAAAATGTGAAAAATATCAAATTTTAATAATTTGTCATAAAATTTGTATTATATCGTGAATTCCAAACAATGAAATTTATTTGATATCAGAAAGACATTCTTCGTATTCAGAATGCGTTTTCTTTGTCTTTTTTTTTGTCTTTTCTTGTTTTATTTATTTTTCTTTGATTTATATTGCCAGGGTAAGGAGAGTAGGGAACTAAAGGCCCATTCAGTGATTTTTTTGATTTTTTTTTCATCCCGACGATCGTAAAAATCATCAAAATTCAGATTTTGGATACTAGACTGCGGAACTCAGTCTTCAATGATTTTTATAATTTTTATATTTTGGACATTATTATGACTATCATTTGAGGACTGAGTTCTTATGATCCGAGGAGCAGTTTCAGATAATTGCCTGGGATTATTGGGGCAGAGGTTATCTTTTGAATTCTTTCATGACCACTGAAGCATAGTCGAACCTGTCAAGGACACTCGGCGTGAATTGAAAGACCATGTCACTCGCCACAAAAGAATGTCAAAGGTCATAAAAGGCCTATGGCTGATTTTGTACGTTTCGTCATTGTCATAGATGTGCTAACATAGCTTGCTAGTGTAGTGGTTCAGCCGAAAGCCGTGTGTCTAAGATAAAAAAATAATGCATTTACGTGAGTCTGTAATTTATATACCGGTACTGACAGTATATAAATTAGCTACATGTATTTGAATGGGGCTTCAACTTCGTCAATACTGTCGTTTTCCTGTTTTGTTTTTTTTGCCATTTGTTTTTCATTAAAAAATTTATACACGTAACAATTTGATTTTTTTTTTCTACTTTCGCTGGGATCACTGAATGGGACTTTGTAGCGCGGATTATTCAAAACTTGTTTTTACCTACTGCTATATAGTATTAATCCGATTATTACATAACTTTGCCAGCGTATTCAAGACATAGGTTATGTAAGGGATAAACTGTACATGGGTATAGGGTATAGAGGCCCTGCATGCTTTTATCGATTGGCTCCAAACAAAGGATTTGAACCGGTGTCCTTCACCGTAATCACGGCGCAGTCCATTCAATCAAATGTCGTCAGTGTGCGAGACGAACGATGTATAAATCTGGAGGTCACATCATCACTTATCATGCTTATTGTAAAAAGTTTGTCCAATGCATATACTGTGTGTATTGTTCCCGGGTATTGTCAATGCAGTCAAGCAAACAGGTATTATATTTTGAAAAGGCCGCTATAGTATATTCACAGGGGTGTCTTGAATGGCCAATCATATGGGACATAATCAAATTGCAGTGACTGCTTCCTTTGTTACCACATGTCAGTCATCTTGTGATTATTGGACCAAAAAAAAAAAAAAAAACGAGCCAAAGTGCAGGCCCTATGACCCTTGCCTTTGAAATTTCAAGAGTCCGACCACGGACCCTTGCCTTTCAAGAGAGAGAGAGAGACTTAGCTACGGCGAACACGGTTGAAAACTTGATGGGAAACTAAAATGAAAGTGTACTCAGGGAGCTGTACGTATTATGTGAATCAGATTTTCCAGTGCAACAACAAAACTAGGATTTTCTGCTCTTTGCTTGGTTCAATTTTTACGGGTCACGTGGTCCCGTACCGTAGGAAATTTGCAGGTCCGCGCCTACTTTCACGGGTATTTGATGCAAGGACGCGCCTTATTTCGAGCGCTGCTTACGAAACTGACTGAAAAGGTAAAAAAAAAACACCCTTTAAGGGATGAGCCTATAGGCATGATAGGAATAACGACCAAACAAAGAAATTCTTGTTTCTGCCGTAATATTGTAGTCTTTCAACCCTTTCACAACTTCAGCTGTGTAACTTACAAAAATTCCCGCTAAAAAGTGGTTCTTTAAATTTTAGAAAATACATTAATAATCGCATTGGACTTTTCGTACTAATCGTACTATAAGTGACCACCAGCCTATAATGTTCTGATCACACTATAGACTGGGATTACATGTGACGTCATTGCCAGGCAATTGGTCTCTATACGCCGTAGAAGTGACGTCATAATCGGATTAACTACCATAGCAATAGATGAATACAATTTTTGAATAGACCGCCCTGCACTACAAGCAGATTGCACTAATCACCTGTGTATGTCAGCAAACATAGATTGAATACAATACCGCTCTTTTCAAAGATACTTATCTTACAGGTGCGAGTGATCAGCCTTTCTTTGACATCTATGGTTCAATGCATTGGTACCGCGTGAACGTTGTAGTGCAGGGCGGTATAGTCAAAATTGTATTCATCTATTGCTATGGTAGTTAATCCGATTAACTACGTCACTTCTACGGCGTATTGTTCCTTGCCCGGATATATGCCCACGCGGTCAGGGACCGTGCTTTTAAAACGCCCGCCAGATCACAATAAGGCCATTGAATTGTGTATTGGCCATACGTACTCGCTGAAGTATAACGGTAGCACGTTCCCTTACCGCCTCATTATTAATGTGTGGAAACGGGTCAGGGACGACATTCTAATCATTCTAATCCTTTCTGTTGAGGTCAATAGATAAAAGAAAGGCCTTGAACACAGGTGCGGGGTTGTAGATAATATTTAATCATCAAAGCTGCTGGCATAAGAAATTTCGAGGAGGCAGCGCTTGTTATTTCTTGTAAACACAATCTAATGTGCTACTCACTAAATGTAGAAGGCCAAGCGGGTCTGCAAATTAGTGCATGAAGCTAGTAAAAATATAGCTTCATGTTCAGTTTAATCAATTAAAATACTATGACTGGATATCAAAAAAATCGCGAGGCATTCTTTCTTGTTATGGGCGACAAGTATTAATTTTTATATTATTATGACAAAATCCAGTCCCTTCTCAATTGAATAGGCTCCGAGATTAGACTTTCCTTTCCAAAAATATATTATATGGCCTAGAGGACATGATAAAGGCCTAATCTAAGCCCATATTCGGCATACTGCAGTTACTGTCCGTTTTCCTATACACAATACACAGTGCTCTCACCATTGACGCGTGACCTCTACAAATGATGTACGTTGGAAGAATGGGCACTTGCCTAGTTAACATCACTATGTGAAAAATAACCAGCCAATATTTTAGCTATTCTCCAAACTTCTAGCAAATATATTTCTCTAACATGACCTAAAATTACAGCTAGGTTAGATGTTCAGAAATAGTCGCACTTTTGTAAAATATGAGTGAGGGCAAGGCATAGCTAGCCAACTCCCCGTGTTAATTGAATGGAGATTTGACCGAAAATATTGGTATCGGACCGCTCACTTCTGAAGGATGCCACAAAAAACGGTACAAGCTACATTTTAACTATTCTAAATAGGTTCTAGAAAATATAGTTTTGTAACATGTCCTAAATTTTTAGCTAATTTAGATGTTTGGAGAGGGTCTCACTTTTGTGTTTTAGGAAGGATATGTAAACGACAGATAACACCAAAAATATGAAGAAATTATTTCCAAACCGTGTTAAGTCAACAATCATTATGTTGCTCATTTTGAAGAATGCTGGTTAACAAAAAGCAGGTCGTTGTCTCATTTCGTGAACAAAGGTACACATACCATTGTTTCCTTTCGTTTCCTTTATAATCGGTTACCCAACTGAAGCTATAATACCAGCTTTATTGCGATGTCGCACATTGAAAACAGACACTTGTGCACAACCAGAGAAGATCTGATTTAATCAGTTGAGCTGCTTCAATGAGTGTTATCTTGGTTTAATAGCTTTTAATGGGGTTTAAGTCCTGCAAAGGTCGAGATGAATTCTACTGTAGACATGACTGCATCATGGTATCCAGAAACCTTCACAGTCCGAGCGGCGCTTGCACTCGCATCGCATTAAACTAGGCAAAGTTCGCTAAACTGAGGCCTGCTTCAATTGCCAACCTTTATCAAGGGGCGAGTTTGAGGTTTCATAGTCATCTATTACCTATACCATTTTCCCCCGATGTGGCAGTGACGTCAACGCGTGGAAACGGCTGTTTCGCTCGCGCATCTATGCGGCGTCTTTAAGCGCGTGCGTATGTACACCAGAGCTTTGATCAAACTCTAGCGAATGAGGCTGCACCTAATAAAATTTGTACAGTACTGACGTGACGTCACTGCCACATCAGGGTGAAAATGGTATTGAACATCGCAAACCAGCCAAATTTGTATAGGTTTGAATAGCTAGTAGAAAAACCGTGAATATAGTGTCAGAAAGTCTCACACATGTTAGTATAACCTTGTCGTTAATGTGACACCGAATGCAGCGCCATTTTTGGAATATATCATACATTGTGTGGACAAATATTAGGTCAAATGTAGGCTAAGTAGGCCTAAATCATGAAAATCGCTTAATCGGAATAATACCAACCAGCAACGGACATCGAGACAACAATACGTGAGAAGTTTGAGGTAAGTAAACCTTTTCCTTGTTATAAAAAAAAACAAGGAAAAAGCAGTAATTTTTTGAGAATGATTGGGCAGCTTATAAAGCAATACGAAATAAGGTCAACAATTTAGCTACCAAGCTAAAGAGGGAATATTTTGAGACCTCAATTAGGGAAGCTGGTACATATTCTCGTAAACTATGGAATACCATTAAGACAGTGATTCCTGCTTCTCAACATAAACCTTTAAGCTAATGATGGTGAGATAATTGCCAATGAGTTTAACAGCTTTTTTTCCAACATAGGCAAGGAGCTCGCTGAAGCCATCCAGGCTGACACAGTGCTTGAGGATCATCCATGCATAGGTGCATCATCGGAAGCTAGAGAGTTCTGTTTTTTTCAGAATAACTGAGGAGGATGTTTATAAACTTCTCAGAAACCTTGATGGTGGTAAGGCCACTGGCCTTGATAACATCAGCCCCAAAACTCCTCAAGGTTGGTTATGAATATCTGGATAAACCACTGGCTTATATCATGAACCTAAGTCTGGCAACCGGTATTGTTCCCTCTGCATGGAAAGTAAGTCGTGTTTCACCGATCTTCAAGGAGGGGGATCCCCTTGATACTAGCAATTATAGACCAGTATCTGTTATACCTGCCTGCATGAACATTTTTGAAAAGATTGTTTACACCCAATTATACAACTTTGTTGATAGTAATAATATTTTGTCTTCGAACCAGTCGGGATTTAGGCCAAAGCATTCCACACAAACGTGTCTTGTTAACGTCTCTGATTATTTGCTTGATAATATGAGCTCAGGTCATTTTACAGGTGCAGTCTTTCTGGACCTTAAAAAGGCCTTCGACACGATCCATGATCATAATGTTCTTGTTGAAAAGCTTCAGAGTGTAGGAATGCAAGGCGTAGAACTTGACTGGTTCTCATCGTATTTAAATAATCGTTTCCAAATAACCAAAGTGGGAGATCATTACTCTACCAAGGCTCCCATAAATTTTGGCGTCCCTCAGGGGTCAATCCTTGGCCCCTGCTTTTTACAATGTATATAAATGACCTCTCTAACCACCTTAAGAGTACTGATTCCAAGGTCTATTTATATGCTGATGATACAGATTGCAGAATAACTAACTCACTTTGAATGTCAAAAAAACCAAATCCATGTTGTTTGCAACTCAACACAAATTAGGCAGGACCGAAGAGTCTCTCAATGTTTATATCAGAAACGACCCCATCGAAAATGTCAATTGTTTTAAATATCTTGGCATTTGGTTAGACCCCTCTCTCACTTGGAGTGTTAACACCGATAAATTGGTCTCTAAAATAAACAAACGTATCGGTTTGCTTAGGCGTGTTCGCAATATCCTCCCGCAACACACACTGAATTTGCTTTTTAAATCACTTATTGTCCCTCATTTCGACTATTGTGACGTAGTATGGGGAAATGCATGCAAGACTTATCTTTCCAAAATTGACAAACTTCAAAATGCAGCTGGTAAGATAATTCTCGGTCTTCCTCGTAGGTATCCTACCAACGTTTTGCTTCGCACCCTTGGGTGGCAAAAGCTTCATGATCGTCGCTCCATTCATTTGAATGTCATGGTTTTCAAAAGTCTTACATGCAGTCTTCCTTCCAACCTGTGCAATATTTTAATCATGTTCATAAAACCTATAACCACATGACGAGAGCATGCTCTCAGGGAAATCTGGTCCCCCTTCATGCAAAAATAATTCTGACAAACGCAAATTTATTTCAAGAGGGGTGGTGTCTTTTAATGAATTACCTCAAATAGCAAAAAATCCCTTTCCAGAGTCTCGGAGCATTCAAGCATATTTTGTATTCATAACACCATTTTTAGTTCATTACTTTTCTTCGTGCAATTTTGATATTTAAAATGCTTCTTCACTATAATTATGTGCATCTAATGTAATCGCAGCTGGCATGAGTAATTAAATGTATTTTTACATAATGTTTTTATAAAGTATATTGTATACATGTGCAATTCTTATTATCTGTATTTCATATTTAATGTTAATGTATGTGTTTTTAAAAGATTTTGATGTATTTCATATTTAATTTTAATGTATGTGTTTTTAAAAGATTTTGATGTATTTTGTTTGACCCCTGGGCACCCCTGAAAAACAGTGCTTGCACTGATGGGGTTTCCCCAGGCAAAATAAGAACTAATAAAATAAATTTATCACAACGCCATATATTAACAAAGTACATTTTGAGAGGGCCTACGCTGGTTCTTTTGATTCTAGTTTAAAATCTGTTCATCACCTGCAGTCCGATTTGGTGTCTATGTTTTCATCAAAGTCTTGGGAATTAATGTGGATGGTATTTTGGTTAACAAAAACGATACTGTTAAAAATATCGGTATTTATGCAAGCGACATTTCTATTATGTAAAATGCATTGAAAATTGTCGGCTAAAGAATGCATAAGTTAAAATCGCGAAGAGTAATAGCAACAATACCTATCTACATTCCAAGCGGAAACGCTTTTCAAAAACATACCACCTTTTTTCGGGCAATCGCTGAAACCGAAATATGAAATTCCAGGCCATCTGTAAAAAAGTGCGTGGGCGGAAATGACCATGAACTTGGGTCACCGAGACAAATGTTTATATTGGTGTCATGCCTTTCATAGTGATACAAGAATTAGCCCTCAATAATGGCTTTCATTTGAACCGTTATTTGTTAAACTGCGATTTTTACTTTTTGAGAAATCAATGAACGTATCAAAAAACTTTTCGAAAGTCGATTTAAAATTATTGCCAAACCCGTTAAATGTGGGACACACTCAACCATGCTCAAGGAGCTGATCATTGTCATTAACAGTAGGAGATCCAGAGGATTAAAGTTTACGGTGCAAATTCAAACAGCAATATAAGAGTATTATTAGTCAAATTCAAAGTTAGTTGTTGGTTAATTCATTTAGCAACACAATAACATGACCTGGTGTGTTTTAAAACAAACGCGTGCATTGTCTTCCATCTGGGCTTCTTCAGTGCACGTTTAATTTCACCAATTTTTAAAGCATTGAAATTACACATTTTCCGCGTTGCGAGTGCATTTGTCCCAGCAAAGTAGTTCGTACATTTGGTTGGCACGCTGAAGTGTAGGAGGTGCCACTGACGTGACATACTTGACAAGAACAATCTTAGGTGAAATCATGCTGTTTTTTGATGCATTCACAAGGTTAATACCCACCATTCTTTTTTCGAAACATGGCTACGCCACTTTAATTCCCTCCCATCTTTTCATTTGATATATGTGATACGTTTACATTTAAAGAAACAAAATACTTACCAATTTCTTCACAAATTCACAGTGCTATGTTTCAAAAATTCAAAATATTCCAAGAAGTTAAATTCCTCGTTGCACATGAAATGCATGCTTATGAAATTATAAATGAATATAAGATATCGTTCCTATGGCGTGCAATTAAGCCATCTTTGACTGGTAGCTATGGTAGATATGGTGGCATACATTAGTTACTATGGTAACCTTGGAATGGGGCCGACATTTTATAAATTAATTTAGAAGTAAACACGTTATTATATATTTTCGAATAATATTATTTTCCAATCCTAATTTTTTACCATCAAATTTCTAGATTTTATGGCAAGATGTCCATTAAGTGAGGTGGACAATTGTCCATTTGGCCATAAAATCTAGAAATTTGATGGTCAAAAACTATGATTGGAAAATAATAAGATTCGAAAATATGAGCAGCAACGACACCACTTGCATTACATTCCAGATGTTAAATCTACATCATATGCAAAATTTGAGGAAAAATGAACGAGTCCATTTTATTTTAGAGTCATTTTTCTATAACTGGTCTTTACATGTAGCCCTATGGAGAGAGTGGCCGTTGAGGGCGATATAACCCCCATTATAAGAACAAAAAAGTGATTAAAAAAAAACAGACTCGTGCGAATTCAAAAGGTCAGCATATTGGTATAATTCATTATAATATATATGTATGAACAGAAGTTTGTAGTATTATTATTATTAAGTATATTACACTTATGTGAAATCATTCGTTAACCAAAAATTATACAATATTCATGTAAATATTTCTGTGCAACTTTGGTCATGCGCTATTATAGTGCGACTTCCTAGGGTATTTTGTTACATACCGGAAGTAATACCTGCATGAACTTTGACCCCAATGACCTTTGACCCAATGACCTTTGACCCCAATGGATGTAATTTTGCAAATTGCTATGGAACTAGGCATATCACTTTTAAAGCCTGTTTAATCTACATGTACTCCGACATACTAAAATCTCAAGTCTTTACAAGCGAGTGCGTACACGTCGCCACAACAGCATGATTTTGATACCTCATGATGTACTTATATTACCCTGTGAAAACTAAGCCTCAAATGCTTTAAGGGAAGGGGTATGAACGTTTGGACAGTATTTATTGTGGGACATTAGAGCACATCAGACATATCGAATTGCATTCTGAATACGAAGAATGGCCTTCTGATATCGAATAATTTTGATTTTTGAAATTCGCAATGTAATACATTTTATGGCAAATCATTAAAATTGATATTTTTGATATTTAACAGTACTCGAAGTAAACTTTATAAATCTGATGATTTCTACCTAAAGTGTATGTAGGTGGGATGAAAAGCCGACGATCAATTGAAAATTTTGACCTTTCGTATTGAAGATATGGATTTTTTTCCCAAAACACCCAAAAAAATAGGTCTTTTGGGGAAAAAAAATCCATATCTTCAATATGAAAGGTCAAAATTTTCAATTGATTGTCGGCTTTTCCTCCCAGCTACATACACTTTAAGACTATATCATTAAATTTATAAAATTTACTTCGAGGACTGTTATATCTCCAAAATGTGACAAATAATTTGTCATAAAATTTGTAGTATATCGTGAATTTCATAAAATGAAAGTTATTTGATATCAGAAAGACATTCTTCGTATTCAGAATGCAATTCGATATGTCTGATGTGCTCTCATGTCCCACAAAAAATGCTGTCGAAACGCTCAAAACGCTCATTCCAGGTCCCTTAACTATACTGTGTATATTTTACCTCATTTGTTCGACTCTAAATCGAAATGTGAAAACCAGCAATATTTGAAAGAAAATTATACTGTGTTTTTCCATATTAAGAGATGATTTTGTTTCACATAATGTAGTATTCACTGACATTTTGTGCTCCCTTTTAATATTGAGCCAAACGAAAGAGACAAAACAAAGTAAATCGCTATTTAATTCCAACTTTTTGATGTTTTTTTTTCTGTATAGATATCTATAATATGTTTGAAAGTTTAACCTTGCTAATACTCCATTTCTAAACATTACTTGATTTACGGTATAAGATGAAAAAAATAATTTAAACGAATTTACCGTAGAATAATATAAAAGTATCCACAACGGTTTAATTAACAATTTGGTAAAATCGCCACTAATCGTCACGGTCGTCAAGGAACTGAGAATATATTATTTCTAATTATTGAAAGTATTTATGATAATATATTGATGCTGTTCTTTCTGTAATCGATATAAGATAGTTAAAGCAAATGTACCATGGCAACCTGTTACCATGGTTGGACTGGAGTTTATACTATACATAATTAATATATTGTTATAATTTAATGTGTTCAATGACCCGAGTCGAAGCGAGCTTTATTCGACTTCAGCCTCGCGTTAATAATTAGCCTATACTGTAATTTCCCTAGATACAATTGAACATTTAAAGAACATTTTGTTGGAATATTTTGCAGCAATACGGTGAATGTTATGTAATGTTTTGTATCACTTATAATAGTTTATATAGCCCAACATCTATATATACCCCACTGACAGAGCTCACTCGTATTGTAATCCAAGATTCTTCCAATTTATTAGAAGAAAAAACTGAACGCTGGACTTCGTATGTTTGTCAACCGAAAGTGAACCAATTTGACATCCGCAGTATTATGACATCATCCAGGTAAGAAATACCACGAGCACTGATAGATACCACCACACACACCACCACCAAACATCCCTCCCACGTCTCTCTTTCTTTCTTATAACAAGAATATGCCCCACAGAGCTCGCTCTCATTTTAGTCCACGATTCCCCATGATTTATATGTAAGAAGTGAAAACTGGACGCTGGGATTCGTCACCCAAAACTGAACCATTTTGCCATCCCGTGTTATATGACTTCATCCGGGTAAGAAAATAGCATTATAACTGACTGATAGAGATACGCTCTTGTTCCGGCAGTTAACAGTCGCCAAGAAGAAAAGTTTAAGATTTTTAAACAATTAATGTTCAAAGGCGTGATTTTGCGCTTAATCTGCAAAGTTTAACGTATGTTAAAAGACTGTTAAACTCGAGCGTATAAAGGTGGTTATTTTTGTTACGTTAAAAGGCGTTAAACTGTGTAATGTTTAGTGGAATTGTACTTTACCTGTTTAACGATACATCTCGCGCCACGGAATTTTAACCAATTATTGTTTAAAATGACAAAAGCAAATGGCGGCCACGAGTGAATGCTGGTCGTGCTGCTTATCTGAAACTTCGTTCAAATAGGTAGGTTTGAGTCAATCAGGTTGCACCAAACTCGAGATTCGTTTGATAAGTTATGCATAGACATTGTTGAGACATAAAGGATGGATATTGATGCGTTCATTTGCTAGATTTAACAACGTCATTGGGATTGACATTCTAGCGATACTGTACTGTACTGTTCTACGTGCACGGTACATGTATATCACCAATGTGTGTACCGCGATGTTCAGTTTTGGGCATACGCACAATAGCTTACAATGTAGACGAGATGCATTGAAGTATCGGTATGCTGGATACCGTATCGAGTGTGTGAATTTATTAGCATTGATGTATTGTATTTTAGCATTGTATCGTAATGCATGCGAGAGAGAAAGGCTTACTAGATTTTAATTTTTTACTCGGATACATTGCCCGGATACATAGCCCGGATACATAGCGGGTTGAAGTGATAAAAAAAAAACAACTTTATGCATGAAATTGTATTTTTGAACGAATCTCACAGTTGACCAAGATCTGATGACTTCAAATCTATCATGATTTATGTTTCAGTATAAAATTTAAAAAGAAAGAAAGAAAGAAAGTCCCAATCATAATTAAATCCAATACAACCATTGATTAAGCAGTTGTATTTCTTAAACAATCCTTAGATAAAATAGAACATATAAATCATTATCTGTTTAGAGTTATTAAGCAAATATTGATTAAAAGACCTTAAACAACCTAATTGGTTAAGCACTTAAACTTGAAGCTGGTTAAAGTGCTATATGCATTTATTGGTTAAAAGTTTTAACCAACTATTGATTTGAGCCTTAAACAACAAGAAAATTAAGGGCCCTTAACCAATATTTCGACGAGAGGACCACGTAACTAACACGAGTTTAAGATTGATTAAGATTGTTTAAGACTTTTTTAATTGGCGAAATAAGAGTGTACCCGCGCACACTCTGCTACCATACATCCCTCCAACATCTCCACAACACCTTCTTTCTTTCTTTCTTTCTTTCTTTCTTTCTTTCTTTCTTTCTTTCTTTCTTTCTTTCTTTCTTTCTTTCTTTCTTTCTTTCTTTCTTTCTTTCTTTCTTTCTTTCTTTCTTTCTTTCTTTCTTTCTTTCTTTCTTTCTTCTTTCTTTCTTTCTTTCTTTCTTTTTTATGAACATTTTTATTTTACATGGAGATTAATATTAGACAAGGCTGGAAAGGCCCCCATTTTAGGCCGTTTTAGGCACTTAAATACTCATAAAAAAGAACAGCAACAAATTGAGTAATACAATTTGCACAAAATGCTACTTGAGCAAGTGCAAATATAATTAAATAGTTAGGGGGCTATAGCTAAAACAAAAAATATCCTATACCTTAGTGGTTATGAAACAAAGGTGCCCCATTGCCATCCCGTGGATACTGCCCCTCCATGACAAAAGAAGGATGGGACAAATTTATGTTATTGCGATATGGCGCCAAAACACGATTTTCCGTGATTTATTAAATATTTTACGTAATATTCATACTTTATATATGTTATTCTGCTAATCAGTGTACCAATCGAGTTTCTAATTAGATTATCTCCACAATTATCAACCCTAATCTAGCAAAATTATACATTTTTGGAAAGCTAAAGGCATAGGCAATTTAAATGTACCAGATTTTTACCAGATTTCAACTCATTATACAGGGTGACCTTCAAGTTACACAGGGTGGAATAAAAAAATCGGATACAAAGTGGGTTACTTAATGCATTGCTTCCCAGCAAACACATAACGTTTTCGACATCATTCGCAAAAGGTTATAAAATGTTGTCAGAAAACGTTTAAATGTCGGGTTATATAAAGGGTACATTAAGGGTATAAAACGTTTTCATAAAATTAAATAACATTTGTTGGTAATTTACTGCACAGCAAACACAAATGTTTTACAGAAAACATTTAAATGTCGGGTTATATAAAGGGTATAAAACGTTTTAATAACATTCCAAAAACATTTTTGAAAACTTGGTACAAATCATTTAAACAGAATGTTATCTTGGGGTTGAAAAACTATTTTACAAAAAATGTTTGCCCAAAATATTTACAATAACATGTTTAACATGTTTTCACGACCTTTGTATAACCCGATATTTAAATGTTATTAAAACGTTTTGTAAAAAACATTTTAAGAACATTTCTGTGTTTGCTGGGTGCAAATATTTTAACATAATGTTATTTAAGTGTTGACAAAATATGTGGCCAAAAATGTTTGCAAAAATTGTTTACAATGACATTTCGAAAACATTTTAAAATATTGTTGTAGTGTGTTTTCATACAAAACGTTTTAAAACGATTTCATGACCTTTATATAACCCGACATTTTAATGTTATTAAAACGTTTTAACCTAAACCAAAACCCAAAATATAACTTATTTAAAACGCTTTAAAGACGTTTTTGTGTTTGCTGGGTTATTACCAACTTGCAGTAGTGTTGACATTTTTTCAAAAAGTTTCTAAGTCCCAAAAAGTGGGGTAAAAATACCTTATGCATGCACACTATAATACGCGTGTGTTGGAATTTTTCAAGAAAAATGACTAAGTCCCTAAATGTGTGTTGAAATGTGTGTTGTTTTTCAGGTTCTAATAAAGTGTTGTTAAATATGCTTATTCCACTTTCGAGTAGAGTATGATTTAAAACGGATAATCGGCATTTTATTCCTGCTTGATGCTTAAATCAACCAACACTACAAACTATCGCTAAACTTGCTTGTATGAAAAGTCGTGGCACTGAAACCGCTTTGAAATTACATTTACCGTTTCAGGAAACACAAAACGTTTTCGACATTACTCACAAAAGGTTAGAAAAGGTTGCCATAAAGCGTTTAAATATCGTGTTATATAAAGGGTATAAAATGTTTTTATAAAATTCAAAACATTTTTGAAAACTTGGTGTATATATATTTGGCAATAAATGTTTGTAAAATATATTATTATAAAAACATTTTGACATTTTAAAAATGTAGTTATAGAGTGTTTTTGATACAAAACGTTTTCATAGCCATCACATAACCCGACAGTTAATGTTTTAACCAAAACCAAAACCCAAAATATAACCCGTTTTAAACGTTTTGAAAACGTTTTGTGTTTGCTGGGTCAGTTAGGTTACCCGAACATAATTATGGGCGCAACAATTTGAGAATTAAGCTTAATGATGGATTATTATTGAAATCACCATGCCTCGTAGGCTTATGACTATCATAATCATAGTACTGATGGTGGTCATCTTATATTTAACATAATGTGGAGGAAGATAATAATGTAAAACATTGTCGTTTTGTCCAAAGACATGTCACCTAAAATATTGATCGAGAAATAAGGCTTAGGTTACTATTGTTAAGTCATGTTGTATTATGTAGGGGGGTGTTGATCAGAATTATTCTACTTAGATAAGTTTGCATATTTAACTCGTCTGGATTGTTTACCAATCACGGGTATTTTTATTTCCCGTAACTGCATTGGTATAGAAGGCACAAATAACAATCTGAACAAGTGTTCTTAAGTGACTTTTCATTTATTAAATACTGCAAAAGATATGAATATAAACATTTAGATAACAACATTTTTACTTGTCGGACACGATGGAGAACAATCAAAACCGACGCCGAATGAATAAAGGTCAATGACCGCATTAATATCCATACATAAATTCTTCCAGCCACATTTCCCTCATACGCATTTTCCCCCCTAATATGAAATTTGAAAAAGGAAGTAAATTAAGCTGAGCAAAGGTGGGGCTCGAACCCACGCCGCGCCGCTATTGTGGATACAGCATTGGTCTACTTCCAGCGCCTTAGACCGCTCGGCTACCTGACTTGTTGGCCATCGCGAGACTTATTTGAACATATAATCACAACTTCATACCACTTGACAAGCAAAGACAGAAAACGTACCATATTTTGGAATTGTATCTACTTAAAAACATTAATGTGTATTATATAACGCTTAACTGTTCATAATAGCGTGTTCTACATACATAAATACGATAAAATTCTATAAAATATCCACATTAGACCCCAAAGTTTATTTCAGAAAATAAAAGATTAGATTACCATAAAAACGAAACAATAATCTTTGGCGGGGTCTAATGTAATTTTTACATATAATTTTCAAAAAAATTTCTGTCGTCATTCTCGCTCAATTAAAAAATATTTTGGGGTATATAAAATTAAAATTAAATTCTCTGCCTCCTAAACCTACATAAAGTATAGCACGCTTGGGTATCACGAATCGTTATATATGATGTACATTTAATATTCATATATTCTTTTATACATAGGATGCTTCAGTTTTTACACAAAAAGTATTTCCTTTCAAAAGCAACCAGGCTTCCCTAGAATGTGCAATAGATTAGCATTACATGTTTTCTTATTTTAACAGTATTCTAGAAACTACTCTTGCAGTTTGGCGAAAAGAGGAGTGATTACTATCCAATCAAAACATAGGTGCATAAAAACAATGTTAGAATAAAATTAAGCTTGAAGTAGATACCATATAATATTGTTCATCGGATTATTTTATGTGTAGGGCTGACTGAATGAAAAATGATTGGTCATTGATTGATCAATCTAACTTCGCAAACAGTATGCTTCGCCTATATTTATAAATACGTATTTATACATACGCACATGACCCATAAGCATGACATACCAAGACCAGCAAGTGTGACCAAAGTAGTTCTAGGGGTAATTTCGATTTTGCGCAAGCCACCGGAAGAAGTCATTGTGATAAAAGGTCATATACAACTTTGGTTGATGTAAATGCATCTTTTAGATTCTTTTCCATATGCATATAATCTAACTAAGCACCTGAAAAGGCACATCGAAAACGTCACTTAGGGTGATATCAGGTTTAATTGTGGTCAGTACCACTGACCCCTAACTAGCTGGGTTGTGATGTTAAACACCTTGAGTCCCGATGACGGTACCTTGTGACGTCATTTGGCGAGGTAGAGTTCTGATTGTTCTGTCCCAGGCGTGTGAGAGGTTGTTTCTGAATCCCCCACCACGATTGGGGATGGTTGTTCTGCTCGTACCCAGATGGCTTCTGTTAATCCCCGTTCGTACCACCGTGCTTCACGGTCGAGGACTTTGACGTCCTCAAGGTCACATCGTAGCTATTCAGTAACGTATTATAAAGTTTAAATTGGTTTGTTTTTACAAATTACGACTACGTATTAATTTCACTTTTAATATTATTCATCTCCTCTTCTGTATCATACCTGTAAATTAGCTAATCAAACATATGCTTGGTTCTTCGTTCCCTTGTATATTGATATATTAAGAATAACGATTAATCATCATTAATTTGAACCTGTGCCCTAGTGTGTAATGTTTGAATATTTCCATGTTTCGGTGTACGATGCTTAAGGCTCTTTATTTGTTTACACTGGACAGGTTGAACAATTTACGTTTGCGTATTTTTTTTCCTTTTTCAAAATGGACCTATCAAAAGAGGCTAGACTGGGGGAATCAGGACTTCTAGTTATGTTATATGGGTAACACTGCCTGTGTCACATATGTGACATGATCAAAGGGAATGAGTCAGTTGTCGGCAATTTTCAATTAGAATTGTTTTGCATCATTTTCTAGCAGTTTACAAATGCTACATTTTGATGCAAATCCCATCAAAATCGGACATTTGGTTACCGATTTATGAGCAATTTATCAATTTGAACACTGTTTTTGCCAATATCTAAAAAACTATATTAGCGACATCCGACTCATTCCCCTTGATCATGTCACATATGGGTACAAAAAATGCCCCAATTCAATGATAACTAGCCTTTTAACCCAAATGTGACCCCCCCCCCCCCAGTTACGCCACTGATAGGCCTAGATTTCAATAGCTAAATCGTAAATTCCTTAATCTCACACATATGGGTAAATGTTTCAAATGGGGTCACTTATTCGGGTAACCATTTCAAAATTCACAATACCCGTGTGGAAGATTAAGGTTATGACTTCCATGGGAACTGCAAGGCTTTTAACTTAATTAAATAGTTACTCCAGTATCCATATTGCAAGTCCAATGGCTAGAGCAGCAGCACCAACAGCTGGGACGATCCATTTAAGGTTGTGCATTACAGATGAAGCTGAGGAATGGCTTGGGAATGATGATGAGTCTGTAGTATGGATGGAGTCACTGCTAGTGTTGGCTGTAATTGATTTACCTGCAGGTGAATGTACAACACGAAATTAACTTTTAATATTTATTTATGACATCTTTATACAGGGTAGCCATTAAAAAAATGATGAAGCATTGCTTTTCGTATGGGACCTCTTTTGGATGCAATCTGAAGAGGTTTGGACCTTTGGAATTGTTTCTGGGAATCTGATGGTGTGAAGATGCATAACGAGATTTTCCTACCTTGTATAAGTGCTGGGTCAGGCTTCCACACATCTTTCCTGGGTGCTTCCGTACTCTTTTTCTCTTCAAGGAACTTCTTCCAATCAGGTGGGTCACGTGGTAACAAGATTTGCATATGATTCCAGAATCTGATTGGAAATCAATGGGAAATGATAAACACTATGTTACCATCAATTGCAGTTAATGTAAACTAGGCAACAAAGAGCACACATTTGTTTAAACTGGTCAAAATGGCTTAAATAGATTAGTTTGCTTAGTAAGGGTTTGGTTGAGTGTACTGAATGTACTCCTTCCAAAGCATTCTTTAAAGAAGACAAGATTTGAGTTTGAGAGGTTCTAGGGTTTGTACATATGTAGTGCATGTTTTTGGCATTAACGCGTTGCACGTAAAAACGCAAACAACCACCCATGTTACGTCAAAGTTTACCCACTTTTGGACATATTTACAATCATCCATACCCCATTAATCAGAAAGAAAACGTTGAAAACGTTTATTATTTTATTATCAAGTTGGCTGATCGCTGTCAGCATGCTCACCGTCAGTGTTATGTTTGTTCATGTTAGTACTTGTAGTACAGAAGTACATCACTATAAATACACCTACCGATAGTGAAATGTATCAGGTTTTCTGGAGATGCGGTTGTTGAAACCAATGTACAAGTTATCCCAGAACATTCCATGTAGGACAGTTTGCCTGTGAACTCCTATTCGATTTTTCATCTACCAAAAAAAAAAGAAAGAAAAAAAAAAACGCCCCCAAAACAATGATACCAATGTCGTTATTTGATCTCTGGATTGACATTGCGTTATAAAGTCTTATGGAAAGAATACACGTGTCAATTTAACAAAGGTTACAGTGAGGGAGCTTGTACGTAGTGTGTCGCAGTTTTTCTGCTGCATAGGGACAATGACACTGCATCGAACATTTATAAGGGACGCTTGCCCGGCAAATAGGCTTATAACGCCGTCTCTTAAAACTGTATTTTGTCCTGTTTATGAACACAACAATGACATTTCCGTATTTTGGCCAAACCCATATAAAAAAAAATAGACCTTTCCGGATAACTTCCCGATAGTCACCGGGTAGACACCGGCAAATTTCACATGCAAATTAGATAGGTAGCGGGTGACTACCCGATAAATTTTCGGGAAACCATAGTGGATACCTTTCAGGTAATAGGTACCGGATGACTACCCGATGACTTTTTTGGGAAACTAGCGGGTAACTACCCAGTGACTTTTTTGGGGAACTAGCGGATAACTACCCGATAACTTTTCGGGGACCTAGCGGATAACTTTTGGTGACAAATTAATATACCTGATGACCTTTTTGGAGACTTCCTGTTGACCTTTTGGGGAATGCAGAAATACAAATTCATGAGTATGCACAAATTTATTAGACAGTTAGTAAGCTTATTATTTGAATTGTAGTTTTGGAGAAATACAACTCTGTAGGCATGGCAGTTGAGCTTATAAAGTGCTATCTTGCAATAAGAAACTTGAAAGTGTACAATGTAATTGTAGTTATTGTACAAAAATATTCTTCTGATGTAATTTGGTTCGCACCTTTATGAGGTGCATACCTTAATTAATGTACAACCAAATTGTTATGATTATATACATGTATTACAGTACCTAAATGTGATGACACATCTTATAATTTTTATATCAAATATTATAATTTATTTACAACAAATAGTTTAACATAAAGCTTATATCATGTTAATTGACACATTAGCTGATGATTAGTAATTTAATTGACATTAATTAACTGTCAAAATCATGTATGATTTACTGGAAAACATATAAACTAAAACATTCAAATGTGTCATATAGGTACATGTATAAAGTCTGCATCAATATACAAATCATTTCATACAAATTTTCTTACCTGTATTATCATATGAAATCAAGCATTCAATGCTTTATAATTCCTACAGCATGGTCCAGATTAATTAGTAAACATCTTGTAATGTCCTACATAATAAATCCATACATTTTGGACCACAAATAACTTGTATATTCTGCACAAATATATTCCAACTGCCAACAGCTAGCTGCTCCATTTTGAATTCATTCAGTGACCTTTGACCATATACCCACCCACAATGCATTCTTAAGATGCTTTATGCTATTTTCAAGGTCAAATTAAAAGCGGATAACCACCGGGTAACTCCTGCAAAGAATCTATGTTTCTGGGAACCTTCTGGGTAACTCATTTGAAATATTTGAGTTTTTGGGAGACTTCCGGATGCTACCCGAAAACTTTTGGATAACTTAATTAGGTATCCGCAAGGTATCCGCTAGCGGGCACTTTCGGATAACTCTGGAAAAGGTACCCGAAAGGTTTCTGATGACTACCGAATGGTCATCGGGTGGTCACCGGGAAACTTTTCTTTCTGCTATGGGAGGTTCCGGATGCCCGGATATTTCCAGAAAACGTGCAGGCAATATATAAATTATAATTAAAAAGATATATGATATACTTAAAAAAAAATGCTACTTTTATGAAAAAGTATCCAGAAAGTGTTCCTTATCAGCTTTGATACATACCTCCAAGTAGTTGTGTACTCTTGCAGGTCTTTCCGTTGGGTATATTGGTGTTGTGCCTTCAAAATCCACCAAGAAATCATATCCACCTTCGATTGCATCAAAGTTATCATCTGTCTCTATCATCTGACAAAAGAAAATCAATTAAAAGGCTCTGTCAGTGATCCCAGCGAAATCATTAAAGATTCAAATGCGTATCAGTGGCTTAGAAGTGAAGGATAAGTCAATAGAATATTGTCAGTAGGTATTTTCTATATGTACAAATTATTGGTTGATTATTATGAACCTCATTTTAATTGCACACAGCTACAAGCAGTGGCGGCGCCACGGGGGGCATGGGGGGGCAAATGGCCCCCAGTCAGAACTCTTTCCCCCCTGTTGCCCCCCCAGAAAAAACCCAAAATTACGAAAATTTCCACTTTTTACGGTAATTTTGCGCAAACTTTGTTGATTTTGCCCCCCTGAAATTCATTTGCCCCCCATGGCCCCCCCCCCCGAAAAAAATTCCTGGCGCCGCCACTGGCTACAAGTGTCCGTCGTGACAAACTACCCAAAACGTTGACCACAATGTAATCTTATACCCTTTGTTGCTGTGTTCGGTCTTCCCGCTTGCAGCGTATGTTAGCACAACAATCCTCTTTATAAAATTCAAATATTTGATGACTTTGTTTTCAGATTTAGGTAATCGCTGATAGGGTTCAAGGCAGGAGCGCACATGAATAAACCTACACCACTCACAAAAAGAAACTCGTCATTAATATTCATCCTTGCTGTTCAATAACTTGATAATTTTGGATTATTCTGAAATATACATTTTGTTCATTGGACTTTTCTTTCTCATTTGACACCCTGTTCGTGAACATTGAGCAAGAATTGACCAAGATATGCGCCTCCAAACTCTCAAACCCCAAAATGAAAAGTTGAAATCAGGCCATTTTACGGGAACTTAATCCTCTTGGCGTTGAAGTCGAAGCCAAAACTTGGTTCCGCAAGCTGATTTGGTGTACGTCATGAGCACACACAAAAGCATATACCAAGTGTGACGTTTGGAACAAAAAATATTTTGATCTAATTCAATCAGTAATTTTCAGCAACATGTGGCATGTTTTTACCCAAACCAAATTAGATTTCCAATAATTGGTCTATTAACTAGATAATACATAAGTGGTAATTATGTAGTCTAGGAGGAAATAGGCAAACTAGTGTTCTAAATTATGACGTAATTTCATCATAATTTACGGCACACTATAGATTCTCGCGTTAACTTTAACTTCAAGCGGCTTTAATGGCAGGATGGTTTCTAACTTCATTTCTTAAGGTCTCTATTATCCGTTTATAAGTTTGCCCTCCATGGGCGACATGTTAGCAAGGTGGAGTCGGTACTCAGTTGTTCTACCTCATTAAAAGCAGGTCACTCCCGCTTAAATTACGCAGATGCTTTGTGATGGAACTTACCCTAATGACAAGATTGTAACTGTGGAAACCACACCAATTGTAGTAGACCGAGATCCATTCTGGGTAGGCGAAGATCTCTTCATCGACTGTGCTGTTGATTTCATCAAGATACTTCTCAAAATTCCAACTAATTGAGGAAAACAAAATTAAAGACAACAAACACAAATATAAGCTTGAAGAGGAATCGACACACATGGAAATATGTAACACTAGATTTCGCGGTTCTCGGGTTGGGCGGTTCTCGTGATAGGCCTATCAATGATTAAGACACAGACGCTTACTTTGGTACCCATAATCTGAAAACCCACCGTTCGCCTCTTTCAAGCCCTGCCCTGCTACCACATTGGAGGACCCAAAAATACCCCGAAATTCTAGTACCTAGTGTTTTGATGTAGGCCGTCAATTCAATCGGGAGAAATGTGAACGCAAACGGGTTATATTAACTGATGGTTTTTTTGTTAATCATGTCTTGAAAATAGTATAGGCCTGTTGGTCCGATGAGATGCACCTGATAGTCACACTGTAATGCTTTTCGATGCGCGATGCGGCACTCAGCGCACACTCCCGTTGATACTCCGAGATAACACACCGCGAGCATGCGATATCGCACCGCACGATCGCGCTATCGCACCGCGCGAACGCGATAGCGGACGGACGGACGGACGGACGGACACTCTGTGATTAGTATTATGATGCGGGGGCGTAGCAAGCGGGTGGACAGTGTGGACGATGTTTTATGGGCCCCTGAAGACGAAAATGAAATAAGGCTGATAAACAGATGATGATTTAAGGAAGCCCCATCATGCACTTTTGTTTGTTTGTTTTATTTCTTCTTTAACCAGGGACACTCAATCAGTTGAAAACATAATTAATCATCTGTTCTTCCTTGAGGCGCTGCAAAAGTGTTATCACTAGAGTTTCAACTGCCACTTTACTTTTCAAATCCCATTGAACTCTGTGCAAAAGATGTTGTTTTAGAATTGTGCGTGTGTCATTATTACTTGGTCGATTTCAGAACAAAAGTGATGTGTGTTTAAAGGATAATTCACACCTAATCGACCAGCATCTTCACGGCGTTTTTATGTAAATATAATTGTACAAATTCAAATTTAACCATGCACTTCTATGCAGCGTAGCAAAACAGTGGTGTCATGTTACTCACACTGCTCCACTGCTGCACAGTAAACCCAGTGGTGTGGTGGGTAGTACTATCATCCTCTGGCTGATGAAGGAGATGTTAAAAGGGCCAGGCACTGCTCGTTGCCCAAATTATAGATTAACTTACCTTTCTTTGAAAACCTTGGTACCAGGTGGAGGTGGGGTGATGAAATATCTGTAAAAAAAACAAAAACAAAAAAAGCCTTATAATGACAACCAATTATTGGTGTAATGGGCTATTTTTGTAGATATACTGTTATGACACCTGCCATAACCTTGTGAAGAGTTTTAACTAAACTCTCTTCACGCGGGTGTCGACTGCAGACGACAAGTTTCAAAAAAAATTTAGAAATTCAAAAATTTCAGAAATGTAAATTTTCATGACCATATTTGGAATCAGCATGAAAAATGCATTAAAATGAGTACAAACAAGCCTAGTATTGATTCAGCAGTTCTTAAGATAGCTCTTGATAGTTTGAGAAAATATTTCAAAACTTGAACTTTTTCCGTTGATGAAGGGCATGGCTAGCATGCAGAGCATTAACTTGTGAAGAGTTTTAACTTGTGAATAGTTTTAACTTGTGAAGAGTTTTAACTTAAAAGTCTTCTACACAGGAAGTATGTTTTTCAAATGAATCCCATCATGTATATGGCTTCAAACCGTCCACAACTTGGGTGAGTATTTCACATGGAAGTTGTCTATTGTCTATTCTATTTGAAACTCACACTCCTTCTGTGGAAGACAATCACTTACTCATATAACGAATTACATAATAGCAAACTTTATTTTTAAAACTAACTATAAAAGCTTAATTAACTCGAAGCAAGCGTTAATATACCAATACAATAGATCGGTCTTAAAATAATACTTGTTTGTATATGCTTGGATCCGTAATTTATTTGCTCAAACTCCATAATGGCGACTGGATTAATGTAGCTTTCATCAGAAGCACACTATATGCTTGTAGACGGGGTTTTACGGTATAAAGGGTGTAAAACGTTTCAATAATGTTTCAAAACGTTTTTGAAAACTTTAAGAATACAAAGCCTTATAACAAAATGCTATTTAAAGGTTGCAAAACATTTTGTCAAAATGTTTGCCAAACAAAGTTTACAATAACACGTTGGCAAATTTGTTGAATGTTAGTGTAGTGTTTTTTTTTTTATTTGTTGTTTTTTTTCATCTAAACCCTTTTCATGACCTTCGTATAAACCAAAATTTAAATGTTAGCAAAACGATTTGAATAAAAACCAATAGGTTTTGCTTGTTTTGCATTACGCTTGTAATGTTTGTAGAACATTTTTGTGTTTGCTGGGTGATGCATGCTACCCTGTAAAAAAACACTTAAAAATGTAATCTTTTGAATTCATCATGAACTTATTTAGTAAACATAGTACTAAGCTATCATTGCATCACTACACACGTGTCTCATCATCTTTACACCTAACCTGAGCAAGAATTGCTATTCATAAGCGCAACAGAAATCGTAACAATCAAATAAAGAGGGTTTAGGGGGGGGGGGGGTCCAGAGGGGGGGGGGTTAAGTTTTAAGAAGGATTTAAATTGGAAGGAGCGGAAGGGATTGAGGTAATTTGACGAGGTGCGCGGCAAAAAAGAGAATATGATATTTTTAATACTCAATACGTATCCTTAAGGTGGTACTAATTAAAACCCTTGGTAAATTTGTGACTATTTTTGCATTTATCTCAAAAACTTATAAAACACTGGTAACAAAAGCTCTGTGTATTATAGAGGCAATGAATCCAATTACTACACTGGAATTCCAGTGACTCAAGACAAGTAGTTAGTGATTTATTGATCAAATATTGGTTTTCTCTCAGTTTTGACTGTAACTCCACATCTGTTGTCTGTGCTGAAATAAAATTTGCAGTGCAGTACTTGTAGTCCTTGCCCCTATATCTTACTTGTCACCAATGCGCTATAATGTTTTAGAAAAGTGCCAAAATAGGCACAAAATTGGGTGTAGTACCACCTTAACCGATTGCAATTTCAACAGTGCTCTACTATTATGATGTCTATGTATTATACATTATTTGGAATAAACACCAAAAAAAAAAAAAGCTTCCAAAAATTGCGCTGGGATTGGGAGGGGCTATGTTAAAACAACAGGATTTTACGGGATCAGAACTATCTCTTCTGACTTTTTTATCCTCTTCTATACATGCATGGGAGAAGGTATTGATAATGTTATATCATGTGCCTATATTCAATCCAATGTGGTCCCAAGCAGTGCAGTATGATTTACCGTGTTTTACATTATCTGCTTACTAAATATGATACCTTTGTTGTCAAAATTTATGTTGTTAACAGACCCTCTTTAATGAAATATGGGTGTTTTACAGACAACATTGCTTTACGACACATTTGAGGTCTAAAATGATTTTGATGAGGCAAGCCTTACTCGTCTCCTTGTATGACTTTCTGTAAATCTAGCACTGCTCCTGGTTGCGGTGTCCATGTCCTGATTTCTGGTGAATATTTGGAGATCATTTGATTCAAGGCTGCTGGGTCATTCTTCGTGTTTGTGGTCTTAATATACCTATGAAAGAGTAAAACAATAAATACAATAAAACAAAAAACACACACACACAATTTTGTATGTTTGTATTTTAGCAGCAACTTTAACAAAATTTGTATGTTATTAAACAATATGTACCCTAATATATATCCAGTATTTAAAGGTTTATGGCAACCTTTTCTAACATTTTAAATTATAAAAACTCATAACTTCTTCCCTAACCGCTCTTTAATGCAATTTCCTGATATACATGATGGGAAACATTATTTTGACAATCTTCATAAATAAATGCTATACTTTACTTGTCTGATGGATGAGCCTCTACAAAATATCCTGCAAATGGACAGTAGACTCTGGGTGCTACATCTCGAATCACTTGGGTCTTGTAGTATAGTAACTTGTTCCTCTCTCGTTTGATGAACTGTTTCTTCCATGTCTCTGTTACGGGAAAAGATTAATAGCAACTTTACCATATAACTATGGCTGGGACATTCGGCCCGTCTCTGGTTGGAAATATCTGGTTCTGGTCATTAGTCAATATATGTTTTAAAGCCTAGCCCTTGTAGGTTTTGCCTGATAAGTTGAATGGCACCAATGGGTTATTTAACTCAGCCCTGCCCAAAAACACCAACAGCGTTTGGTTGTGGTAGTAATTTGTCCATAATCACTAGAATATAATATTATGGGTACCAGTCATTTTGATACACCCTGCACTATCACACACCGATGGTGGTTACCTGACGGTGAATGCAAAATCGCATCCCGTCATACAATACTTGCTAGCTATCTCAAAATAAAAAAAACATTTGACCAGCTGGTGTCATGAATTACCTGTGTACTTTCCTCCAGAGAAAGTCATGGGGAACCCCGAGGCACCGCCGGCAAAGTCACTCAGCATAATATCTACTCCATGTGGTAATCGACCACCATTAGGATTGGTACAGTCAACTGTGTTAAGTATCAGATGACCTGTAGGTAGACAAATATAAATGATGTTAACATTCGAATTGTTGTTTTTTTATTTTCTTGTTCATTTCAACCCATATCTATAATAAAGGTTATGTGGTCAAGAGTTTTCATGTAACACAATGTTGATGCACTAAGGTAATACCTGCGCTAATCCTTACAATATGTTACTTCTCAGATGGTGTTTATTTTAAGGGGATGTGCAATAATTATGAGGGGGTAAAATTTCTGAATGGGCCGCCAAAAATCGCCCCTCCCCCCAACTTACGCGGGTGAAAAGTCAATAAAATAATTGAATGGCTAAACGTTAAATATGTCGCCTCCGCCAAATGTGACCGGAAGTGACTCGAAGATAACTTAGGATACGAGCGGTGTCTGACAATATTTTTGTTGGTTTTGGCCTACTGAATCTCTTGACTTGATACCACTTTACCTTTGTAGTCAACCAATAGGCATGTGTCCATATCCGGATGTACACCATCCATCATTATCATAAAGCGTAAGTCTTCATTTATCTGATATAATAATAATAATAATAATAATAATAATAATAATAATAATAATAATAATAATAATAATAATAATAATAATAATAATAAGAATTAACACATTTCATATTGTAGTACCTTTTAAGTATAATGTAAAACATCCTTACTTTGTACCTTCCTTTAAAACTCCCTTGCTTCAATAATGGGTAATGATACTGTAACTTTGCATAGTGTTTACATTATGATCTTTGTTCAAATCCGGGGGGGCACACTCAACACAAATGACCATGCGGGTATGCTCAGCTCTGAAAGCTAAGAAAGACCCTTGATTTGGACTGTTCGCAGCTCCAAAAGTCCCCATTTTACTTGTTCGCAGCTCCAAAAGACCCCCTTTTATCGGTACGCCGTCAGCTCCCAAAGACCCACCACCTCAATATTCCAGGGGAGCATACAAACAATTCCGGTGGTGTTCAAAAGAACTTGTAAACTATCTTGATACTCTCACAAAATAATCATTTGTTAAATCTGTCAGCCGATATAATTTGAAATAATGCAAATGTTCAATTTACCATGGATGGTACTAGTTTGTTTATTGTTGTCTTGATTAACTTACTTCATGCCATAATCCAAATCTCAGGACATTGATATTGTTGAGTATCACGCCGCTGTCCTTCAGCTTGACAAAAACTGGCATGGCGGTGTCGCCAACATAGATGGGGATATTTGGATTTCTCTTGGTAAGCAACTCAAGGGTTGGATAACTGTGGATGATTACAAGATCAAGCAAACTAAGCTGATTAGGTGATTAGAGGATAATGACTGTACATCAGTTGTTTTAAGGGTATTGTGAAAAAATTTTGCTTTGGAACCAACGTATAGCCAGAGGGGCCCATATAAATAACTGATGCAAAGTCAATAGCCTTATTCATAATCGGTAATTTTCATCTTTTTAATTCCGTCTGCATGATATTTCCTTTCTCTAAATTTGAAAATATAATACAATTTACACTTTATAACCGCTTAAAGAAATACCGCAAGCGACCAATCACACTAGTGCAATCATACAATGTCAAAATACAGGGACTAGCTCTCGTGTAAATCGTTCGAAAGGGGAACACATCACACAACGATGTCATTCACTAGTAAAAAAAATTGTAATGAGAATTCATTCAAAACGATGAGAATTGGACAAAAGTATGAGAATTGATATTTTCTCATCCAAATGAATGAGAAATACTAATTAGCGTGTCAACCACCCCGGGCAACCACCTGTCACATTGTTTTAAATGAGGAAATTTAAGTTTCAACCGTCATCCTGACGTTCTGTATCTTGTATATAGCTACTATCAAGTGCAAATTTGCTGTGACACATCCACGGTTCAATGACTTCCCCCCCCCTGCCCCCTTATTCAATGTTGTATACCAAACACCACATTTTTTTTAATGTGCTACATCATAATTATCGTTTGCTCCAACATTGGTTGGTGGGGGAGGGAGGGGATTCAAAATAGCCTGAAAATTATACAAATAAAATATCCTATGGCGAACTTCATATGGACGGTTTTATTGAAGCGAGGTTGCGAAATATGCATATATGCAGTTATTAGGCCTATGCATTTCTATAATAATATATATAAAAAAAACCCACCAAAATTGAACATGTTGAAGAAAACCCAAGCATTGATACATGGAAATAGAAATCAATCAATCAAGATTTATTCATTTAATATTTCATATAAAGACATTTTAATAATTATGCAATACAGAAGAAGTGTAAATTGGCAATGTGAAGAAAAAAGAAACAAAAAGAAAGAAAGAAAGAAAGAAAGAAAGAAAGAAAGAAAGAAAGAAAGAAAGAATTGAGATTCACCAAAAGACCCGCTCACCTTCCAATCTACTCATAGATCTTTGGTTTAAATATATGACAATAATGCAGTTGTATAAAGTGAATAAATAAGTTGAGATAAAAAAGAGTTTGAAACATATCTTATAGAAGAGAAGAGGAAAAGTAACAATAATAAATAAACAGCACTACAGAAGATTCGAACCCATGACCCTCAATAAAGCCTATACATGTAGTTTACCAGTCAGATCCTCTAACGCTGCACCACGAGGAACTCTATGAACATTTAATCGATTTGTAATGTATATTAAGTTATTCAATGTACATATGGCCCGTGGCGGAGTACAAAACTGAACTGAAACGTCTCAAATGGACATAATTGTATCGGTTTACTACGAATATATTTGTTGGCAATGTATTTAGGGTTAAGAAAATAAACTTGGAATTTTGATTCGTGCACTTTCCTCATGGTGGACACAATTCAAATAAAGAAAATTACATTAATTTCTTTTAACACTGTTTGTGTCGACCGTTTGGCCATCAACCTTTTATTCTTATTATAAATAACTCTGCACGACTGACAACGGCCCTACTGCAGTGTTGTGGTTTCGTTAATGCCTTGCGAACACGAGGTCTAGAGTTCGAGTCCAATTGTCGCCGATTTTTTTTTTTTTTAAAATTGTGTTCTTTATCCCTTTTTAAAATCTCAGATGACACCTACGACGGCGCAGTTTATCGATTTAAATTTGTTTTTAAAAATTATGATCAATAATGAAATCCGTGAGATTATAAATTAAAATTAGCAAAGTCTCAAGATACTGGTTATGGCTTCCTTAGATTTTACATTCACCTATTTGGACACAAATAACGCAATGTAGGTGTTTTGCATCAAAACAAAGTAATCATAATAATTCCTTATGAGAAAATTGAAGTTCACATTAATTTCAGTGTGAAACGACCATCTGTGACAGGTTGTTGACAGGTGAATTAGTATTTCTCATTCATTTGGATGAGAAAATTTCAATTCTCATAGTTTTGTCCAATTCTCATCGCTTTGAAAGAATTCTCATTTTACAATTTCCACTAGTGATTGTACATAGCGAGTATTTCTGTATCATTGTACGTTTTCAAGAACGTGCGTTTGTGTCCTTGTAGTTCAAATTGAATTAAGCAAATCACGCATATTCATGAGGTTATTAATAGAGACGTGCCCCCCCCCAAAAAAAAGTCCATAATATTAATTAAAAGTTAAATATTTTGTCATCAGACATTAGTTTCACTTGTTCTGATATTTCTGTCCATTGGTTTGTACAGGATTATTCTAGAAATTCAATGGAAAATGCTAATGAGTAAAGTAAACAAGCTATACATTTAAAGCTACATGGACGTTTCTGGTATATTAAGTGGTGGCGCTATTGCAGAAACATACCTAAGAAGATCTACATAATTATGCGTATGGTTCAGATTGGCTTGCGTTGAGGTAATGGGCGAATGAGGTATATTTAGTTAAATGATGTAATATGTTATAATTAGTGGATAAGTATTCTAGAAGAGTAACAAATTATATAAATGATTTTGACAACAGTGTAGAGCTATAATAGCAGGTAACTCTGTGAAACTATTACCATTGTGCAAAAATTACCATTACCGGTAATAATGTAAAGTAATATACCGGTTCGAGTTCTTGTGTGTTTGAGAGAAGGCAAAGGCGGTAGTGAAACCCAATAGTGCTTGACTATTTCGTAGACTTAAAGAAGATACAGACAGAAAAATCTCCATCAACGAACTGGTGATTTTTGCTGCACTAACATAGTGTGTTATCTGACTGCCAAGTGGACCGGGTAGCTTGCTCAAGTGATCTCCGAGAGAGGAGCTTACGGTCAACTTAGAAGACCATTTGCAAACCACTAGTATAGCAGCTAGGATAGTGAAAACATAGTATACAGGACTATGGTGGACCAGGGGTTCCCCGTGTGTAGAGAGGATCTTGGACATTGCCGCACCTTGGTTCCAGAACTGTGGAGATCAAAGGAATCCACCGAAATTAACTTTACTTCCCTCTCCTTCAATTCAAACTGTTCGGGTATTTCCGATGGTCACAACCTATAAAAAACTCACCTCAGATGGTCTGAATGTAAGTGGCTAATATAGATGAAATCTGCCTTCTCAAGCCTGTCTAACCAATCTGCAGGAGGTTCATGAAGGAGCCACCACCCTCTGGCAAAAGCTGGACCAGTCAACCAAGGATCTGTGAACATGATGGTACCATTGAAGTTGATCTCCATGCACGCATGTGTTAAGTAGGTGAACTTTAAAAGGCAAATAAAGAATTATGTGAAATTTATTTCATTTACTACTACTACTAATAATATTTTTTATTTATTTCTTATATAGCGCATTACAATATAAAATCTCAAAGCGCATTACAATAATGCACATATCAAATGCAGCTTCAAACTTCACGATTGAAAAGGCCTATTTGATCATGCCTATTTTAAAACTAAACCATATTTTGGTAAATTCTAATCCGGCACATTATGATACCCTATTAAAGCCAATGTGACTTCAAGAAGCAAAGTTACAAGCATTTTATTGGACGAAGGTCCGGTTTTAAAAGTGACAGTCTGGCCTATTCAAAACTCCACGGTTTAAACATCTGGATTGAGAGTGGTACTGAGGAGTAAAAATTGAAAGAAGAACTGCTTTAAGACAGAATATATGACTGCAAACTGTAACGCCCAACCAGCACTTGAAGTCTATGGTAGTACCATCAACCATGTCACAGACTTCAAGTATTTGGGTTCCAAGATGGGCTCTAGTGTTGGAGACCTAAAAAGAAGAAAAGCACTAGCCTGGGCAGCTTTCTGGAAACTGGAACGCCTTTGGAGAAGCCCATCCCTGCCAATCGAAACAAACATCAAGCTGTTTCAGACAACGTGTGTTACAGTCTTTCTGTACGGGTGCGAGTCATGGGTAATTACCAAGGACATGGAAAACAAGATCAATGCATTTGCAACATCTTGCTACAGAGTCATGTTAAACATCAAGCGTGTGGATCGGATTCCAAATGAAACCATCTACAACCTGACCAACACCACTCCACTGGTTGCCAGAGTCAAGATTCATCAACTCAAATTTCTCGGCCATATACTGCGTCTTGAAGATGGCGAGCCTGTGAAAGAATATGCGCTTTATATTCCACCACATGGGAAGAGGAAACAGGGACGGCCGCGCACACTGTACTTACAGTATGTCCAGCACCTCCTGGGAGATACTGAAGGGATGCTGCAGCCAAACAAAATTGTTTCGCTTGCCCAAGATCGCACTAGTTGCAGCCGACTGATGATGATGAAATAAAGCTTCATTAACGAAACTGCTTTGTTGCGCTGGATGGGATATTTTGCGCCTTGTATAGACCAGTTTGTCACTTTTAAAACGGGACCTTTGTCTATTCAATTGCTTGTAACTTTACTTCTTGAGGTCACATTGGATTCAATGTGGTGTCATAACGTGTAGGATTATATCTATTAAAAAACAAATTTACCCCCAATATGGTTCCGTTTTGAAATTGTGGTTATTTTATTATCAGTACATGGTATTAAACTCGTTTGGTGACCCGGGAGCATAAAAAAAAACCTGTGATGCTATAAATTGGTCTAGATGTGTACAACAAATAAGGCCACACACACCTTTTTAAATTTTTGCATTATGGACAATATCTTTAGATTGATTTCAGAAAGCATTAGGGGAAATGTATAAGCGGTCGATCCTATTTTGAAGTTTGCACAAGGGCGCTTTTCATCAAATCATTGGATTTGCTGATTTTGTGCGCCATCAAGATCCCAACATTTTTTCTTGGTTTTTGTAATGTAACCATTTGGTACAAAAAATGCCAAATGCAGGTTGGGATAATGATGGCGCATGATGTTACGCACCTCCAAAGTTTACCATTTGCAAGTAAGCCTCAGAGAGGCTGAAATTTCAAGAATTTTTTAAAGCTGAACGAGGGCGCTGTGCACGCTCATATTTTACATGACTGTTGTTGGTGTTAATATGTACCAAAATTATTATTTAGAGAAAATTCTATTTTTTTTGTATCACAACCCCCTGATTTGGGTACATAATAAAGGAGACTGGCTCTTAATCATATTTTAAAAGATAGTAGTAGTAAGGAGCTCCTAGGTCGTAGCTTGGAAACCAGACTGAGGAGCATTATGCTGATGCTCGCCTTAACAGAAATACACCAGTAGCAAAACCTTCCAACCTCCCAGGACATTCTGCTAATCACTTTAATGTCATGTGTATTGACTAATCCCCAAAGACTGACACTTACATGCCAAAGAAACTTGAGAAAGTCTTTTTTTATGTCTAAACTATGCAAGGCATTAACAGCTGCTATCGGTATGATAGCGCTGATGAGTTGGCGCCAAGATAGTTGTTAACCTCCCGTTTGAAGCTCAGCCGATTCTGGTTAGAGATAATTGAACCAGGTAGAGCATTCCAAAGGTGAGCATTCCACTTGATCTCTAAACTTAAGCAACCCAACCATTTGGCTTAAATGTTAAAGATTAACATGCCAGTGTATCTATTAGCCCTATCGATCTTACTTGCATTCACTACTGGACCCACATGTACATGTTTGATGTGTCAACTCAGATGTGGCTTTCATACTGTAGGTGTAGGCCTCCTTGCTGTTTTTGCAGGTTTAGCAATTCTGTGAGCCTTGGACCTGGTAATTTTTGGCTATCGAACAATCGAACTGCCTATTTCTTATGCCTACATTTGCTGTTTTTGTCCCCCTGTATACTGTACCTTGCTCTTTCCTATGTTTAATTAAACAAATTTTAATATATTGAGAAATTTAGAACTTGTGAACCCATTAGTAGGCATATCACCTCAAAAATAAGCGCAGCAAAAACACGTTATTTAATGTTTCTACATGAATAAGCTTCATTAAAGCATCAAAAATCAAAAAACGGAATTAAAATCGGTCAATGCATTGTGATGTAGTGTCAATTTTAGGATGCTCATAAATGGAATGGAAATCTGCCACAAATGGCTATAATCACAAAATTGGCACACTTTTTTTTAATGTTTATTTTGACGCTTGCTTGAAAAAGCAGCGTTAATTCAAGTACCACAGGATAAATGCCTATCTTTTTTTGACTTCGTCAAAGAAAACAAAAGTTAAAAATCTATCATTAAATACTTATAATAAATTAACCAAATTTTAGCAATTTCGGCCAATCTGCAGACAAATTAAAGATGAAAAAAGTATTAAGTTCAGCTAATTAATATGCAACATTGATGCCAATAGAAAACCGTACATGGTATCAGGGTGCGGTTTTTTTGCAAACATATGTATACAAAGTTCTTTCAATTGACAAAAAAATACACAAAAAGTAATTACTTCTGCAAATGAGCTAATTACAGCTAATTATGTATTCATGATATTATTATGTAAATTAGGCATGAGTAATTTTGGGTTTTTTCAATATTTAATGAAAGTCTTTTCATTCATCATAGATTTGTCAAGTATGAACCTTTTATGATGTTGAATAAAGAAACTGCAGTTGTTTACTTTAATATAATACAAAAAATGCAAAGTTTGACATTTTGGAATAGAATTTTAATTTTTCTGTAAACATGGTATGTGTCACCATTGCTCAAAGCCAAATGCGGAAAGTAAATAAAAAAATTCATTTGCAATGAGACTTTAAATTAACATTTTGTTATCTGGATTAACATGGGAGGGCAAACGGTAAAAGGAACCGCCATTCCACTCTACAGTGTATACAAAAATGGCGTGGCCTTGGACACGCACAATGGCCTAGAGCTATTGTGGTTTGTAATATTACTCCCTAAATTCACTTTGATAATATTATATTTCAACTCGTTTTCCTCAAGTGTGCCATTCGTTGTCGACGGAAATAATTTACATGCTAAGAAAGATTATTATTTCAGCTAAATGGTGGTAGGTTTTTTTTATTTAAAAAAGTCTATATTTATTGATTTATGAGGGATCTTCAACAATCCATAAAAACAGGTAGTAGCTCTTAAACGAAGCAACATATATTTTTTGAAAACCCGATGGTAGTCAAAGAAAGGTTTCACACACCATATATTAAAAATTCAAACAACTGGGAGCACATATGAGGAAATTAATTTTCGACATGGATGTGTGCCAAAATTGAACAACTTTGATGCGCGCGCTTTTCATTACCGTTATGCTTGCATGCACAGTATGGCAGAATAATTGAGCAGCCAATACCTGTACTCTTTAGCTCGGATTTAAGACCTTATTTGTTGCAATTGGTTGATAATTAAAGAAACGGTGATCTAAAACCTAATGAAGAAACGAAATCAAAAGCTGCACTTTTGTGTTCTAATCGTTGAAACCACGACGCTAGTTTAAACGTGTTAATCAATGAAAACGCGGCGCTAGTTCTCTTGTTCACGAACGCTTTGTGTACAAATCAATAGGGCATTTAATGCAGCAAACTGCAACTTTTACATTGGTATCTTCCTTGGGTTTTGTTTCTTGAACAATTTCAACGAATGAGGTCTTAAATTCGAGCTAAAAGATGCAGCTATTGGCTGCAGGATCCAATATGACATATCTGTCTTTGTTTAGGATATACAGGAGGTGAACACAACTGGTACCTTAATTTTTTGGCTTACTGTATATTATATATAAAGCACGCACCTTAACTTCACCTTCTTCAAGAGGTTGAGGTACGCGTGAATTGTATTGCCAGGGTTGAGGTGGACGCAATTCAACTAGACTTAGCCGTTCCTGATCGTCTATCTCCGCCACTATATGATGAGAAAAAAAAGCAAAATATTGCAAAGTAAAAAACGTGCAAAAAGAAAAAAAAATATCAGAAAAGACCACTTATATACAGCAATTCAGTGTTTGATTCTTAAAAGGGGTTTATTTTTGTTTATGTGAACAATGAATACAAATTGTAGGTACAGGAGCAGGTCAAAGAGGAAAGAATTGCAGATAATGGACACCAATATAAATTGCACATGTATTCGATGCCCCATGGAGTGTAGGTCTGGAATCTAAAGTGAAGTGTTCTGATGGCATGTTTTTTTGTCGAACTTTACGGCAAATAATCTGAGATTAATGTTCATTTTGCTGACCAAAAACTACTAGGCGATATACACCAGGCACAAAAAGAAACCTGCCAGTTATAGTCATCCTTGCTGTTCAACAACCTGATCATTTTGGATTAATCTGAAATATACATTTTGTTAATTGGGCTTTGCTTTCTCATTTGACACCCTGTTCGTGCATATCGAGCACGAATTGACCAAGATATGCGCCTCTAAACCGTCAAACCCCAAAATCAAAAGTTGCAATTTCAACGATTGGGAACACGTCGTTGTATTGCACACAAGCACCACGGGCCAATCAATAAAGCACATACAGTAACAAGCACAATTGAATCGTTAAAATTGCAACTTTTGATTTTGGGGTTTGAGGGCTTGGAGGCGCGTATATTGGTCAATTCTTGTTCGATATGCACGAACATGGTGTCAAATGAGAAAGCAAATCCAAATAATAAAATGTATATTTCAGAATAATCCAAAATTATCAGGTTGTTGAACAGCAAGGATAACTATAACTGACGAGTTTCTTTTTGTGCCTGGTGTATATAATGAGCAAGTGCACAACGATGAAGGTGTGGCGGCAAAAGGTACTTAACTTAGGGTGTGTGCGAGCATATTTTGTTTCGATGAAAAAAGGAGTTGCTCAGTACCCCTGACTTCGACCCCTCGGGGCCCTCGTGTTTCAAGCAGTACATCGTCGATCAGTAACCACGGGTGTTTCGCTGGTACGGACAACGAAGCAGTGCGTATATAATGACTTAGGGCATTATCCTCTTTCCATCACGTGGGATGCATGTATACGCAGTGGTTTTGTCATGTAAGATTCTGTTAAATTTACTATGGTTAAGGTTAATCTTTAAATCAAATTTCTCTGTTTTACTTACCTAGCTGTTCTTGGATAAAACTGTCAGGTGGGTTAACATATCTCATGGTTTTGGCATCTAGTTTCCATCCATGTTTAGTACATTTCATAACGCTAGTGCATGCAACAGGTAAAATGATTGTGGAAAAGAGCATTAATTAACGGTGGTTGGTCGGGTTTGTTTCACATTATGTCTTACATTGAGACCTAACAAATGTACCATAAAAGCAGCCCGTCTCTAAATTCTAGGTTGAATAGTAATACCACAGGATATGGTGGCTATCACTTTTTCCACGTCTTCTTACGGAGGCAATTGGGTTGGGTACTTATCAGTTACTCGAACCATTTGTGTCATTTTCCCAATATATTGTTTTTTTATGGAGACAAGCTGTCAAGGTAACAAAGTCCCGTTTTAGATACAGGAGGAAACCGGACTGGAGAAAACACGCGAGAGCGTATATGGATAGGAAACTAAATGCACGTAAAGTTGTCTCATTGTCTGAAGATATTAGAAACGCTACGCCAACTCACCCCCATACAGGGGTAATGAAAAAATAGAAGCTTTCTTCTGGCTTTATATATCATTTATTACCCTTACAGAATAACCATCCCTATATCATTTAAACATCTCAACCCCCCTTAAATAATGGCCATTATTAAAAAACGGCCGATTGTACAAATCTGTAAAATGTGTTGGACGAGGAATTTATTTCTGCACATTTTGACACCTTATATATTATTATATTGGTGTTGCATATGCATGTACCAGTATAAATGTTATATGTCAAAGAAACATATTTTTAAAATTCAAAATACAAAATGGCTACCTAATTAACATATTCAGTGTTTCTAAACTTAAAATGCCTTTTTCTGCCAGATGATTCGTTTCGCGTCATTGTTGACCTTGCACGCAACTTTACTCAGCAACCATACATGTGATTGCTACCCAATTATGAATGTATGTTGTTGGGACACATATCTAAAAAGTTATATTAATAAAAATTCCTTTAAAAGGAATAGGGTGGGCAAATGAAAAATTGTCAAGAGAAATGAAAGAATGAGTAAGTCAAGTTCACAATTAAAAACAGGGAAATATGACACAACATCGATTTCCAATAGGGGAATAACACAAAACGTATAAAACAAAGTTAAAAGAGTTTTTAACTTTATACGTTTATTATTCCCCCATTGGAGGTTGTGCCATATTTTCCCTGATTTTAATTTGATCTATTGCTTATCCTTTGTTCTCTGCTGGTCAGTTGGAACAGATTTTCCCTGTTTTTATATTAACCCTTCACATCATAACACAAGACGTTTTATGTTAACATTTTATATAAAACATGGTTATAAAACTTTTGTAGATAATAGTTATTTAAAACATTTTCGTAATCATACCTAGAGTTTTTTTTTTATCATCAGATAGAAAGACTTCTGCTCATCTTCTCTGGTGAGACAACAGGGCTGGGGTATCTTTCCATATCAAAGTTTAAAAATCTGTCATATCAATTTCCTCAATATGTTGTATTGCAACTTATGAGAGGAAATGTTTGATTTTACAATATTTCGATATTATTTTTTAACTTTGTAACTTTATTATGATTAACATAACTGTATTTCAAAGCGTCAAACTATATCATTATTTTGTCCCAACAAAAATAATGCAGGGAATAAAATATTCATTCATATTTCTACTGGTGCACATGCAATAATTTGTCTATAATACCTTATACAAGCACTATTTGTCACAAGATTTGAAAAGTAAATAGCCTATGTACACACTGAACACAATGCACATACAAGCTGTATTTAAGTATAGTCCTCTTGCTCTATGAAAAAGGGATGTTTATCCAGGATCAATTACTAGTACAAATGTAATTATCCCCTTCAGCCAAATTCACTCCAGGCTAGACTAGGGCACCCCAATGATAAACCACAGTAGACAAGCCAAAAGATAGAAAATTGTTATGTAATAATGGTATTATGGGATATTTTTACACCATTTTGATAGCTCTATAATTGGGCATCAGCAGGGGTATTGGATAAATTACTGTGGGTTTGATAGTAATTCCTTTTTGGTAGAGCAACCAGAGTATAGGCCTACATGCTGAAGCTGTCAGTATAAAATGATATATATGACCTTCACGATGCTATTAATTTAGCCCAAAGATTAGGAAAACTAGCAAAACTGGTGAACTGGTACTGTTCAAATAAAAACATCTGCAAATCTTGCTGCAATTTCCAAATAGTATTTCTATTACTTAAATAATTATTTTTGTTATTTCTTTTAATACAAACACATTACTGCCTATGACGACTTTATCGTATTACTTACATATCAAAATCAAGTAATAATTACAAAACTCGCCGTAAACTATCACCTCTGTGGGTGTTTGGGATATAACCGGCACGAATATTTTCTCAACACTGCGGCATGTGAAAAAGTAGTTCAATAGTCAGAGAATACAGGGTGGGTGCGGCACGCCGCACCCACCCAAAAAGAAATATTTTCAGTTTCATTTTTTGGAAATTGAATGTGGTTATTTTTTGTTCTAAATTTAAACGAAAAAAAACCCCATGATTTTGCAAAAAAAGGAGGTAATTGACCCCAGATCCTGATTGAAATCAAAAAGATTTGCCATCATAATTTTAAAGTGTATCTAACTTTGTGCCTGCCAAATTGCAGGAAAAAAAGTTTGAGAAATTGCGAAAAACTGACAAAAGAGACCAATATGTTCGAAATTGTTGTAATCGCGCCCAACATATCTCTTACCCGATTTTATACAACGAGTAACGATTCATTTGGACATTAGTTTACTTCTTTTAGAAACAGCCTGTATGTATCTTGTCACACATTAGATTTATTACTATTATTAGTATTAGTACTACAAAATATTCGACCATGCAACTAAAAGCTTTCAACTCACCAGCTTTCTGGCTCTTCTTCGATATCTTTAATAAATGTGCCTCCTTGATGTTTACACTTGTTCCGACTTGCCTTGACTTCCCCATCGTCTGGGTTCTTGAATACCACATACTTCTCGTTATCTGATTTTGTGATGAAGTTCACGCCATCTTTAAGATTGGTGGTCTCTTCGCGAGAGAGGGTGAGTAATACCACATGCTCTTGTTCTACCATGATGATATACGAAGTACCTTGGTGCAACTGACTTCATTCTAAGTTTAAAAGAAATACAATATAGGTATATGAATATTAACTGTGCATTATTATCGCGAAACAATTGTTTTAGTTATGAAAGCAGCGCATTTTATTTATTTTATATACGCATTTTTACGCATCTATATAAAATTCAATAGAATCGCGCTAAAGATTACTTTTCATGTTTATGTTTCATTTTTCAAATTAACTTTGGAGTTCTTAAAGGCAATTAACGGCGTACCGTTTGCCATGTTTGCACACCTCTCGTGTGCCCGCTTTAGAAAGCATGGTATTCACTTCAGTAGTTATAAAAGGAGAGTTCCAGGACAAGTGCCCTTGACTAACGGGAAATCCCTGTCAGAAGCACCTAGCTCATTTTACCTCGACTAACGGGAAATCCCTGTCAGAAGCACCCAGCTCATTTACCTCGACTAACGGGAAATCCCTGTCAGAAGCACCTTTACTCAGGAGCCCCGCTTAACACATCATTTGCGAAAAACGTGCTCGACACTTTTCCCCGATCAAACGGAAAATTTCGTCAGAAGCCCCAGCAGTTTCCGTCGGAAGCCCTTGCGGCAGCCCGCGAAAAAAAAATTGACTTAGGATTTTTTTAAATTATAAAAAATAAAAAATGGATCAAGGACATAGTCTTAAAAAAGTGACGCGGGAAGAAAAAGCGCTCCAGGAAAGAATCGAGGAATTCAAAAAATTTCACGAGATCACGAAAGAAATTTTTCTCGAGTCAAAAACCGAAGGCCACCGATTGTTCGTGTACTTTGACGAAACATGGATTCCATTGACCCAAAAGAAGAGAGAGAAATTTTACGCCGCTTCGTCTTTACAATCCAAGCACGGATTTAAGTTTTGTCACGAGTTGGGTCTGGCTACGAAACAGCACTGTTCGAAGGAATATTTCCGCAAATATTACCAGGAGAACAAAAATTTTTTTGTGTCAATCAAAAGAAAAATACACGAAAAAAATGGTGATATCGTTTCCATAGACCCTTGCAACAGAATCGTGTTCACAACCAATGTAGTGGCTGCCACTTCCGGTGTAGACATGTAACCTTTGACAGCCACTGCATCGGCTGCTACTTCCAATACACACAAGTAGATTTTTGATAGCCAATGCATTGGCTGCTACTTCCAGTGCAGACATGTAACCTTTGACAGCCACTGCATCGGCTGCTACTTCCAATACACACAAGTAGATTTTTGATAGCCAATGCATTGGCTGCTACTTCCGTTGCAGACATGTAACCTTTGACAGCCACTGCATCGATTGCTACTTCCAATACACACAAGTAGATTTTTGATAGCCAATGCATTGGCTGCTACTTCCGGTGTAGACATGTAACCTTTGACAGCCACTGCATCGGCTGCTACTTCCAATACACACAAGTAGATTTTTGATAGCCAATGCATTGGCTGCTACTTCCGGTGCAGACATGTAACCTTTGACAGCCACTGCATCGGCTGCTACTTCCAATACACACAAGTAGATTTTGATAGCCAATGCATTGGCTGCTACTTCCGGTGCAGACATGTAACCTTTGACAGCCACTGCATCGGCTGCTAGCTAATTCTAGTTGTAGCCGATGCAATGGTTATGAGACTCAAAAATTAAATTTTTTTGTAATTAATATCTTACCTTTACAACAGTCGGTTGAGAATCTTGTAGATAAATATACGTGTCTAAAAGATAAAAGCAGTGCTAATGAAACACAAATGGAAGATCAATAGAACTGTGTTTAAATTATAAACAACGTACTTGTACTGGCTGCAAAATTTCGAAATATATCCGCTCCGTTAGCTTAGAGTTGTTTTTGATAGTCTACTGCTAGCTGCTTTGTTTGTTGTGTACTGCTGCTGACCTTTTGGTAGCTACTACTGTGGCTGTGAATTGTGCTTTGTTCCCGCAGTGCTTGCATGTAGTAATATATGTATTTAAGACACGACCTCTCCACATTTTTTTCAACTGGACTTGAGACCAGCTATGGTAGAGTTAGTCGGGTCTTAACTAACACAAGAAAAAAATTCACATATTAGAGACTTCGGCAAAAAGTTGAATCACGATAGATTCTCTTATTCTGAAATGCTATGATCAATAGAATCTACACTCCAGAACGCTGCTATATCAGGCAACTCGACAAAAAGTAGCCCGATGTTTTTACGATTTTGTTTGAACCACGATAGGCTCACACCCAAATATTTGAGACGATGATACTTCGCAAAATCTCTAGCAAGACTGCGAAGCTCTTTGTCGTATGATGTGGATATACCAACATTGTCAGAAAGCCATGAATTCCACGTCATATCAGCAGGAAGCTGCTGTTTATTTTTGGCAATGCTCACAAGATCAAATGCCCGTTGTAAGAATTTGCCATATTCTAATCTAGCACCAAACAATTTTGCTTCATGATTTTGAAGCGCGGTATAGCCCCGTACCAAACTATCCTTTGTTTTGTCTAAACTAGTAAAATCCCATGTCACCGCTGGATAGTTGAAATCGACTAACCGACTTTTCATGTAATCATGGAGCTCTTTACCATTCAGAGAAATCTTTTTGATTGGTTTTGCTCCAAACAGATTTTTTAGATTTCCTTTGGGCTTTTTAGGAATTGGCATGTCCACGAACGGACCATCCGTTAAAAGCCTACCAGTATAGAGTTGTAATTCAGCTGCATAAATATTGTGATCAACTAAAATGTTCAGCCTTTTCTGATCCCATTGAAAAGAATTTTCATTTTCATATTCACTTACTTCTGGTGTATCAATATCCCATGCTTCGGGATCTACCTCCATATTAAATTCTGCTTGATCCATTATATGTGAAATATATTTCCAAGTATTTTGTCAAGTCCCGGTTCTCTGTCAGTTGCGCTTTACTCGCTGGTGTATTCATGAATGAAATCAAACAAAGCTTCACATCATAGCGTGGGTTTGTGTGGCGGGAAATAAGGCACTTCCTGTTTCTTTGTTCTTGAGTAGTAGTTAGGAAAAGGGGTTCTGACTCATTTCTCAAGTTGGTTAATTTCCAACAAATTTTGAACATAAAAAAATCCTATGGCGATTCATAGGATTTTTTTATTACTCACGGGCTTGCAAAATACACTTTAACCCTTTCCATACTAGGCGGGTTTTGTTGCTTTACGAGTTGTCTCCAGAAGAAAAGATTGCATTCAATCATCATGGTAGTCAATAGAGCTGGTGATTCACTTCTTCCTAAAATCACGGCCCTTGTAAAATCATCCTTGCTGGATTCGCTAAAAATGTTGTAAAGCGGAGTCAGAAATGGTGAAAATGAAGAAAGTATGTAGCTTGCCATCAGCCTTACGGTTCTTCCATTTCCATCCGAAAAAGGATGTAGTTCGAGCATTTCGGCTACGAAATATGCACAAGCTTTGAAGGTATTCAACAATCTTTTTTCCTCGTCAGGATCTTCCCTGCTTTGAATAAACAAACTATTGAATCTATCAACAATGTTGATTGCCGCCATTTCCATATCTTCAGGCATGCGATACTCGTATCTCTGACCCATAAACGTTGTAAACCTCCGAGCTTGACTATACTCTCCGGGCTTTGTTTCGCCAAATTCTAACGGAAGATTTTTTCTCACAATTTTGTTGGTCTGTCTAATCAAGTTTTCTTCTAGAAACCCAAAATTGCTATCATTTTTCAAACTTTTTAAATTTTGGCAGGCTTCGTGTAGGTTGAGCGTTTCTTTTTCTTGTAAGGAGGTGTCATCGGGGTCAGGGTTCGATAGAAACTCTCGCGTTTGCGATAGGTTTTGAAATCCATGATATTCTTCGTCTAGACAATGATAAACAAATACTGTCAAGAGAAAGTCTTTCGGAACCTCGCAATTACTCATCTTTTTGCACTTAAGAATCTCTCGAATGGCATCTTTGATACTTGGAAATTCACTCTTTCTCCAACTAGGGTTTTCTTCTGGAGAAAAATTGATCAAATCGCTAACTGAAGAAATAAATGGCATTTTTAGAATATAGAAAAATTTATATCTTAAAAACTGTTTTGCAAACTTTTAACTAACTGCGACTCGAGTCGCCGTTAGTATTCAAAGGTTAAAATCGTTTTTGGTACTCGCAGCTAGCCACTGTGGTACACACTGCGCCAATGACCATTCCAAAGTACCAAGTAAGATTATCAATTTTTCGCTCATTCCTTCTAATTTCTTCCTCATTTAATTCCATTCTGACTTCCAGCGTGGCCAGATCTTCGTCTAGGTTTTGCATTTTTGGCTCTTCGTCGGGGTTTTGATTTTTATTCGCCATACCTTTTATTTCCACACGGTAAAATTAAATTCCAATTTTTTTACCCCCTGGTGGCCGCCTCCGAAGCCCACGACCCCATGTTGTTGCTCAAGGACGTCAGCATTTCTTTTTTTCCGCGCTCCATGCCGATCTTTTCGGCTTCCGCGCGAATTTCTCTTTCTCTGTCGGACGTCATCTCGATCAGATCGGCGCGAGCTCGGTGTTTGATCCCGGCCTTATGACCTCTGTAGTTTTCCAACTCCCGCCGAATGTGGTGGAAGTCTTCGTTGCTGACCCGTCCGTCTTCGAGGGCTTTGGACACCAGATCATTCACCGTGTTCAAACTGGATTCTCCCGTTCGTTTTATACTTTCGTGTTTCTCCAATTTGTTCATGGTAGCCTTTCCAAGAGCTACGCCTGCCGCGCTGACTAGGCCCCCGGCGATGGCGATTCCACCGAGGGGAATGCTTACGATCGCGCCGACCCCGGTAGCCAGCGTCCCGACTGCCCCCGTTCCAGATCCGACCGCGATGAGCCCCGAAACTTGAGCCGCGCCATAGAGCACGTTCAACGCTGCCTTGTATTTTCTTCGCAGCTTTTCCCTCTCGCTGACCTCGTTGTCCAAGAATTTTCGAATCTCTTCGATATTTTTCAGTCGGAATTCGACTCCTGAGTCTTCGCTTCCCTGAGGAAGATCGGGATAAAGTTGCGGCGCGCTAGGTTTCTTCATGCTTATTTTATTTATATCACGTTAATAAAATTCTCAGTCCAGCAAAACTTCGTGCTCCGTAAAATTTGACACGTGGTGTTCAACGAAATGCTGTATGATTTCTTGCTTGGTTAAATTTTTTTCGTAGAAGCTCAATATTCCCAGTTGCTCAAAATTTATACTGATGTAATAGAGACTTCCCAAAGCGTCAGTTCTGTAGACGTCTTTTGATACCCCGTTGATCCAAAAACAAAGCTTATTTTCAACGTACTCGATCGAGATATGATGCATGATCGTTGTGTCTGTTTGAGCGGATGTAGAAAATACGACTTGGTTCCCTGGTTTTGACACGACAAACGATACTGAGTTATTGGTCCAGGTAATCGTCAGAAAAAATACTATAGCTCCGACATTCACTGCATCAGTAAGATCCTGAAGCAGCAAAGAACAACTGCTAGTTGGAGCGACTTCTGGTTTTACTGAAAAAGAAAGGTTCCAAGGTTGGGTGATAGGACCGTTGTGGAGGTTAATTTCTAAAGGTTTAGTGAGTCGCATGGGAGCCAAATCTTTTCCGGGATTCGGCAAATTCGTAAACCCGGCAGTGATGCCGACTTGATTAGGTTTGGCGTTGAAAGTGTTGTTCATTCCGTTTTTAATTTCGATCAACTTGTCTCTCTCCAAGTCGATGTTTTTCTTGGCTCGGATGGAAACATAGTGCGTTCCGTCTTCGTTCATCCATACCATGAATCTCCCCAAAACATGCAAGCTGGTATCGTGCTCGTGTCCAATTTGCTGGTCTACGTACTCTTTCGTCACAGCGTCCTCGTTGTCCGTGGGAGTTCGAGACCCGTGACTCTATTGCCGCTCATAGCGAGTTCGCCGGTCATCGAGTCGCCATCCTTCGAAACTTTTCTGTCGTTTAACCATGAGGTTAGGCTGGTTACGGACCCCATAGTAGCTGCATCTTGCGGCTCGGTTGGATTCATTAGGCCCGTTATTTTTTTTCCTCCCATGTTAATCCTTCCGGTCATTCGCGCTCCAGTTTTTTTGACGTACGCGGAAAGATCCACATCTTCGCCAGCTATTGACGTCGATTTTGTTTCGATTATTGGTCCCCAGATAGACATTTTTTCTTTTATTTTATCGGATTTCAAATTCCAAATCCAGCGGTTGATCGTGATTATCGAGCTTTCTCGAAGAATTTTTCCATTCTACTTTGAAGTCGAAGTCTAGCTCGTGGATGGTTCCGTTTTGCAGTTTTTGAAACTCGGCTTCTCGTAGGTCGAAACGAAGTATTCTCCGAACGCGGCGTTTGAGAGATCTATGGACCCAAGAACCTGGCCTCCTGCAGAACGTCGTCGTTGTTTACGAGATTGCCCGTGGTTGACAGCTGATTCAGGTACACGAGAATTCTTCGAGGTAAAAATTCGATCGCTCGATCTCCCGTGTATTCACCAGCCGCTAGCCACCCTTCGTCGTCCAATCCGAACATTTCTCGAACGCGGCCTGGAAACCAAATCTGATACTGCTCGGGGATTGTCATGTTGAGTTTCCCATCGCGTTTGTCGACTTCGAATTCGAAACCGTCGATCTGGCTCGTGAATTCTTTCGCGAGCAGGTCAAAATTATACAGCCCCGGGCTTATTTTTAACGCCCCCGAAGGCCCCTGCCCTTCTTGAGCGTACCTCCACTCTAGTTCCTCTTCGACGTTGAACCACCCTACTCGACCCGAGATCCTTTTGATTCCAATTTTCAAGTTCTCGCCGTTGTTGCCTATGCTTTGCGACAGGCGGAGAGGTTTTCCTTTGCCGGTGCCGGTAATTGTCACAAAACTCTTTATTTTACAATAAATGGATTACAATCCAGATTTTCAACCGCGAACCGGAGGAGTATTCGAGCCTACCCATGGATGGAGTCTAGTAAACCAAAAAATCAGGGTCAATAAAAAATCGAGCTTCGTCGCGAGATTTCCGAACGTCTGGAGCGACTACAAACTTCCGAGAATCGAGGACCCAGAGCACTATGAAAATTGGCTCGCGGATCAGATGGTTTTCTGGCAAATGCAGTTAAACTTCGCCGTTTGGGCGGCCACAAGCGGATGCGGAGTATCAAAGGAGCATCTTACCCACCGGGATCCTTTTGTCAGATCCGTATGGCGTTTTCACGCGTACTACCAGATTAGGCGAATTTTGTCCGAAATGAGCTGCCCCTTGCCCACTAAAGATTCGTGGAATCCTCTTCAGAACGGCATAGACAAAAATGCCTACGAAAGAATCTGCGCCGAATTCGGGATATCCACTAGAGCCAACTGGAGGCAAAAGTTTGACCGTTGGAACGGAATGGGCACGGCAAAATTCACCCGGACGTACCACAAAGATTTTAGTTTGAAAACCACCGACAAGGTCGAAATTGCCGAAAACCCCGATACAGAAAAGTTTGAGATCTCCGTCCCCGGGCACATCAACTTTTTAGGCAACAGCAGGGACGCTACTTACCCGATCTGGATGGACCAAATGTTCGATCACGATCCTGACATAACCGACGTGTCTATTCGAAAGGGTGATGCCATGGCCGCGATAGGATCTTTCGTTCTGGATCGATCGAGTGGATTCACCAGGGCTGGTGTTATAAGAATTAACGACAGCGTTCGAACATTGGTTTGGGCTATCCTCGGAGCTCAATCCCAAACAAAAACGAGCATTCTTGGGTATGGGAGTGCATTTGACGCTCAAAAGCAATTTTTGGCGAACGTCGAAGACGCTATCAATTCGGTGGTAGACCTTCCCGATTCGATCGAGCGGTATCAAGAAAATCTCCTGTACGCTAGGAGCAAGCTCGACTTCGTCATTGGACATGGATTGTACATGCTTCCGAGCAACATGGAGCTCGAAATTGGAACGTTGAACGGCTACAACAATTTTATTCAGATCGCGTCGGACGATATGTCCCTTGGATATAACTCGGAAGTAAATGACCAACAAAGTGTGACTAAAAGCCTGCAATCCGAGCCGGACGACTTTCAACCCGACCCGCTACAGGAAGAAGAACCACCAGATAATACAGAGCCGCATGTTGAGGACATAGCCCTGGGGTATGGGGGTGCAGACCCGGCACTAACGCACGACGAGAAAAAACTTTCATTGACTTTGGTAGCGACGTTAATTATAACAGCCATCGCATATTTTCGTTAATATAAATGGCTGTTGAAAAAACAATCAAGGGGAAACCCTTCAAATGCAGTGATGAACTATATGTGAGCGAAAAAAAACTCAAAGAAGAGCTCACAAAAGAGAGAGAAAAAGCCGCGTACAATGCTGAAATAGCTGCGAGTGAAAGGGAGAGGCTCGAAAAAGAGAGAGAAAAAGCCGCGCACAATGCGGGAGTCGAGCTCGTGTTCACTTTTGTGTGGATGGCTTTTATCGCGGCAAAATTTTGGTGGTTAAAGTAGGAGCAATTTTTTGAGTCTCTTTAAAAATAAAACCCGCGGCAGATTGCTGCGGGTTTATTTTTTTTTGTCGTAAATTTCCTTCGCAGAAGTGTACAAAATTCCACTAACGGCAAGGGCGAATACCCAAAGATGCTCGGCAAGAAATCCAGCCACGGATGAAACAGATTTGAGCACAAAATTGACCACAGCTCCAATAATTGCCGGAAGCGCGGCCAAAGCTTTGTCTCCGAGTTTTGCGAGAAGATTCGCGATTTTTTGCAGCTGAGCCTTCAACCAATCCGTCAAAGTTTTTGGCTTTGGAGGTGGACCTGGGTCAGGCTTGGGTTTTGGACCGGGGTCTGGTTTTGGCCTTGGACCGGGGTCTGGTTTTGGCGCTGGAGTGACGGCTGATCTTGTTGCTAAAAGTATTCCTTCAACAACAGCTGCAATTGTCATGCCAATGGCTGTAAGCAAAGATGCAATGGTGACACCTTGCTCCGTGAATAAAATTCTGAGTTTTTCACCGACCGTTTTGTTTTCATACAGTACTTTGTGAATTGTTTCTCGAATCGCCACGAGTTGATTTCTAAGCGCCGGTTTCAGATCGTTCAAAAGTTCTTGCTGAGCTTTGTTTTCCTCTTCAAAATTCCCGATTTCTTCGTTTAATCGTTCTATTGTTTCTTGATCAGTTTCTGGGTTATCTCTCTCTCGTTTTCTCTCTTCTATTAACTCGTTGTTGGTTGTAATTTTTGCCGTTGCTATGTTAATTTGTCGTTCAATCGTGTTAATGGATTTATGCGCTCTTTGAAGGTTTCGCACTGTTCTCGGAGTGAAGTCATGTTCGATAGGTTGCGGTTCAGTAAATGAAGTCTCAGCTTCTGCTTCAAACTCATGCTCTGGGTGTAAGAGCTCCGGCGCTGGGTGAACAAGACTCCGATTTATCGCGTACTCGATAGGCTCCTGATCCAAGTCAAAAAGCTCCTGCTCTTGGCGTAAATACTCTGGATCTGGGTGTGCAATTGTTAATAACAATTGATCGATGCTTTCAGACACCTTTTGTAATTCTATCCGTTCTCCATTGTCCATATTACTAATCTCAGCCTGCGCTCCACGAGAGACGTTTAAAGCAGCAGCTTCGGTCTCAGGTGATATTGACCTAAACTTTCCATTTCCCCTGTAATTAGTAATATTGAACACATCTCTTATAACCTGAGGCGCATCGTCGATACCGGCATCTCTAATTTGTTTTTCTATTCCACTGAGAGCTAAAAATCTGTTTTGTCCTACCTCTGCTGTTAATCTGATATCTTTACCTTCGTAGACCAAATATATTACATACCGTCGTTTGGTTCTACCTCCTGTAGTAACGCTTTGTTCAACAGCTGCGCGAAGCTTTGTTTCAACATTTTGAAATAGATTCGACGGGTTGGAAAGTGTTGCGCCCTCATTTTGCAAGTATTCCAAAAAGCGATTTTTTAGGAGCTTACTTTCGTGAGGATCAACCAGCAAATTTAAAGTGGGAGGTTCTGGTATGTAATCGATACGTCCCTCGTCTCTTAGTGCTCTCAATCGTGCTTCAAGGTCGGTTGATGATCCTGGAGTTGAAGAATCAGGCACTTGGATATTGCTTTGATCTAGCGAACTGCCAGCAAAACTGGCTTCTTGTTTATCTGGGAGTAATGGGGCTTCTTCATCATCATCAGCATAGTCGTCGAACGCTTCATTACCAAATTCCATGATCTTTGCTTTATTTTTTTTATTGAAAGAGCGTTATAAAAATAAAGATGGCTACAAACTTCGGATATAAACTCGACCCGCATCGCCAGCTTCGCGAAACGCGAGGCGCCAAAGGAAATCGGAGAACGATTCGAACAACGCACGTTCCCAGCGAGATCGACGAGAACGAACTTCTCACCGTGCGATTCCCTAATCTCGGAAGCAACGATGTTATCGTGCCCGGGACCAGCAAGCTCTCTTTCAAGGTGGACCTGTCTTCGACCGGTGGAAACGCGGACGAGAACAGGAAGATCGTAAATAACCTCGGAAGAGCGATCGTGAGCAAGATAGAAGTGAAGCTCGAGGGACAAAGCGTCTTCAGTCTGAACGACGCGGATATCTTCCTGTGCTACCAGGACCTCTGGAAAACTTCCAAGGAGCGGGAGAATGCGGCTTACCAAGGCATCCAATCGGAGGCCGTGCGAAAAATCAGAATCAACGCGGGGGACAAGGGGGCAAACGCCCCCGACGTCGCGATCGGAACCGCTCTGGGCAATATGTTCTTCATCCCTCTTGACTTCGAAATGCTCTCCTCGCCCAACCCCTTTTTCCAGTATGAATTGAAAGACCGACTCTCCTACGAGCTCACATTCAATCGCTACGGACGGGTTGTCGCGAGCACCGACACGGATGCTTCGTATTCGGTGAGCAACTCCATCTGGAGTTCGAGGTAGTGAGCTCTTCCGAGCTGACCACGGTGATAAGAAACCGGTACAACGGAAAAAGCAACATCGTGTACGACAGAGTCGTTAGACACAGCAAGGAAAGCCTGAACAAATCGGACACCATTTGGAATATCAACATGGCCCCGCGTGCCCTATCCATGAAGGGCATACTCATTCTTTTCGAGGATCCTGGCGACGGTGGAGCGAGTTACGCTCGGGGCTCGGAGAAATTTTACAATCCGAAGAGCAAAAAGTTTCCGCGATGATTGACGGAGTCCCGAATCAAATCTTCGCTAGTGGGATGCTTCCTCATCAACACTTCGAAGAAATTCAAAAGCATTTTGCCGACGGGAAGCATCGCACGACCCCGCACTTCATCAAGGAAGCCGAGCTGTCGGACGTGACCCTTTCCGAGTACCTCACCACAAAATACGGGCTCTGGATCGACATGCGCTCGAGCGATGATGATTCCCTGCATGGGTCCGGTAGAAAGGTCGAGTGAGTCAGCCAAAGCATCCAAATCGAGATGGAGAGGGATGCCGAATGAGCTACCCAAAGCACGCACATTCCGCAATCGTGTGCGGAGCAACTGGATGCGGAAAGTCGGAGTTCGTTCTCGATCTCCTCGACACAGCCTACCTAGGGTTCTTCGAGTACATCGTCATAGTCTGTCCAACCTGGAAGAATAACAAAGCGTACCTATCCCGGAAGTGGATTCAAAACGAGCAAATTTTTCTCATCGATCCTCTTGACTGGTTTCCTAACTCGGACGATCCAATGAACGACGCGTTAAAAACGTTTTTCGAAGTTTTTGGAAAAATGTCCCAAGAGGGACAGGTTCTTTTTTTGGTCGACGATTGCAGCGCCAACAAATCCATGACGAAAAAAAGGCAGATGCTCTCGGAGTTGGCTTTTTCCGGAAGACACTTCAACTGATCGGTCTGGGTGCTAACCCAAAAGTACAATTCGATTTTGACCGACCTTCGCGAGCAGACAAAATAGACCGCTCTTTTTTTCTGCAAAGATCGAGACAGTTTTGAGGACGCCCTACGTGAAAATGACGTCATAACAACCGCGGGAGAAAAAAAACAGATGAAAAAAAAATTAGCCGAGCACAAGCATTCCAAACTGATTCTCGTAACGGAACAGCCGACTAGCTACCGGTGGCTAGAATAAATAGTATAAATAAAAAGTATGACGGATATCGATAAAATTGTTGCTGACGCGATCGCAGTCAGCGATACCAAACCGGAAGAAGGGGGTGAAGATTTGCGAGAGCGCTTGGTTGGAATAGCTGTAGCGGGAAAAAGCCAAGAATTCCTCGGAAAAAATATAACGTCCGATGAAATCGAGCGTCTTGATCAAAATGAGCTTCGGAAACTTTACGCGAGGTACGAGACCCGCATGGGAGGGCTGGTCACAAAGTCGATGAAAAGGCACGTCGTTGTGGCGTACACAAAACTTGTAGGATTGCTGCTTCCAAAAAGCTTGGTAATTACCGACCCCGATGCCCTGGAAGTCTCGTTGAATGAAGGACCGTTCATATACATAGCTCTGTCAAAGTGGACGTGCGGAATGTACCACCGTTTTGGACACATGCTAGGCCCGCTCGAGGCTATGTTGCTGACGGGCAACCACATCCAGAAAAACCCGGTCGTACCTGAAGAACCTTCAGCTGCTGGAGCTAATACTGAAGTCGGAGTAGATGAGATCGATTAAAGCAAAGTTGTTAAGCAAGTGCTGGAAGACGTGCTGAAGACGTGCTGAAGACGTGCTGAAGACGTGCTGAACAATTTAATGCTATATATAAATGGAAGAAAAAAAACTCGAAGAGTCAAAAATCGTTGCTGGCGCAGGGCCCACCGAAGAGTCAAAAATCGTTACGGCTACTCACGCGCAGCCTAAAGAGCCAAAAATCGTTACGGCTCCTAGCGCGCGGGTTAAAGACCCAAAAAAGGTTGCCGCCGGAAAAAAACTGGCGAAGATAAACAAAGAAAAAAGGGCAAAATTGAAAGCCTTTGAAGAACAACAAGCGTCCCTCTCACAACTCAAGGAGGCAGCGCAGGCAGCTCCACAAGCGCAGCAATCACAATCTAGCTGGCCAATTATCGTTGTCGGAGGAGGGGCTATTCTTTTGGGGGTCGTAGCGTACTGGGCAAGCACGAAAAATTTGTCATGGGGGTCCACCCCCCAAGTATCAACGGCAGTGGTCTCCACCCCCAAGCACCAGCGCCACCCGCTTCAAAAAAAGAAAAATATTTCGATGAATTTGCATAGTAATAAAATGGCAAGCGAAAATCCAAACGTTAACATGCTCGTCAACAGCGCCTATCACGCGCTGACGATAAGCGCACTCATGGCAGTAAACTGCTATGCCGCGAAGAAATTCTTCAAATTCAAACCCGCGAATCTTGGGCAGCTCGACGCGGAGGATATTGGAAAGCTCACCCTCTCAGTCGGGTTGGCGACCTACTCAAGAGACTTTTTAGTCAGTAAAGGAATATTACCAGAAAATATCATCGGGAGTTAAATAAAGAAATGGCAGCTCTATTTTCTCTTGTTGGCGGGGCAGCCGTAAATGCCCTCGCCTTCAGTGGATCGAACTATTTTTTCAGCAAGCTCTCAGACTCTAAGGGAAAAAAAAGGCATGATCTCGCCTCTGAGAAGCTCGAAAGTGATCGCTCTCGTTCTCAGAGGATCGACTATATCAACCAGCAGCTAAAACTGCAGGGCCACGCGGAAAAAACTTTTAGGGACGTCGAGGATGCGATGCATCAATATTACAATCTCACTGGGACACTCTTGGATCCCCTACCACCCGAGCCGCATTTATACGATTATCTCGATGAGGAGCAGACTGAGTCTATCAAAAATGGAGAACTGGCCTTGATCGGAGTGGGTATGGTCGCGACTGGAGTTCTCGTTTATAACTTTGTGTGAAGTCCAGCAACCCACAACTGGTGCAAAATTCTGGCGATTCTTTTTTCCGAATCACCAGAATTTTTTTTTGCGCTTGTGGGTACCCCCACTAATTTTTTTTTTGCCGTGGTCGTGGACATGACCTCGCTCCAACATTTGACTCACTCACAAAATATAATTCCGATTTAATAACACCACAGTCCAAGCATGTATTTTTGTCATCAACAATGCTCGAGCTACCGCAGTCTTTACTTTTGATGGGCTCGGAGGAGCGTACAGAAGCCGGTGGTATTTTTGTGCAATCGCAGTGTCGTACTCAAGTTTGTAGTAGCGTTCTAGAATCTCGTAGTCGCTCGTGAACCTGTAAGCGATCCTGTAAAATGTTTCTGCGCTTAAAATATCGTACGCGAGTTTGTAAAATTTTTCCAAAGGCGCCCCCTCTATCTTCAACATCGCAAAACGAAGGGTCGCAATTTGCAATTTGTGGCAAAGCGAGCAATCATTTCGACTCCCGCAAACGCAGCCCTTGCACATGATAGTATTTTTTACGTCCAAAAAAATTCCCTCGACACTCGAGGGGCTTTTTGTTTACAGTTCTTCAAACAAACGTCGAATTCCATTCCAGGTTGGACTCTTAAAGAGGTGCCAGCTCTGTTTTTTGGCTCTGGTTTTTCTCTTCTCGCAAATTTCGCAAGCGCACCCGCAAAAACTTGGTTTCTCAGGCATCCCAGTCTTCTTCTTCATCGGACCCGAAGTAAGCTCTAGATTTTTTTTCGGATTCTTCCTCGGGTGTCGACCGAGTAATACGTTTGCCCCGCATTTTTTTTTGACTCAACGAGGCCGTTTGACACCATATAGCAACGCGAGTGCCGAAATTTTCCCCTTCCTTTTTTAAGATCTTTTTGCAGCGTAGACGTCGCCCAAAATTCGCGGCCATCCGTGAGCTCAATTACGCACTCTGAGTCGTCGAACCTTGTTGCGATGTATTTGAACCCCTTGATTTCGACAATTTTGCCTTGTTCCAAGTCGCGCCATTTCAAGATGCTCGATTTCTGCTCCTCGCGCAGTTTTTCGAATTTTTCAAAATTCATGTTTCCGCTTTTATTTTTGCTCTATTTCGCAAATTCATAAACCAAATTTTTTTTTTTTTCGCGGGCTAGGTTGTACTTTTCCAGCGCTTCGGCTATGCGCCTGGCTTCCATCCTGATCCTTCTTTCTGAGGTGTCCAGGAGACACGCGGCGCATACCCAAAATGCGACGATCATGTTTGTTTATTGTAAATAAACCGGCGAAATGGGCGATTCAATTTATTTTGAGCTAGCCGACGACGAAATCTTCGAACAGCTGGAAGATACGTCCGTGAGCGACTTTTTCGCGTGGAACGGGACGAGTCTCGGAAACCTGTTCGTTGCCGCGAGCGGGTACAACGGAAAGAAGGTAAGAGCTCAGGCGCACGCCTTGCTGCTGTGCTTTGCCGCGTGGTACAAGGATCGGTACAAAATGAGACTGTGCTTGAGGCCACCTTGGATCCTCCCGGGAAAAACGGAAGAAATTCAGATTTTGAAGAAAACGCTCGATTTTCTTCTGGAAAACTCGGTCGATCGGCGAGATATAAACGCGCTGGAAGAATACGTCGAGAAATTTGGACTGCTAGAAAAATTTCGCGAACTCGCGTGAAAATAAAGAAAATGGAAGGCGAACTTTCAAAAATTTACTACAGTCCAAGAGGATACTGGAAAGGCGTCTCAGCGATAGACAAGTTGGCGAAAGAAGCTGGGACGTCGAAAGAAAAAGCCGCGGACTTTTTGAAAAAGCAGACCATCTGGCAGATCTACCTCCCGCCTCCGAAGTACATCCCTCGGGCAAAATTCCGCGTGAGCACTCCCAACGAGGTTCACCAGGCCGACCTACTTTTTTTGCCTCACGACCGGCCGGGCAAAGGACGCAAGCTTTACAAGTACGCTCTGACCGTGGTGGACGTTGCGAGCAGGTACAAAGAGGCTGAGCCGCTGAGCTCGAAAGATTCGGGGGAGGTTGACAAGGCTTTCGAAAAAATTTACGCGAGAGGCCCGCTGCGATGGCCGACCCTTTTGCAAGTCGATCCAGGGAAGGAGTTCATGGGAAAAGTAAACGAACTCGCGAAAAAGCATAACGTCAGCGTGCGAAGAGGAGAGCCCGGTCAGCATAGGGCTCAGGCCATCGTGGAAAGATTCAATCGAACTTTGGCCGAAAGATTGTTCGGTCACCAATATTCCCAGGAAATCTTGATAGAAGCTAGAGGCGGAAACGCGAGGAGCACAGAGTGGGTAGCTAGGCTGCCGGAAGTTATCCGAGCGGTGAACAACGAAGAAACGCGCCTCATCGGAATGAAACCGTCGGACGCGATCGAGAAAAAAAAGTCGAGGCCTCGCACTCGGCGCCGCAGCGTTGGAAAAATGAAGTTCGGCTTCCATCTAACGTAGCGGTGAGGTATCTGTACAGACCGGGAGAGGACGGGATCGACAGCGTTGTCGAAACTCCCGGCGACCCTGTCCTGTACTACCTATCCGAAGGCGCGCCAAAAAGAGCGTTTGTTCGGCAAGAATTGATGATCGTGCCCGATGACACTCAGCTGCCTCCGGATTCAGTTTTGTAATGACCGTGCGCCAAGGTATGGATTTTATCCTGCAAGACGATTCTCTTGTCATCATTTGCAGAGAGCGCGATCTTGTTGACCTCTTCGGTGTAAACTTCATGTTTGTAACTTCGAATCACGTTCATTCTTCTCGTCTGAGGCTCGCCGCTGAGAAGGCAATTTTTGTAATCGTCGAAAGTAATTTTCTTTTTGACGACGGCCTTCTTCACGCCCTTGCAACGTTTCTCTTCCAAGCCCTCATGCATCCTATAGGCATAGAGCTTCGCTCTAAGACCGACAAACTCCGCGATCTGCTTGCCGCCGGCCTCGTCCTTGAACTTGCCTAGCACTTTTTTGTTTACGCCGGTTCGAATCCCGGACGGATGGTCGGCCGAGTAATTCGAAGTATCGAATCGAGCGTCAAGATCCAGGGCGATGTCTCGGTACAAATCTTCGGTTCGGATTTCGTACGCCAAACTATCGGTATCTGTGAGTAAAAGCTTAGCCCTGTCGCCGTACATTGGCTTGACGTACTTGTAGTGAAAATTGTACATCGTCGTTTTGGAAATGTCGAGGATAGCCATGCCCAGATAGATCGGTTTGTCGAAAAGCAGCTTGGTCCTCTTCATGTGAATGGCTATCAAGTTTTCGTCAAACATAGTGACCCGCTCAAAGTTTGGCTTTGCCGCGAGCTTTTTAGCTTTCTTTCTCGAATTCACCAAGTGAATGTCGACTCTATTCCGAATGTTTTCCATCGTCTTGCCGAACACGGAGTTGTTCATGAGCTTGAAAAAGTCCTTCTCAAACTCGTTCGCGGCTTCCTTGCGAAGTCGAGTGTTCAGGTCGATGTACTCCTTCATAAACGCGCTTTCCTCGAACCGAATCCCGCGATGAATTTTCTCGAGTCGAAGTCCCAAGCTCAAATACTGCTTCAAAGCCGCGTAGTGAATCACGTACTTTTTTTTGCCCCGCAGATTCGGAACGAGCTTTTCAACCTTGTCGATGACGAGTCTTTCCGGCGCGAGCGGGTAGTCGCTGTGGAGGTCATGAAGTTCCTTCGGATACACCAGGTCAACCTCAACGATGCAAGGCCAGAGTCGCCAATCTCGCAGCTCGTTGACGCTCATCCACTTGAATCCACCCGTCGGCAGAGGCTGGCTCATCGCGTGCCCGTAGAGATTGTTGGCGTCGAGGTACTGAATAAATTTTGAGGGCTTCGTAGGGTCAAAATCAGGGCCCATGTACTTGTTGTTCGCCTCGGAATGCCGGGTGCTTATCATCGAGACGCCTCCTCTGATCCCCTTCTCGATCATTTGCATCGAGTCGACGTCGTGCAAGAGCTCGAGCCGCGCGCCAGTCTTTTTTAACATGGCGTCGTAGGCGAGTCCAGGCGCCGTGAAGTACCAGGCCGGGTCCAGCTCGTAATTTTTCTGGCAAACTTCTCGAAAACTTTCGAATACGTCCGCCAGCAGGAGAACATCCGACTCAAGATACAGGTCGTGGTACTCTCGAAAGGTTTTCATTTCGAAGCCTTCCCACACCTTTTGAGCGTGCTCGTAATCTTCGTCGGAAATGCTCTCTTCGTTGAGCCTGGAGTAGAAAGCTGCCTTCGGCGGAAGACGGGTTTCCTCCAATTTTTTCAAAGAGTCGGCGTGATCGTATGGGTAAACACCTTTTCTCAAAAGCAAGTCAATTTGCTTAGCATAAAATCTCTGAAGATTTTTACAGTTATTCTTTTTCAACAAATGACAATAATGTTGATGCTTGAGACTCTCACCTGTCCTCTTTTGGTATGCTTCTTTGTACTCTTTGACTGTGTCAAATTTACCACCAACGAGAGTTTTTATGGCATCATCTTGACCTACCAGATTTTCCACAAGCTTACCCAATCCACTTGCCATGAACTTGAAGCTGTCGATGAATCGAAGATCGCGCTTGACCTCGACTTCTTTCCCCTTCTCGTTAACGAAGGAGTCAACGACAATCTGCTTGGTGAAGGAAATGTACTTTTCCTCGTTGTTTGGAATGCAGTCGATCTTTCCTTCGGTCTTGCCCAAATTTTTAACGAACAGGTGCGCGTCGTAACCGGCGAGGTTGTGGAAAATCACGGGAAAGAATTTTGGCTTCCTATACCGCAAGCTGCACTTGTTGTGCGCCGCTCCTCGAAACTTGCCCGTAAAATGACAATGATCTCGAACGACGCGGTTTTCTTCGTCTAGAGGGGTCAGGAGCTTTTTGCAAATGTGGCAATCGCTCGACTCCGCGAAAATAGCTCGTTCCCGCTGGCCGAAGACCATATTTTTGGGGAATTTAAACCGTCGGTAAATACGTCGGATGTCTTCCTCGAGGCGCTCCACAAAAATCTGAGCCACGTCCTCGTCTTCCGATCGTTTGGTATACACCACCGGGTCTTGCTTGTATAGCGAGTCATCGAAGCATTTGATGTAGTAGCAAAATCCCGAAGGCTCGTGCTTCTGGTACTTTTGCGTGTAGCTGCCGTTGGGATCGGGCTGACGGGTGTGAATGGGCTTCGTGAAGGACTCAAAGTCGGCGTAGACGACAAAGGGAACATTTTGCGATCTGAAATGGTTCTTGAACTCCTGGACGGAGTCCTTTTCAGGCATCTCGATCCTCACCGATTTGTGCAAGCGGCAGAGATCGATGTGCACAGCCAGTCGCTCCTTAGACGTGTATGACGCGTAGCACCTTCGGCAAAAGTAGCGAGCTCCGTTCTTCTTTGACACCTGAGTTGTCAGCAATCTGCTCAAACTTTTCACGACGCAGTAGTGCTGCTTTTCTTCGTCGGAAATGAGAAGCAAATCGACCTCGCGTTGGCAATCAAGATCGCTGATCCGAAGAGGGTAAACTTTCTTTCCGTCAAAACCGTGCACGTTCACCGAAATGGTCGGATTCCTTCTCTCAAATTTGCCGATGTCGGAAAGGGGAGTCGGAAATGTCACGCCGTCCCAATTCAGCTCGGCGGCTTTTTCTCGAAGGGTCTTGTCGATTCGTTCCAGGTGCACGCCAACCATGTGCGTCGCCCTTGTGACGGCCCACTTGAAGCACGCGTCGTCATCGTTTTTGAGATTGACGATCGCTGTCTTTTTCGCTAAAAACTCCGGGAGAGGGATGTACGAGGAGCCGCCCAACGGCTCGTACTCCACCGTGTGAAGCTCAAGGCTCTGAATCGACTCAAACATCCACCCGCTTCCTAGGTTTATAAAGGTAGAAATGTTCTCGAGAATTCTGGCCGACCAGGTATCGTAGACCTCGCCAAGGTCGGTGGCCTCTAGAATAATCGTTTGTTCAGAATGAAATACGGCTTCCTTTCTGACTTCTAGCCCAGTCTCAAGTCTGGTCTTCACCATCCAGCAGCGAAGAATCATCTTCGCTTTTATCCCGCGGTTTTCTCCAAGGACACCAAGGACAATTAGTACCCGAGCCTCTTGCAAAAACGTCTCCGGCGCAAAGCCAGGCAGTCCCAGCACCGTGTACTGAATCGCAAACCGTCTTAGCGCGGACTCCGATTCTTCAATATCGCGTAAGTCAAAAAACTCCTGCTCTGGGTTTACAAGCTCCGGCGCTGGGTGGAGACTCTGATATATCGCGTGCTCAATAGGCTCCTGATCCAAGTCAAAAAGCTCCTGCTCTTGGCGTAAAAGCTCTGGATCTGGGTGAATAGGCCTCCAATCTATCGGGTAGTCAAAAGGCTCCTGCTCCAAGTCAAAAAGCTCCTGCGCAGGCTCCCGCTCTATCGCGTAGTTATTTCGCAAAAATTGAACCAACTCCGCTTTCCGCAAGCCAGAATAACCTCGAAGGCCGGCATCACTCGCCCGTTTCCGCAGATCTTGAACCGTAGGGGGGTTGGACCCAAAACGTCTCGGACGCAAATGATTCTCGTTCATTTCTTATAAGTTTCAATTTTTTTAAACGAATTTTTTTCTTAATCCATTTTTTTCTTAAACCATTTTAAGCGGCGCGGCGGCTTCCGACGGAATTTTCCCGTTTGATCGAGGAAAAGTGCCGAGCACGTTTTTCACAAATGGGGTGTTAAGCGGGGCTCCTGAGTAAAGGTGCTTCTGACAGGAGCACGTTTTTCCGCAAATGGGGTGTTAAGCGGGGCTCCTGAGTAAAGGTGATTCTGACAGGGATTTCCCGTTAGTCGAGGTAAATGAGCTGGGTGCTTCTGACAGGGATTTCCCGTTAGTCGAGGTAAAATGAGCTAGGTGCTTCTGACAGGGATTTCCCGTTAGTCAAGGGCACTTGTCCTGGAACTCTCCTTTTATAACTACTACTTCTTACATGGTCATCAAGTTTGAAGGTAGAGCCTCGATTTGGCAGCATGCACGGATGAGAATTGAACGAGTCATATAACATTGTGTAAAGTGACATAATTCTTTCATTCATGTCTATTACCAGTTTGAGGCTCTAGTAAATATGGCTAAACCATGAGGTGAGAATACTTGACATGTATAAGCCACCCAACAGTGAGAGGCAATCTAATAAACGGAGATGTTGGAGTGATGAGATACTCCACCGAAATAACGTTGACAACTTAAAAAAAAAAAAAAAAAAACACGACCACCTTTGCTCACTTTTTGAAACTGTCCCCATTTGTAATACAAAAGGTTATAATAACTTTAAAGGCCTATAATAATCAAGTAAATAATCAAGAAGTGTTGTGTCTTCATGTGCCCATGAGATAATAATTTGTATGTTTCTTAGAGCCACCAGTACCCGGGCACCAGTAAGGATGTTTGCCTGTTCTTGAATGTAACGGTATGCCTATATCTTATACATGTTTTATACAGGGTGAGTCAAAAAAACTGCAATAGAGCAAAGAATCCATATTTATGTAAGAACCAAGTCGAACTTTCCCAATATTGAAAATTTCTATAAATGCTACACTCAATGGCCATCTTCTGTGAAAATATAAAGTGAATCGCGACTACCGTTTAATTTTTATGAGTCCTTTTGCTGCGATACCCAATTTCGTTATTTGTCCACGAGGTACCATGTATTTTGAATGAGAGCACACAGTGCACGGTAAAGACACCAGATCTGAAACTGACTTTAACTTAAATAAGGTTGTTTTTGCATTATTTTCTTCTCTTTTTTTCTGTTCAAACAAACTTTCTAACATTACTTTAAGTCCTTCATACCTCACTCGATGTCCAACTTTTTGGATATTTTGAAATTAACTCCACTTCAATTTGCGCGCATTTCATTTTGACATTTGAAAAACCCGCCAACAAATTTGTGTCTTTTTGATAGAGAATAAACGTCTTTAAAGTAAAGGTAAAATGAAAATAACAACAAATAATGTTTCTTCTCCTTAAACAAGACCAAGGGCAATAACACTTTGGGTGCTCCATTTTATTTTAATGCCAGCGAGGTTAAGAAAATGGCAGTTGTTCCAAATTTACCTAACATAGAGTGGGCTGACATTCAAATTTTAGATGTCTCTTGGACAAACATTAAAATTGGGTAGCGCTATAAAATGTGTCATAAAAACAAAACGGTAAATGCTAATTCCTTACTTTTTTTCACACAAGGTCACTGATGGATATACCATATATAAAATGTTTTAAAGCCTAAAAAGTTCAACTCGGTTCTTAAATAAAAATGGATTCTTTTCTCTATTGCACTTTTTTGACTCACCCTGTAATATTAATTGTTTGATTACTGGTACAAAATGATGGGCCTGTAACGTCAGGGAAGATATTGTTAAAACGTTGTATCTTACTGAAAACGTAATATTTTGTTGAAAATAAAATAAACACCTGTTTCTGTTCAAACTGGCACCAAGTTTCTCAAAGTAGGCAGAGACAGGGGCGTAGCTCGGCTGGCCATTTGTGTCCTTGAGTAAGTCACTTCGTTCGTTGTACTTGCTTAGTGCTTCGGCATGTTCGGAGGGCACTTTAAAGTCATATTATAACATTTCCATAACAGATAGAGAAAGTGGAATACGCGAGTCATTTCTCGCTTAATTCCCGTATTGGGTCCATAGATAAGATAATTATGAAACATGAATATAAAGTAAGTAATAGCGTTTAAAAGTTGAATTATTGCAGGAAAAAATTGTGTTTTTGGTGCCCGAAGTAGCTTAAAAAATGAAAAAAAAAGGCATGTCACGATCACTCAAATGGTTATATCTACAACTGTAAGCAAACGCGAGCAAAACGCTTTCCTGTCAAGATAGACATTACATAACTAACTGCAGCTTGTATTCAATTTTCAGCGAAAATTATTCATGTAACAATCGGGTCGTAGGTTGAAAAGATGCTTTCAAAGAGGCTTCGTGTCGTAATCATGCGTGACCATTGGGGACCAATGTCACCAGGAAAATTAGCTAAAATTAGCAGCAGGCCCTCTCAATATATCGATTAATAATCGTCTAGTGATGTTTATTTATCAAAGCAAAACACTACCTTGTCATTTCTCGCTTAATTCCCGTGTTGAGCCCATAGATACGATATGAAACATGAGTATAAAGTAAGCAATAGCGTTTAAAAGTTGAATTATTGCAGACAAAAAATATGCTTTTGGTGCGTGAAGTAGCTTAAAAAATGAAGAAAAAAATGCATGTCACGATCACTCATTTGGTTATATCCACAACTGTGAGCAAACGCGGGCAAAGCGCTTTCCTGTCATGATAAACATTAACTGACTCAGCTTGTATTCAATTTTCAGCGAAAAGTATTCACGTAACAACCGAGTCGTAGGTTGAAAAGTTACTTTCAAAGAGGCTTCGTATCGTGATCATGCGTGACCATTTGTAACCAATGTCACCGGGAAAATAAACTACAATTAGCAGCAGGCCCTATCCATATATCGATTAATAATCGTCTAGTGATGTTTATTTATTAATGCAAAACACTACCTTTTCTTACAAAATATTGAAGTCAATATAACAGGCAGAACTTTAGTCACCGGTTTCTTTTCTTATGCACAGTCGCGCTAAACGTCGATCGATAGTGTTGAAATCAGCACATTTAGAGATACACCTTTTTGCTATGCATTTAATTTTCTCGGTCAAATATAAAGCAATATTTTTTGTTCGTTCAGAAATGTCAGTTAAAAGTGCTTGGATATACATTTAAAAAAATCCTTGTGTTAAAATTAGGCATGAAATTGTGTCTTCTAGTGTAAGATTTTTGATTTGATTTTTATAGGCCTTAAGTTCGTCTGCGAGCTTTTTTCGGAATTCATTTTAAAGCGTTTCAAACTAATATAGTTTGCTATAGAAAGATATTTCCCACCTCTGTGAGCCACATCGTGTGGGTCTATATATTATAGTTTTGTCAGAATATCCGTTTTGATTTCACCTTTTTTCACTTGCGACTGCCAAAATGTCTAACTCAGTACTTCATTTCTAATATAACCAGCAGAACGTATCGATATTTCTATTGTGGCTTACAAAATTATCTAACCATGGGTACATTCGCGAGTTGATTTTGACAAAATTCGTAGTCGGAATTTAAAAATGGTCAATCAAAACCGAAATTTTGACAAAAGTATGATATATAACCCACGGTGAAGCGTGTTAGAACGTTGGGAAAAATCCATCATTAGCGAACTATATCACTTTCAAAAGGGTTAACAACTGGTATCATCATTTCAAAGATCTACTTGGAAGTTCCCCCGGTATAATAGAGCCCATCACAGATTAGTAGCCAAAACCGAAGTTGATAGACTTTTGAGAAACAACCAGAATGGTTTCAGAGTGGGAAGAACAACTGTCAGGCACATACTGGTTCTTAGAAGGATAATAGAAGGAGTGAAGGCTAAAAAGATATTTCGATAGTATTTACCGAGGCAAGATACTAAAGATGCTCATAGCCAATGGGATACCAAAACATATTGTGGATGCTATTGAAAGGACATATACGAAAACCAGAGCCAAGGTGATCTCCCTGATTGAGACAATGAGCTGTTTGACATCCTAGCCGGAGTTCTACAATCTTGCCCCCAATCTGTTTGTGATAGTGCTCGACTATGCTTTGAGAATGGCTATAGATGAAAGGAAGAAGCACATGGATTCCATCTAGAAAGGAGAAAGAGCAGACGAGATGGGCCAGAAGTGGTAACCGACCTGGACTTCGCGGATGACATCGATCTCATGTCAGAAGAAATTAAACAAGCTCATGAACTGCTGCAAAGGGTCGAAACATCAATCGGAAGAGTCGGCTTAAGGATGAATGCACCAATACAAAGTGCATGTCTTTTATCCAAGATCAGCAGGCTAACATCAGCAAAATAACGGCACAAAGCCGCAAATGAAGTGCAAGACTTCAAATATTTCGGAGCATGGATAGCTAGCACAGAGCATGATGTCAAAATACGTAAGGCAGCGGCTTGGAGAGCATTTAACAGCCTAAGTAAGCCTGGAAGTCTGCTCTACCATACCAAAGAAATTAAAACTGCGGGGTTTCAGTGCAACAGTGGAGTATGTGTTAACATAAGGATGCGAAGCCTGGACCATAACTCCAAAATTATCTGAACAGCTGTTACACTCTGATGCTTAGGGCAGTGTACAACTTCCATTGGAAGCAGCACATAAGCAACAAAGAGCTGTATGGAGATCTTCCAAGACTCTCAGAGAAGATCAGAGAAAGGAGGACACGCTTCGCTGGACACTGCTTCAGGAGTAATTGTCAACCTGTCGCCAACCTGATAACCTTCCTAGCAAACACAAAACGTTTTCGACATCATTCGCAAAAGGTTATAAAAAGGCTGTCAGAAAACGTTTAAAAGTCGGGTTTTATAAAGGGTATATTAAGGGTATAAAACGTTTTCATAACATTAAAAAACATTTTTGATAATCTACTGGATAGCAAATACAAAATGTTTTACAGAAAACGTTTTAATGTCGGGTTATATTAAGGGTATAAAAACGTTTTTATAACATTCCAAAAACATTTTTGAAAACTTGATGCAAAACATTCTAAACAGAATGTTATTTTTGGATTGAAAAAATATTTTGTGAACAATGTTTGCTCAAAATATTTACAATAACGTTTTAAGAACGTTTTCATGACCTTTATATAACCCGACATTTAAATGGTATTAAAAGGTTCTGAAAAAAAAAAACATTTTAAAAACATTTCTGTGTTTGCTGGGTGCAAATATTTTAACATTTTGAAAACATTTAAAAAATATTGTTGTAGTGTGTTTTCATACAAAACATGTTAAAACGTTTTTTGACCTTTATATAACCCGATATTTAAATGTTATCAAAACATTTTGTAAAATACATTTTATGAACATTTCTGTGTTTGCTGGGTGTAAATATTTTAACATCATGTTATTTAAGTGTTGACAAAATATTGGGCAAAAAATGTTTGCACAAATAGTTTACAAAAACATTTTGAAAACATTTTAAAATTACTGTTGTGGTGTGACTTCATACAAAACGTATTAAAACGTTTTCATGACCTTTATATAACCTGACATTTTAATGTTATTAAAACGTTTTTACCTAAACCAAAAGCCAACATATAACTTATTTAAAACGTTTTTAAAATGTGTTTGTGTTTGCTGGGTTGACACCCAAATATGGACTAAGAAACCCGGGTGACCACCCTTTATATTATGTAGATGTACTCAAGCAGGACACTGGACTAGAAGCATCTGACCTGGGAACGGCGATGCAAGATAGGAGGACATGGAAATTTGTAGTGGTTCGGGAAAACCTCCAGAAATAAATAAGCAAGCTCAAGGTTAATACCCACCATCACTATGGACCACAATAGCCTCATCCCAATGGCATAGCCCAATAACCTCGACTACTTAATCATAGTACAACATTTGACCTCAACTTGCAGAGTATGAGTTTTTGTACCCAACTATTCAACGGCCATTCAAAGAATGTACAAATGTATTGGGGTTTAAGAACTCTGCCCCTGATAGATGAGCACGTTGTGGATCCTAGTGCATCATTATTCCGAAAACATGTCTACGTCACCGGCGTGAAGACTTTAAGGGGGTACTACACCCCTCGATAAATTAGTGTCTATTTTTGCATTTTTCTCAAAAACTAATAACACAGTGGTAACAAAAGTTATGTATGTTATAGGGGCAAGGAATCCAATTACTACACTGGAATTTCAGTGACTCAAGACAAGTGGTTTGTTATTTATGATAAGAAATAAGGTACCGCTAGGATGTACCTCGTTTCCTATCATATATACTGAACCGCTTTTCTTGAGACACTGACATTTCAGTGTAGTAATTGGATTCCTTGCCCCAATAATATACCAAACTTTTGTTACCAGTGTGTTATTATTTTTTTGAGAAAAATGCAAAAATAGTCACAAATTTACCACAGGGGTGTAGTACCCCCCTTAAATCCCTTCCATCTTGAAATCTAACGCGGAATATATTTACATTTACATATTTTACATTTAAAGAAACATATTACTTACCAACTTCTTCACAAATTCACAGTGTTATGCTTCAAACATTCAAAATATTCCAATGATATTGTTAAGATCGTTGTTGTACATCAAAGGCATCCTTATGGAATTATAAATGAATACAAGATGCTGTTCCTACAGCGTGCAATTAAGTCACCTTTGACTGGTATCTATGCTGGTATACATTAGTTGCTATGGTATTCGTCTTCGCTTCTGTGATCACCGTTATTGCCCCATTAGTATTAATGTACAATTTCTAACTGATCGCACTTATATGAATTTGTTGATGTCATTCTGTATGCAATCAAGAAAAATAGTAAAGCAAGTTTACCATGGTAACCTGTTGCCATGGTTCAGCTATAAATTAAATTCGTACGTTGTAGTAAATTAATGTTTTAATGATCTGAGTCGAAGCGAGCTTTATTCGACTTTTGCCTAAAGTGATTATTTATACTGATTATGATATCCTAATGGCAGCGGAATAATTGTTGAACTGTGCTGATAATTAAGTCATGCCTAGCTGAAGCGCACGTTTATCACCAATTATTTTTTTAACCGATATGTGCGTCATCGCTAAAATATTGTATCTTTTTTAAATTAGAAAGCTCCTGGCAAAGAATTGGTATTTGGCAGGGGTATTTTCTCATGGAAATTTTGCAAGCATTCCTAGCTTGGGCTGAACTGATTATCGGATCGGTACTGATTTTTTGCCTGGTGTATATAATGAGCAAGTGCACAACGATGAAGGTGTGGCGGCATAAAGGTACTTAACTTAGGGTGTGTGCGAGCATATTTTGTTTCGATGAAAAAAGGAGTTGCTCAGTACCCCGAAACTTGAAGTCGAAAATGGCATCATCAACATAACGCCCGTGCTTTTAGATACAATTAGTGTAAATTACAAATGTTGCATGTTGCTGCAGTTTGTAGTGATATAATAGTAATGTAATATAGTTAATCAATTGGGTTGCTACTGTGTGTTACGAAACCGTATATATAATGTGCAATTTCTTTTTCTCAGAACACCTTTCAAAACGTAAAAAGGGGCCTTAGCTTAGGGTATATAACCAGAAGTATGCAATAGCCTATTTTGCTAACATAATTATTATCATGATTGATATCAGAAATATATCCCCGCGGACGACAGTTGATGCTCTCTGTCGAAGGTGGCATATTACACTCCGAGTTCTAGGCCTCGAAATCATGCGTGTATATTGAAGGACGGGGTGGGATGGGGCTCTGTTTGTTTTTATGAAACATAAACGATGCATGGAGAAATTTTAACATTTCTTTTGTATACTTAGATCAACTAATTAAACCAAATAATTTTCTTCTTACCACCACTTATAAGAAACTGAAACGAAAACCGAACCTACATGATACAAATGTTCAGTTTTTAACAAAAGGTAGAAACAAAGAATTCGATATCTTGTGAGTCAAGTGGTTCGGCAGGATAATAGTAGGTATATCACCTCAAAAATAAGGGCAGCAGAAACATGTTATTTAATGTTTCTACATGAATGACCTTTATTAAAGCATCAAAAATCAAAAAACCGAATTGAAATCGGTCAATGCATTGTGACGTAGTGTCAATTTTAAGATGCTCATAAATGGAATGAAAATCTGCCACAAATTGCTATAATGACAAAATTGGCACATTTCGAGATTTTGAAGGTTTATTTGGACACTTGCTTGAAAAAGCAACGTTAATTTAAGTATCACAGGTTAATTGCCTATCTTTTTAACTTCGTCAAAGAAAACAAAATTAAAAATCTATCATTGAATAATTATAATAAATTAACCAAATATACTATTTTAGCAATTCCGGCCAATCTGCAGACAAATAAAAGTTGAAAAAATGACTAAGTTCAGCTAATTAATATGCAAAATTGATGCCAAAAGAAAACCGTACATGATATCAGGGTGCGGTTTTTTCACAAACATATGTATACAAAGTTCTTTCAATTGATAACAAAAAATACACAAAAAGTAATCAATTATGCAAATTAGCTTATTACAGCTAATTATGTATTCATGATATTATTATGTAAATTAGGCATGAGTAATTTTGGTTTTTTTCGATGTTTAATGAAAGTCTTTTCATTCATCATGAATTTGTCAAGTATGAACCTGTTATGATGTTAAGTAAAGAATCTGCAGTTAATTACTTTAATATAATACAAAAAAACAAACTTTGGCATTTTGACGGTGTCTGGAATAGAATTTTTATTTTTTCTGTAAATATGGTATGTGTCACCATTGCTCAAAGCCAAATCCGAAAAGTAAAATAAAAAATTCATTTGCAATGAGACTTTAAATTAACATTTTAATATCTGGATTAACATGGGAAGAGAAACGGTAAACGGAACAGCCCCTGTATTATACCGCGTATACAAAAATGGTGTGGCCTTGGACACACACAATGGCTTAGAGCTATTGTGGTTTGGAATATTACTCCCTTTAAACTCACTTAAAAAATGTTTTATTTCAAATCGTTTTCCTCAAGTGTGCCATTCGTTGTCGACGGAAATAATTTACATGCTTAGAAAGATTAGTATTTCAGCTAAATGGTGGTAGATCTTGATTTTTCAAAAGGCCTATATTTATTGATTTATGAGGATCTTCAACAATCCATAAAAATAGGTAGTAGCTCTTAAACGAAGCAATATTTATTTTTTAAAAACCCGATGGTAGTCACAGAAAGGTTTCACACACCATATATCAAAAATTCAAACAATTGTGATAAATAGCACATATGAGGAAATTAATTTTTCGGCATGGATGTTTGCCAAAATCGAACAACTTTCATGCGCGCGCTTTTCAATTTACTGTTATGCTTGCATGCACAGTGTGGCAGAAGTATTGTGCAGCCACTGTGACATGCCTAATAATAGGAAACCACGTGACAAAAAAAAACCAAAACCAAAACTAAAACTAAACATTTGAAATGACCGAGTGTATGCAATACCAACCGAAACGGTATAACAATTGGCAAAAAATTAACAAAATGGCAGCCATGTTTGAGGACAGTTCTAAGATAGTTTAAGATAGCAGAGAGACAGGTCTTTAGATTGATTTCACAACCATTCATTACTATCCTCTGTTTCATTGAATTATCATGCGAATTGCCCCGTGGTACCTTATGGAGAATTTTATTTCAATGATGACGCTGTCTTGAGTGACGTCGTTTTGCATAGATTCTATATGCCCTTATCTGTACATAAAGCGGATAATATCATTTGACGATGAGGATTTTAACAATGTTTTTGCTCCTTCTTAAACCAAAACACATAATACGTATGTATGGTTATACGTATGCATGCCTCAAAGTAAACATACCTATGATACCATTTTTGGACCATAGTGTACATAAGGACCAGTAATTGCACTGACAAAATTTCATTGATATAGCTCTTTCACTTCTGGGCGATTTCTAAAACTTTTTGATACCCCCTCGTATATTATCATCATAACCATTCGTAACATTTTGTGTGTCATTATCAGAAATTATCTTGTCGGCACACTTATCGTGGCCTACTTTTCAAACCTTATTTTGACAATAACGTTCCTTGTGTCCTAGGCGGTCACATGCGTGGCAGCGTACACGTTTGTTGAATCTACACGTGTTTTGATTATGGTTTTTGAGGCCACAGTTAAAACAACCCGCATAACTTGACGCGTCACGACGCTGCGAATGAGTGCCGGTGTGTCGTGAATCCCGATTCGCATCATGTTTTCCACGCGTATGTGAGTTGTGCGTTGGCGAGTAATGTTTATTTCTATGAGAATATTTTCTGCGGTTTGTTCTGTATATTGTCTGTGTGACTCTTGATGATCTTGAGAACTACGCGATTTAGTGCAGGATTCCGCATCTGGGTTGTTTTGTAATAAAACACGTTTCTTCGATTTCGTATTTGTTTTTTTATTTGATACATGGCGCCATTGTCCATCAGATTTTATCAGACCTTCGACAGCATCGGCGAAAAAGTTTGATAGCGTATCAAGTCCGCGCTCACTAAGATGAAGCCCGTCGACAAATTGTGACTCATCAACGCTGCCATTCCTGTATGTCATGTGGAGTCCAGAGTCGATGAAATTACAATCCAAGCGTGTTGAAAGATCCTTGAACGCCTCATTAAGCGTCTCCACTTAATGCTGAACTTGGCCTTTTGTGCGTGGACAAACAGCAGAAATATAGATTTTTGCTGTCGGAGCTTTTACCATAATCAATGTTATTATGGCTTCCATTGAGGATAAACTCTCATCAATTGTTCTTGGAAATATCGTTGGTTCCTGCATGGATGAGGATATCGCCATACGTGTTAAGATCTGAACGGCCATCTAGTTCCTTGAAAATATCTGACACAGTAGCTCCACTGATTGGCTTCACATGAGTATTTTCAAAAGAACTGTCCTTGAAGTCTCTGAGTATTGAGTCTCCAACCATGAAGCAGGCGGACGGTTCTGGTGAAGCCTTGTCATCATGAGCAACCTGATCAGTATTATTGGAAGCAAGTTCGTCGGCGGTGTTTGAAACACGGTGACGTTTTAAGGCCTCTAGCTCACTACGGAGTTGTTCATTTTGTTTCTGTATGGCTTCATGTGACTTTTTAAGTTTGTTTTGTTCAGACTGCAAGAGATCATGTGTCGACGTTAGAGCATTTAGAGTGTGACATAGTTTTCTGATGACAGCAGGAAGATAGGAGCAGCCTTTGCAACACCAATTGCTGGTTTTAGATGGCCTCCTTGAGAGGCCTATACATGTTAGGTGAAATTCTTTTTCACATATAAAACATCGGCAAGTTGCATCACCCTCATTAACAGAGCAATTTGGTCCATTACACTTAGGGACACTAACATCTTGCGTCCACTTGGCCCCTCAACATGTATACACTAAGGTTACGTATAGTTTCTTAGGGTTTTATAATGTTTAATACATGTTCCAGGGTGAAAACATCATGAAAGGTTGTGAAAGATTTGTTTTGGCCCCTGAACATGTATAAAACATTACCAAACTATATGAAACTATGCGCAACTTTAGTGTATACATGTTGAGGGGCCAAGTGGACTTACGGTCTTCTTGCGCTCAGGTCTTCAAGTATAGATGACTTTGTATATACATCTAAGAAACTTTCATAAATGGGGCCAAGTTTTAAAAAAGGGTGAAAAGTCAATCATGAAAGAGTTTCCGCAAATAGATTCATCAGGATTGTCCATTGAAAATTATTTACATTGTTCTAAAACAAATCCAGTAAAATAGGCGATGTTAACATACCTCAATGACGTTTCGTGCTGTATCACAGCACTTTCTCAAATTGAATGACCAGCTTTGACCTTAGACGTCTGTTGCTTCCTGTTGGTAGCTGACGTAGAACTCTACCGTGAGACCATCATAGCCAGGGCTTTTATTTTTTGCCATAGAATTGAGCGCGCCTACACATTCTTCTGCTGTCAAGATACCCTCACAGCTTTCACTCTGTTCATTAGTCAGAGTAGAAAAATTGTATCTCGAAAAAACTCATCCAATTCTATTTCAGACACATCAACTTTGCTTTTAAGGGCTGGGGTATGAGCGACCTTGAAGTACCGGTATCTGGAGAGGGGAAGCAATGAGTTACCCCAAATCACAGCGGCAGGTAGTGACTGGGCCGCCGAGTGCTAATATATATTTATTTTGGAAGGTTCGTGTTTGTTTTAAATTTTGGGGCGTTTTTCCAAAATTTGATATTTTGGTGATATTTCAAAAAAAGCGACATGCCAAAGACAACTCTTTGGGCACATAGTTTGTTATTGTTATTGCAGTTCTTTTCCACATACCTACGTCAACATTCGATTGGGTGATTTACTAATATTATATATTTTATGACTGCAATTTGGCGTTTTCAATGCGTTTTACACGTATCATGAAATTAACGCAAATATCTAGTCACGCTGCTTTTAGAATTTTTACCTGATCGTCGGCTTTTGCAGGCAACAGAATGCAGATTGGCTCACGATAGATGTCGTATTCCTCTATGTGGTTCACTCATTGATAAAATGAGTTTGCATTCCTTGTAACAACACACACATTGCCGTCTGGAAACCGGGTCTGGTACTGATTTTGGGACAGCCAATAGACTTCAGCGCCGTATCAAATCTCATAAAAACCCCACGACTGACGACTATGTGTTTATGTTTCCCGCACGAAAGCTTGTGTCTACATCTATTACTATACTTCTTTGGAAACGTTGACCTTTGACCATTCTTTTGTATAACGCCCTGATATGACCTTGATATGTTCGCTTGATTGGGTACGTTATAGCATCCATTTCATTGTTAGGACTTGGTCAGTAGATTAATACTTGCAGGGATACAATAGTTTAACATGGTGTGTGAGCATGGTGAAAGACTCATTATTGATTAGGCGCGGACATATTAAAGGCACAGGTCCTTTGCGTGTATAGCAGAAAATTATAATAGAATGTGTGAATAGAATGTTTGGAATTTTGCAACTAAAATACTAACTGCATTCTGCATTATGTATTTATTTATTTATTTAGGCCTATGCCTATTTATTTATTTACTGACTTATTTATTTATTTTATTTGTTTGGTATATTAGTTAGTAGGCCTAGTTAGTAATATTCCATGATAGGCCTACGTCGGTTTATTATTGACAACTTGATTGATTGATAGATTGATAGTCATTTCACATTATATTCCTAGTTTATAGGCCAATTTGAATAGCATCGTACATTAGATAAATAGACCTATCAGTATTGATTTATTCTATTCAGCAATATCAAGGATTACTATCAAACTTCTCATAGCTGATTGTCAGTTGGCTCAGTGGTAACGCAGTAGGTTTTACAACACCGAGGTCCCGGTTCGATTCCGCCTCTGCCTATTTTTTTGCAAGGCTGAGAAAAAATGAAATTTCTGGACTGCAAACTTATTTGGCGCGCGATCTGAGCTGGTCCTTTTCTGGTGGCTGTGTCTGTTACAGGCACACTCCCTCTGCATCCAAACCAGGTTCACGCTCATTACACCTCCCTTAAACAAATCAGAAAAATAGACAACCTCTTCATTTAAAATAACAGATTGATCAGTTGTCATCACACCATTACTACACTTAAGTTTGTTGATTGACTTCTTAGAAGCATTTTTTATCTCCAAAGTCAGAAAATATTTAGTACATTTCTCACCTTCTTCAATCATTTCTCTTTAGATCTTATTTGTAACCCTTTCATAAAATGACTGTACATAACTTCATACTCCAGTTTACAAGCATTATACTGCAATTTCAGGTTCTCATCATCCGTCTGATCGATTGATGCAATTTTCATAAAGCTTTTGTAGTTTACATTCAATTTGCTTTAGCGCACTCATCCTCTGCTTTTGTGAGCCTTTTGCAAAATCAATTGTAAAACACCGGATTTTAGTTTTACATAAGTCCCAGAAATGTTTAGGGGACAATACATCACCATACTCAACAAAAAATTCATCAATAACTTTTTAATGCCATGGTCGTAATCAGCATTTTGTAACCATGTATTGTTCAGTTTCCAATAACCATTACGTTTCACAATATCATTGTGACAAATAGTTAAAAATACAGCTAAATGGTCTGATCTAGGTGCAGATATGATATCAATTTTTCTCACTGTGTGCTCAATAGCATTAGGAATAAACCAATAGTCAAGTGTGCATTTAACTGGAGGAGATTTTTGTGTCCAGGTGAATCTTTTTTTTTTTATCACCATTCCTTAGCCTCCAAATATCATTTAACTCATAATCATCCACATTGTTTTAATAATATGCTGCCCCCCATGACAAAAGGAAGTATGGGACACTTTTTTCAAAAGTGACTTTTTTAGCTTAAATGGTTGGCATAGACATGTTACACAATGTAAACTTGGATAGAACTTCCACAATGGCCTAATTAGAAAGTAATTAGCATATCAAAAAGGAAGCATGTCCACTTTCCACAGATAAAACCACCACAAAATGGAGCATGGGACAAGGAGACACACCCACTTCAGCCAGCCAATCAATGAGTCTGACAAGGACATGGGTGATTGGTTTTGCACACTTACTTGCATTCTAAGTGCTTGAAAAGAGGAAGCAGGTTACTCATCTGCACACAAAAAACCACCACAGAAGGAAGCAGAGTTGGGATATAGTATTATTAATATTTCATATTTTATATATTTGGTTTCTTTTGCATCTATTTTCTGATGCAAACTCTATTTTGAATTGTTTACAAGTCCACTGCAAAGGATGGCAGAGCAAGGGGGTGTTTCCTTCAGAAATATTTTCAAGTCACTCTTGATATCGTGAGTACAAGTTTATTTATTTTATTTATAAATGATATTTCATTTCTAAATTCTACATAGTCAAATGCATACTGGATTAATCTTAAATATCTTATCTCAATGAATTGCCGAAGTAAAAGGTGAATTTGATTGATCATGCACAATGTGTATCGGAATAAATTTCATTAACTGAAAATGTTTGAGCTCTTATTACTTATTTATATTTTAACATGTATGGTTTGTTTTTAAAGTAAATGATGAATGCACTTTGTTCAATGTTTTACATGCAATTTTAATTTATAACAGATAGAGTACAGTAAAGTATTAAATACTAATTTCATGATCATGATCATCAGTCTTATTCTAAAATTATATACCCTATGGTTTTTAATTTGAATTAAGTATTATCAAAAGTTTTTTTTAAATAAAAAAGATTTAAAAGTTAAAAGTATTAGACTAAGCCAAAGAATTGTAATTGTAGTTTTAACTTATTAAAATCATTAGTGCCTACAGGTTTTGTTCTTACTATCTTGACTTTGTCATGCCCGGATGTAGGTCTATAAAATAAACATGAAATAATGTATTTATTTTTCCATCTTTTTCATGTGAAGTGGTACCATAAAAAATGCCAACACCGGTGACAATGGAGATGAGGAGCAATGTCCTGCACAAACTGAAGCAGAGACGGAAAACCAATGTGAGCAAGACTATCCCAAACCACCTGCCAAAAGTTCAACTTTGAAAGTTCGACGACATTGCATAAAACCTGATATGCCGAGGTAAAGAACATTTTAATAAATATCTTAATCTAGATCTAGCTTTTTCCTAAACAAACAACAAACTGAAAAGAAAATTATAAATTTGACGAATAGCAATATTGTAATTTTAACAGTCCAGTTCTACATTTTTAGTTCAAGTATCAACCAAGCCTCGATCACTCCCAATGCGAGTATTACGCGATAAACGTGTATACGCGTTCAACGGCACAACGCGTAATATGTGCTGGTTACCATTACGCACCTTAACATGACAAATAAATTCTGGATTGGGCAGGACCTTCAATGATTTTAGTCCATAATATTTTAGAAAGTGGAATCTATTTGAATACAAATGGGTTTTATTGTGTGATTTTGTTTTTAAACAGACGCAGACTGTTTTCGGGTAAAGAAAACATGCCAACAATGGAACCGTTGCCAGACTCATCACATCATCTTTCACAGGACTTGACGTGGTAAGTCTACAATTTTTTTACAAATTATTATGTTTAAAATAACTAGGCTAATATATAATGAGAAGTTTATTAGCATACCATAAATCTAAACAAGTTATTTTAACTTGCACACAAAAATAAAAGCAACGCAAGAGTATCTTGAAGTACCGGGTACTCTTTTTTTATTTCTTAATGTAGGCCTACAATCTACATGTATGTAGATTCTGGTTTGACATGGTAGATACTTGATCAACAAAATTTAAAAAAGTCTTAAATCTTCTATGAATTGGATTGGATTTCAAAATTGTGTGACAAAGAAAATCAAATTGGAAATATTATTATTTCAAACATAACTTAGTGTTGTTCGTGTTTAACAATGACTTTGTGAGAAAAACTAGACAATTTAAGAAAATGGTGTTGTCAGAAGAGGAGTGAGAAAGTGTTTGTGCGTGGAGGAGTATCTACATGTACATACATTTGTACACCTATGGCCATAATATAAAGGATGTGCAAAAACATGTTTTTATTGCAATAATTATATGGACATAAAGCAAATAACAGTTATACAGCGAGGTTCTGACCAAAGCTTTTTTTTTTCTTTCTTTTTTTTTTCCAGTAATAATCAAAATCCTGCAGAAGCTGATGAGATTCCTATGGAGATGGATTCAGATGATGATATAAATCAAGAAAGCACCAAAGCCCCAGCAGGAAGTGCATCTAACAGTAACAATACTACAAATGACTCTCCACTTGACACTAATTCTGGCTTACTAGAACCTCCACCAAACAGCAACATCCAAGATGACACTTCACACGCTGATGTTGATCCTGACTCTCCGACAACAAATGTAGACAACAGAGCAGATAATACTTCACAAATTGATGTTGATCCTAGCTCACCTGCAGCAACTCCACCAAATGGCGACACCGCTGCAGAAGATGATTTTTCTCTACATGAAGTTAATCCTGATTTGTTAGCAACTCCACCAAATGGCGACACCGCTGCAGAAGATGATTCTTCTCCACATGAGGTTAATCCTGCCTCACTGGCATCTCTACCAGCAAGGTCATCACAGGAAAAAATGGAGAGAAACAAGCTGAAGTATCCACTACTACCACCATGTTCTTGCCAAAAGAAATGTATTGAAAAAATACCTGAAGAAAGAAGAAGTGACATTCATGAACAATTTTGGAAAGAAGAATACTCATCCAGGAGAGCGTGGATATTTTCCAAGGTAAATACTCAGGACCCAGCAAGATTAAACAAAAGAGGGGACAGCGGAGGTAAAAGGAAGATCACACGCATATACAACCTTCCAACAGAAGATGGATGTGACGCTATAGTATGCAAGACATTTTTTCTTCGTACCTTGGGCTACAAAAATGACAAGGTTATTACAGTTACAATGGGCACTACATCACCAAGTGACATTACAACCCCAAAGGATAGAAGAGGAAAGCATGCACCTGCACACAAATTAAGTGATGAGGCCAAGGAACTTATTAGAGCACATATTTTATCGTACCACCCTGCTGTAAGCCATTACAGGCGAGAACATGCACCTCTTCGCAGATATCTGCCATCTGAGTTAAAGCAGTGCAACATGTACGAGGATTTTAATGAAAAACATCCGAAGGTATGTTGTCAAGAAAGTTACAGAATGGTTCTAGACTCCATGAACATCAGTTTTGCTAAACTGGGAGAGGAGGAATGTGAGACATGTATGGAACATGATCTCCACAAAGAGAATGCCGAGCACAATGAAGATGACGCCCAATGCACAGTATGTAAAGGCTGGGCAAAGCGCAAGGAGCGAGGAGGAGTTGCAAGATCCTGGTATGAAGCAGATGCAAAAAGAAATAAGGATGCAGATGAAGCTGTATGCTCTGTGGACATGCAGAAAATAATCATGTTGCCCCGCATGCCTGGTGTTAAAACATGTGTGTTTACCCGTAGGCTTGTGCAATTCCACATGACATTTGCACCACTTGGTGGAAAGCAGTCTTCTACAGTTCCTGTGATCGGAGTTGTATGGACAGAGGCCATGTCTGGCCGCAACTCTGAGGATGTAGCCAGCACTTTTATGAAATACATCAACCACACCAAATTGCGTGACAGAAAGAAGTTCATTTTTTACATGGACAATTGTGGCGCACAGAACAAGAACTGGACTCTATATACTGCCATGGTAGCAGAAGTTAATAAAGATGGAGGTCCAGATGAGGTAGTATTTCGATACTTGGAGAAGGGACATACTTTTATGTCGGCAGATTCTTTTCATGCCCAGGTGGAGAAAGGAATGAAAGGCCAGAAGCAGATATATGATGCTGAAGATTTTCAGGCCGTCATCAATGCCAAAGGACTTGCTGCCCCCATGGAAGTAGCCGACTTCATTGTGTATGAAAACGGAGTGAGCAGTGGTAATTTCACCAACAAACCCTTGTTGTGTGAGGTGTAGGAAGTCAAGTTCCAGAAAGGATCTTCAGACCTTCATTGGAAGTTCTCAATGGATGACGACAATTATCAGTCGGGAGCTTTCTTGAAAAAGAAGACAGCTGAGAAAATCATGCGTGGAAGCAAATTTGTCCCTTTCCCACGTCTTGCCAAACAGCGTGGTGTACCAGAAATCAAGAAGAATGACATATTAACAAAGCTTTGTCGCTACATGCCTGTCAACCGACATGCATTCTGGGAGCGTTTGGCTACTGACAATGATTCTCTGGACTTAATTGACCATCAGTAAGGTCATTCTTAACAATTAGAAACACTATTTATTTAGTTTATAAGTTTTTAAGTGGTTAACATTTTGATTTTACTTGTCAAGTGTATCGTACAAATGGCATGATTTTAACAATGTGATTTTACTTGACAAGTGTACAAGGGACATGACATTAACATTTTTGCTTGCCAAGTGTACAAGTGACATGATTTTAACATTGATTCTACTTGTCAAGTGTACAAGTGACATGATTTTAAAATTTTTATTTATTTGTCAAGTGTACAAGGGTCAGGGATATGATTTTAATATTTTGATTTTACTTGTCAAGTGTACAAGGGATATGATTTTAATATTTTGATTTTACTTGTCAAGTGTACAAGGGATATGATTTTAATATTTTGATTTTACTTGTCAAGTGTACAAGGGATATGATTTTAATATTTTGATTTTACTTGTCAAGTGTACAAGGGATATGATTTTAATATTTTGATTTTACTTGTCAAGTGTACAAGGGATATGATTTTAATATTTTGATTTTACTTGTCAAGTGTACAAGTGTCATGATTTTAATATTTTGATTTTACTTGTCAAGTGTACAAGAAATATGATTTCAACATTTTGATTTTACTTTTCAAGTGCACAAGTGTAATATAGTTTTAACATTTTTATTTTATTTGTCAAGTGTACAACGTTTCTTAAAATTTTAATATTTTATTTTGCTTGTCAAGTTTTAACATTTCAATTTTCAGTAAATACCTGTCAATTGTGCAAGTTCTGTCATTTTGGTTTCCAATTACATTGTACATTTGTCAAGTGCACAAGTGACAATATTAATGTAATATTAAAATTTCAATCTTCTATTACCCCAAGTCATCATTTCCTTTGTTTTCTATTTTCAGTTATAAAGTTTTGAATTAAATCAAATACTGGAACTTACATTTTTTGCAACTTGCTACGTTGCGTCTGAAACCATCAGACTTCATCAGGCAACTGACCCGCTGGGCTGGTCATGTGACACTTTGAGACGGCTAGGGATCGTCTTGATGGCCCGGTCCATGCGTGAGATAAGTTGTGTCTCAGTCCCCCTTTCTTGTTAAGTGACGGCTGCTCTACTCTCTCCCAGATGGCTTCCTTGATGCCTCTCCTATGCCACTGTTCCTCCTTATCGAGAATCACTGCGTCCTCGGTGTCAATATTATGACCAGTGTCTTTAAGGTGAAGGTACACGGCGGAGTTCTGGGCCTCGTTTGAACTGGGCCTCCTATGTTGATTGAGTCTAGCTTTCAAGGCTTGTTTTGTTTCGCCAACATAGGCAGCAGAACAGTCAGCGTCACCGCACACTAATCCATACACTAAGTTTGAGCGTTTTTCTTTTGATTGTTTGTCCTTTACTTGAACGAGCTTGCCACGAAGGGTGTTATTTGGCTTAAACGACGAGGAAATCCCAAAAGCTTTGAGGTGTTTCTTTACACGTTCTGACAGTCCAGCTATATATGGGATTGTGACGCGAGCATTGTTGGGTTGACCACCACCATCAGGCTGTTTTTGGTCTTTCCTGCTCTTGTTGGCTTTTAGAAAAGCCCAGTTCGGATAACCGCAGTTCTTCAGCGATTCTTTGATGTGGTCTTTCTCCTCTGGGATAAGTTCGTTCTCGCTTATGATGGTATCAGCTCTGTATTGTAAAGTTCTTATTACTCCCAACTTGTGTATCAATGGGTGATGTGATCCAAATTGTAAGTAATGATCAGTGTGCGTGGGTTTTCTGTAAACATTTGAAGTTAGCGAACCATCGTTCTTCACACTAATCAGGCAGTCTAAGAAAGCTAGCGTGTCGTCTTTACAACTTTCCTGAGTAAATTTGATGTTGTCGTCTAGTTTATTGATGTGTTGAAAGAAACCTTCTAATTCGGTGCGCTCAATGCTCACGAAGGTATCATCGACAAAACGTAACCAGAGTCTAGGCTTAACACCCGGGTATGATTGCAAGGCTTGCTGCTCGAAACTTTCCATACACAGGTTAACAACTATCGGGCTAACGGGGGATCCCATCGCAACTCCATGTTGTTGTTTGTAAAATTTGCCTTGGTATGAGAAATAGGTAGTATTCAAACAGATGCTTACGAGTTCCACGATTTGATCAACATTCAGGTTTGTCCGTTCACTCAAGGTGGTATCATTGTTCAAACACTCCTTTACAACTTTCAGCGCAAAGTCTGGTGGAATACATATGAACAAAGCGGTAACGTCATACGATGTTATTGTTTCGCCTTCGCTTAAAGTGATATCCTTAATTCGGTTAACAAACTCTTGAGTGTTTTTGATGTGGTGCGGAGATTGTCCAACAAGGGGGCCTAAGATTTTAGCCGCGTACTTTGCGAGATTATACGTTACAGATCCGATGCTACTCACAATGGGCCTTACAGCCATAGCCGTCTCAAAGTGTCACATGACCAGCCCAGCGGGTCAGTTGCCTGATGAAGTCTGATGGTTTCAGACGCAACGTAGCAAGTTGCAAAAAATGTAAGTTCCAGTATTTGATTTAATTCAAAACTTTGTGATTTTAACGACTGGATGACTGAGAATGTTCACTATTTTATTTTCAGTAATATAACGCAAGGAACTAAGTTACAATGAACCTACTGAAATTGACAAACTGTTTTGAATTCCTTGGAATGTTTCCTGATAATCATAAGTCTGTCTCATATGGTTGCTATGGAAACATTAGCACCCAAAATTATTAGTCGGCATACACATTTTTACTTGACTTGTTTCCATATTTATCATGTGATACAAAGTTTGTTATAAATGGCCTGTTAGAATTTTTAAATAACTACATAACACGTTGTATGGCCAAATAATTTGGATGTTTTGTAAACATTACTTGTTACCATGGTAACTGGTGAAATATATTTCACTTGTAATATTAGTGTTATTGGTATCTTGCTATATATGTTTACACTGTCAAGAATATATTCAACATTTCTGTCATAAATTTAAGGAATAAGGAAACATGAACTCTATTTCTATTTCTTAGTGCATTCAACATATGGCGTGAAACAAGAACGAAACTCTTACAAATTTACATTTCATGTCAAGAAGTTTTAAAATGTGGTCATAATTTATGCATTGTATGTATAAAGCAAGTTATAAGCAACATTTAAAAATTTCAGCATAACTTTAATTAAAACTTCCCTTGAAAAAACTTAAAATTGTATATGTACTTCCTTATGCTGTGGTCAATGTGTGATGTGCAACCAGAAAAAACCACCACAAAAGGAAGTATGGGACATTTTACGCAAAATGTGATGAAACTTATACAAAATCCAAATGTTTCTAATTATGCATATAATTATCTATAAAACTAATATAACACTTTTGGTAAACATCCCAACACTTTCGAAGGCTGTCACAAAAACACATTTTGCCTTATAACTCAAAAAGTCTCTCTTGTCCCATACTTCCTTTTGTCATGGGGGGCAGTATACAAGGTACTCATTGTATTCTTTTTCCCAGGTATCAATATCATTTTGACAGCAATAGACTTCCTGTAGAAAACAGACATCGCATTGTTTGGTGTTCAACCAGTGCAAAATGGTCTTGCGTTTTTTCTGGTTTCGCAAACCACGAACATTAAATGTAACAAGATTAAACATGATAAATGCATAAAAATATTGAGTCATCAGTCATTATTGATGCGTATCCCCATTACCTACTTTACTTATAATTATACTGGGGAAACGATTAAGCATCAATAATGATCTCCTGCACATGCGTACTTGCGTAATACTTGTGTGTGTGTATTGTATACAATGACTGCTATAACATTAGACCCAGCTTTAACCACCGTTTATCAGTGGGAGCTGGTAGCCTAATGGATAAGGCGTCCGTCTAGAGTTCGGAAGGTCGTGGGTTCGATTCCCATGCCGGCACATTCCCTTGCTTTTTTTTTCAAGTTGGGTTGTGTGCCGGTCGGGATTTGTGTTTATTTGTTGTCATGTTTAATTGTAACACTTTAGGTTGGTTAAACTGTTTACTCTTTCTTATTAAATATATTCAGTTTCCTCTTGTAGCGAGCAATCGTTCCCCATTGTGTTTATTTGTTGTTGTGCAGGATGCGTATCCCCATTACCTACTTTACTTATAATTATACTGGGGAAACGATTAAGCATCAATGATGATTTCTTGCACATGCGTACTTGCGTAATACTTGTGTGTGTGTGTATTGTATACCATGACTGCTATAACATTAGACCCGGCTTTAACCACCGTTTATCAGTGGGAGCTGGTAGCCTAATGGATAAGGCGTCCGTCTAGAGTTCGGAAGGTCGTGGGTTCGATTCCCATGCCGGCACATTCCCTTGCTTTTTTTTCAAGTTGGGTTGTGTGCCGGTCGGGATTTGTGTTTATTTGTTGTCATGTTTAATTGTAACACTTTGGGTTGGTTAAGGGATCCAAAATGAGCGTTTATTGCGTTTCGACAGTATTTTTGTGGGACATGAGAGCACCTCAGACCTATCGAATTGCATTCTGAATACGAAGCATGTCTTTCTGATATCAAATAATTTTCATTTTTAAAATCACAATATCATACAAATTTTATGACAAATTATAAAAATTTGATATTTTTCACATTTTTGATATAACAGTCCTCGAAGTAAATTATATAAATCGAATGATATATTCTTAAAGTGTATGCAGCTGGGAGGAACAGCCGACGGTCAATTGAAAATTTTGACCTTTCATATGGAAGATACGGATTTTTTTCCCAAAAGACTTAATTTGCTTTGGTGTTTTGGGAAAAAAAATCCATATCTTCAATACGAAAGGTCAAAATTTTCAATTGATCATCGGCTTTTCATCCCACCTACATACACTTTAAGTATAAATCATCAGATTTATAACGTTTACTTCAAGTACAGTAACTGTTAAATATCAAAAATATCATTTTTTAATGATTTGCCATAAAATGTGTATTAAATTGCGAATTTCAAAAAATCAAAATTATTTGATATCAGAATGACATTCTTCGCATTCAGAATGCAATTCGATATGTCTGATGTGCTCTAATGTCCCAAAATAAATACTGTCCAAACGTTCATACCCCAGCCCTTAAACTGTTCACTCTTTCTTATTAAATATATTCAGTTTCCTGCATGACCTTTGACCTGACCCGTGCAAAATGTTCCTCTGGTCATGAGGTTTGTTGTCACTGTTGCCCCATACCCCTTACAGATGTCCAGAAAAAGAAATGATAAGATTTGACCCCAGATATAGATAACCTTTGACCTTACCCCTGCAAAGTGTTCCAAAATAGTCCCCTAGTCATTAAGTTTGTTGTCACAGAGTTTGAGTCCCGTACCCCTTACAGATGTACAGAAAATGCATTTTTAAAATTTGACCTCTGCATGACCTTTGCCCTGACCCTGTAAAATGTTCCCTGGTCATGAGATTTGTTGTCACCGAGTTTGAGCCCCATACCCCTTACGGATGTTGAGATAATGCAATTATAAGATTTTACCCCTTAATGACCTTTGACCTCAATTCTTTGTTCAACTTTTAGACATTAGCTAAAGCCGATGCAGGTATTCACGTGACGTCATTGTGTTATGTAATTTGTGGAAGAAGAAGCATTTTGAGTGAAAATCACATTTTGGCCATAATGAGCTTTGGATGACCTTTGACCCCGAGTTGGTCATGTAACATTTGTGCCCCACCCATTGGTCCTTGTGACCAAATATGGTTACATTGGCCTATAGCATATGGCTACGATGGCTCATTACAAGTTTGACAGAAGAAAGAAAGAAGAACTGTCCAAAAACAGTACAATCGTTTTGCGATTGTAATTGAATAAACTCCTGGTTTGATTTAGTGAATACTTCAGTATTTATAAGGCAGTTGCAGTTCACGCAGTATAGCATGAAATTGAAGATCATAAAAGACCATATCTGCCCCCGCTACTAGCTAGGCCTACTAGAACTACATCCTATGGCTAAAATTCTTGGGCACTTGCAGTGTAGTGTTTCTAGATTAATTATTTGTGAATGTAAACTGTGATCCAATTTATTAGAAATTATTAACTTACTCCTTTATAAACTCTTGTGATTTATGTTAGTTATCAGCTATTATCACAGTAGCCAACTAATACTCACAACATTGAGGGCTTTTAGGCATACTTTTTATTAATATATAAAAACAATATAATGATATAATTAAAAATGCATACACAATAGGCCTACATAATGGACCTACATTTATATTGTAATTTTGTTCATCATGGTTTATCACAAGGTAGTCTTGTATTCAGTATTTCTGTTTTGTATTTTACTAAGAGAGCTAAATATGAATTGTTTTGTATTTAGAAACACTTCTGCAGACTTCACATGATTCTGTTTAGAAAAATCTAAAACAATGTCACCATATGAAAACATTTTAAGCATTTTAAGACTAAAAATAGAATTGTCACATTCAGTTTCCTCCAATTTTTAGACATTTTTATTTTGGACTTTTATTTTTGGCCCGTGGACACTTTTGGTTGGATTCAACCATATAACTATGTTTGATGAGAAGTACGTATTCAGTTCACCACACACGGGTGAATGGGATATAGGCCTATCCTCTAACCTTTTCTAATGGTGAGATAAAAAAAAATGGCAGCGAGAACAATTCAGCATCGAAGTGGTTACGTAATTCTCTTGGTTACCGGATCACGCTATTTTGATATGCCTTCAAGTGCCATATACTTTGTGTGGTGATTGTTTCGATCGTGGTTCATAACTCAAGCGCGTGATCCCGTTGACATAGTAACATTACGTAACTTCGATACTGAATTCCGGTAAAGTACACACATTTTGTAACCAAGGTTGGTGACACGTTCATCATCATCATCATCAGTCGGCTGCGGAGCAGGCGACTACAAGCTTTCCCCAACTAATGCGATCTTGGGCAAGCAAAACAATTTTGTTTGGCTGCAGCATCCCTTCAGTATCTCCCAGGAGGTGCTGGACATATTGTAAGTACAGTGTGCGCGGCCGTCCCGGTTTCCTCTTCCCATGTGGTGGAATATAAAGCGCATATTCTTTCACAGGCTCGCCATCTTCAAGACGCAGTATATGGCCGAGAAATTTGAGTTGATGAATCTTGACTCTGGCAACCAGTGGAGTGGTGTTGGTCAGGTTGTAGATGGTTTCGTTTGGAATCCGATCCACACGCTTGATGTTTAACATGACCGTAGCAAGATGTTGCAAATGCATTGATCTTGTTTTCCATGTCCTTGGTAATTACCCATGACTCGCACCCGTACAGAAAGACAGTAACACACGTTGTCTGAAACAGCTTGATTTTTGTTTCGATTGGCAGGGACGGGCGACACGTTACTACAACATATCACTCATTTATTATTGAGAGAGACACGGCCTCTTTTAACATCACATCTCATCACCATTATTTGCTGTTAGAAAATTACCACAGTTCTTACCTTTTCTCCCACTGAGCTGTTATTTTTCATTATTTGTCGCCTATTTATTGTTATATAATAATAATCATCAATGAATTTCTCGATAGTTTATGATTATGATATATTAATTTATAGCCAAACTATGCATATAAAACGCACGAGATTAGCACAACAGCTACTTGATCATAACACAGGCGATTGTCACTGGTGAATTGTCTGAATGTTGGATGTCGCAGCGGCAGTTTTCGAACCGCGTAAACGCACTGACGGCACTCTCAACTTTAGACAGAACAAAGCATTGCGCTAGTTTCATATACAAAATATTAAACAGCACTGTTATAACGGCAGTTATTAATCTTTTAGAACCGATAAGTCGGTGATCTGAAGCGAAGCGATAACCAATTCGTTGCTATGGTTAATGACATAGCAACTGTACGCCGATACCGCTGTAATTTATAATTATTTGTACGATAGCATAGTTACCTGGTATTGTCAAAGGTAGTTTATATTTTATTGGGAACTGCCTGTGGTGTGCCACAAACAAACTTAAATAAATTGGTTAAGTATTTTATTTTATATCATAATACTATGAATTTCAACACTTTTTGTAGGGTTGAGTTATGTAGTCGGGCTCTCATTCACGCGCGGATGGGAAATAGTGTTCACTTTATGTTTGATACGGTTTCTAGACTGAAATTATGCGTAGAACACGCTCCCGTAGTCCACTTTAATTAAAAATGTGCCCAAAGTGCTTTTTCCGGGGGGTGCCCCTACAATGGGGTCAAAATTACTAAAAATGTATTCTAAGGCCAATGGTGGTGATTTTGGTGTTTAAATATATGTTTATGGACATGAGAAAGTCATTTAGACAGTTTACGAAATCCAAAATGGCTTCCTTATGTTCCAAAATTCAAAATGGCGGCCAAAATCGTGAATTTTAGCCAAACTTATTTGACCGGCTTGTCTATGAATATGTATGTGGACATGAAAAAGTTATTTACATAGTTTATCAAAATCCAAAATGGCTGCCTTATACAAAAAAAATTCAAAATGGCCGCCAAAATGCCGAAAATTATTCTAACTTATTTGAACGGGGCTCTCGGCCCGATGGTCGTGATTTGGGTGTAGGTATATGTTTGCGGACATGAAACAGTCATTTATGTTGCTTATAAAAATTCAAAATGGCGGTCAAAATGTCGAATATTAGTCTATATCATTTGAACGCCATTCTCAGGCCGATGGTGGTGATTTTGGTGTCCAGTTATATATTAGGGGACATGACAAAGTCATTCAGCTAGTTTACAAAATCCAAAAAGTTGCCCTATGGTCCAGAATTCAAAATGGCGGCTAAAATAGTGAATTTTAGTAAAATTACTTGAAAGATATTCTTAGGCCGATGGTAGCGATATTGGTGTCTAGGTATATGTTTCTGACATATAGGCCCCTATAGTGTACATGACCAAGTCATTTAGATGATGAAATCTTAAATGGCTGCCCTATGCTAAAAAATTCAAGTGGTGGTCAAAATTGCAAATTTTATATTGATTTCACATAATTATCATATAGACACCCCAGCTCTTGGGACTTAATTTTTGTTTTAATTCTAAGGTCGCCGTGTCACAATATAATCACTTGTAATTGGTACATAGATGCCCAAATTATTCAAAATGGCGCCATTAACCAAATAATAACATTTGATGTCCATTGATCTATTATGATTTAAAAAGGTGGCCAACTGTTGTATATCCAGTAAAAGGTAAGCGATTTCTATCTTCAAACTGGGGTATTTGAAGATCGGCCATAATAAGAAACATAATAATCATTATAACGCAATTAAGGAAAGTGATTAAACCTAGAACTACGTAGGAGGTTGTACCACCCCTAAGGTTTTCCATCCGCCATAAAAAAAGCACGCGTCTTCACGCCCAAACGACTTAAACTAATCGTAGATCCATCATGTACGCTCTTTTAAGTGATACAATTTTTACCCCAGCACCTTACCCTGGGTATGTCCGACCATCAAAGATGATTGATCATAGAGGGGGGGGAAGCCCACCATAGGTTTACAGTAAATACAGTTTCATTTCACTCTTGTAAAATTATTCCAAGATATATTGACTTTTCACTTGTTAGTTAGGTTGAAATAGTCATTTTCCTTTATATTTATGAGACAATTCGGTGAAAATCGCATGTTCGTAGAATTTTTGGAAGAAGATCAATTTTGCCTATACTTTTGTAAATAACCAGAATTGAATACATGAATACAAAACCCACCCAAGTCCATCGAAAGTGATTTTGAGAACACTAAAAAACAAATGTGTATCATACATGCCGGGTATAGGCCATTTTGGATTTCACATGATAATAGACCCACGTAGAGGGTTGATTTGGGTTCAACTTTTATACACATGATAGGCCTATGTATAAGCAACAATTTTCCATGCTTAACTCAATTTGGCCAAAGTATGGACTTGGGTGGGTTGTGCATTCTTATATTCAATTTTGCAAGGATGTGCTCACATTATGACGTCATAGCGATATTATGTGGGGAATGTTTGTACCCCTTTTTCTGATATCACTGGATAGACAAAGACCCATAGCTATATATACATTGGTACCAAATATAATTGAAAATTAGGGGCATTTATTTAACCTGGGGTGACCAATCAATGCACTGGCACTGTTCTCCCTTGGTTCCCAGGTTCCCAGTTCTAGTGTTAAACGTACACATGTTTCCACTTTTGATTTGTTATGAGTTAAAATGAGTCCAGGGATGCCGTTTTCAAGCAACCAGCCGTAGTTGAGAGGATATGTCTGTTTATACAAATCATAAAAGCAGTTAACAATGCCATTTGCGACGAATATTACTCGCAGGATATGACATTTCGTGGATTTTCTGCATGGTCAAGGAGCCTTTGCTATGGAGTGAACTTTTAGGCGTTTCTTTCTCATGCCGCTATCACCATGATGGTATATAGCGACTGCTCCTTGGAGTCAGTAGGTAACTGCGAAAGCTGGATTTGTTAGAAGCTGTAAGAAAGCCATCACATTCGCTTGTTTGGTAATAATATTGACCAAGACCTGATATCCTTCTGATAAAGGCGAGTATCCATTGAACAAGGATAGATGATAAACAATAGTTGCCACTTTTAGCACATTAATTTCACTCATAACAGATCAAAAGTGGAAACGTGTGTAAGTTTAACCCTACAACTATAACTGAGCCATATTTTGTAACACGGATTACAAAGGGGTGGGGTGTTGCAACCCCCTCCCCCCCTAATTTTCAATTACAAACGTCATATGCCGTTATATTTGGTACCAAAGTATAGCTATAGGTATACTCTTTCCAGTGATTCCAAAAAGGTCCACATTCCTCAGTCATAATATCGCTATGACGTCATAATTGGAGCACACCCAAGGTCTTCAAGTGCCCAGGTTTAGAGATAGAACTAGTATACATTTTACGGGATATACAACATTTTCAATGGTCTTTGGACTACCTTTTTAAATCATAAATGTGATCCTTATAGTGTTAGTTAGTATTAACATTTAGTTTAATGACGCCATTTTGAATATTTTGGGCATCTATGTTCCATTTATAAGTGATTATATTGTAACACGGCGACTTTAGATTTAAAACATAATTTAAGTCCCAAGAGCTGGGGTGTCTATATGATAATTAGATAAAATCAATATAAAATTTGCAATTTTGGCCACCATTTGATTTTTTAGCATAGGGCAGCCATTCTAGATTTCATCAACTATCTAAATGACTTGGTCATGTACACTATAGGGGCCTATATGTCACAAACATATGCCTAGACACCAATATCGCTACCATCAGCCTAAGAATATCTTTCAAGTAATTTTTACTAAAATTCACTATTTTAGCCGCCATTTGGAATTTTGAACCATAGGGCAACATTTTTGGATTTTGTAAACTAGCTGAATGACTTTGTCATGTCCCCAAACATATAACTGGACAACAAAATCACCACCAGCGGCCTGAGAATGCCGTTCAAATGATATAGACTAATATTCGACATTTTGACCGCCATTTTGAATTTTTGGGCATAGGGCAGCCATTTTGGATTTTTATAAGCAATATAAATGACTGTTTCATGTCCACAAACATATACCTACAGCCAAATTACGACCATCGGGCCGAGAGTGCCGTTCAAATCAGAATAATTTTCGGCATTTTGGCGGCCATTTTGATTTTTTTTGTATAAGGCAGCCATTTTGGATTTTGATAAACTATGTAAATAACTTTTTCATGTCCACAGTCATGTTCATAGACACTCAAATCACCACCATCGGCCTGATAAAGCCGTTCAAATAAGTTTGGCTAAAATTCACCATTTTGGCCGCCATTTTGAATTTTGGAACATAAGGAAGCCATTTTGGATTTCGTAAACTGTCTAAATGACTTTCTCATGTCCATAAACATATATTTAGACACCAAAATCACCAGAATTGGTCTTAGAATACATTTTTAGTAATTTTGACCCCCATTGTAGGGGCACCCCCGGAAAAAGCACTTTGGGCACATTTTTAATTAAAGTGGACTACGGGAGCATGTTCTACGCAACATTTCAGTCTAGAAACCGTATCAAACATAAAGTGAACACTTTTTCCCATCCGCGCGTGAATGAGAGCCCGACTAATGAGGTAGTTTACAGACAAACATGCAATAGTTAAGGAAAATGGATTTTCTAATTAGTCATTTTTCACCGAGTAAAATACAGTATTAGACGTTTGAGATCTTGGTTTAATAATAATCCCGTATATTATAGGCTATCTGATCCAACTCCAGTCACACCTCGTGCATAAATAAAACGCTACTATACTAATACCTATTTCAATGAAGCTAAAGTTCCAGGCACATTTTGATTTGCCTTGGAGAAGACCATGCGGACCCGGGAAGAAGGAGGTCAGCAAATTGAACTAATATTGTGTCTGTGGTATCCCTACTCTGAACCCCTATTACATGTATGAAATTTAAAAAAAAATTAGATTGGCAGATGTGGGCCTCGAACTCACGCCGCAGCTAGCTGCTATCATTGCTACAGTATACTTCCAACGCCCGAGACCAGTCCGCCACCTAACTTATTAGTATCCATCTTAAAGTTTGAACGTATCGCACCTCCAACATACCGGGTATAGAATTAACATTATCATGACAAGCAACAGCAGAAAACGACCATATTTTGGAATTGTATCAACTTAAATACATTAATGTGTATTATCACGCTAAATTGGTGATAATTGCGTGTTTCTACATTCAGAAATACGACAATACATGGGCCTCTATACATGCACAATACATTACAGTACGACAGCAACTTAGCTCACTTTCGGTAATTTTTACCGGCGTGACCTCTGCTGTTACGTAACGTAATGTTGAAAATCAGGTGGCAAATACAGTTTTTCAGAAAACATCAAAAAAATGGAATACACGAGTCGTTTCTCCCTTCATTTCCATATTGAGCCCATAGATAAGATATGAAACATGAGTATACGGCAAACAGTAACGTGTAGAAGTCCAATTATTGTGGAGAAAATAAATGTTTATTGTTACCGAAGTAGCCTAAAAAATGAGAAAAAATGCATGTCACGATCACCAAAATGGTTATACAGGGTGTCCCAGAAAAAATTACCGGGCGAATGAATTTGGACGTAAGTCGAGAAATAAACATCAGAATCCACAAATCTAAACATCAGCGTGTAGCTCATCTAATTCTGCATCTTATACGCCAATTTTACTGGAATCGGTTGACTGATCGCGAAGAAATGAGCGATTACATAACGCATGCATCAATTCACTTCATTCCAAGTTTGAAAGAAAGATCGTTCAACACAATGCACACGATACTAGTTAACTGTCAATGGGCTTCATATTTTGTTCTGTGAAATCCTTTTCGTTCTTTTCTTCAAACAATCTTTTTCTTGCAAAACATTTAATGAGGTTTTGTTCAAATTTGAAAACCTGCACGATATTGAAAATGAAAGCTTGCATGTAAGATGATACTCGGTACTGTCTTGTAAATATATTTTTTCGTTAATGTTGAAACAAATATGCATAAAGAATTCCAGCTGGCTTTAAAAATTTCTCACACACATTAATGTTTTTGGGATATTTCCAAGAAATTGTAATGCAAAGTTTAAATCTTTTAAAACTTTAATGTTGCATGGTGTCAAAAATCACACGTAAAGCTGTAAGCACTTGATCATTGTTATTCTTGACTCAAATGTTCTTTGGAAAGTTAAAATATAACATACTTGCGCAACAAAGAATTAAGGTTGGGAAGCTTCCAATTGCAGAAAATTTCTCGGACAAACTGTTATTCATCTAAATTTAATGAGATACACAAAGCGGTGAGCGAGTATGAACAAATCGCCTAATGATCAAACTTGGAATGAACTGAATTGATGCACGCATTATGTAATCGTTCATTTCTTCACAACCAGTCAACCGAGTCAAATAAAATTTTCGTATGTGATGCATAATAAACTAAGCTTTGCGCTACATTTTTAATTTTTTATTTCTAATGTGTATTTCTCGACTTACGTTCAATTTTATTCGCTCGGTAATTTTTTCTGGGACACCCTGTATCTGCAACTATGAGCCAACGCCGGTTGTATGCTTTTCTGTAATGATAGATATTAACTAACTTGAGCTTGTATTAAATTTTCAGCGAAAATGATTGGTGGAATAATCGAGTCGTAGGTTGGAAAGTTGCTTTCAAAACGGCTTCTCCTCGCAATCGTGCGTGACCATTAGTGACCAGTGTCAGCAGGAAAATTAACAGCCGGCCTTGTCCATAATCGATTAATAATTGTCAGGATCGTCCAGTTGACTACAGTGATATTTATTTATTCATACAAAATACTGCCCTGTCTTACAAAATATCGAAGTCAATATAAAACGGAATTTCAAGCCATTTGACTGAACTTACAAACAGTTTATAAAAGATTATTGTTGAACGAGACACTGAATTAGAAATAACATTGCAAAAGGTACGAGAATAAGGTAGCAGGTTGTGATGGTCTAGTGGCTACGGCCGTGCCTGAAGTGCGTGAGGTTGGAAGTTCGAAGCCTACCATAGCGGTTTTTTTTTTTTTTTAAATATTTATGATATTAGTAAACACTTTCAGGAAGGGTTTCTGATCATTTGAAGCAGAAATAATGAGGTAAAATGATAGAAAGCATTTTTTTTTATCTTGACCGCCGTATGGTGTTCTATTGAAGATAATTAAAGTTACTCTAGATAACGAAACGCTGATTCCAATTATGTGTATGTCTGGGTAGGGTGTAAGAACGGTGTAAAAATTACAAATAATATTATTCCAAAATATCAGGTTTGAAATTCGTAAATTATGGCTGACGCTATCTCATTTTTTAATATGTAGGCCTACACATAAAGAAAAACATTGCAAGCGTGTTGCATATAAATATTTTCAAATGATCATAATACTGACGGGCCTACACACATACACCATAGGCCTAACAGAACAAGAGAGAAAAAAAGCGAAATGCTGTAGGATTCGAACCTTCAACCGCTCGCACTTCAAACCACGGCGTCAACCACTAGACCATCACAACCTGCTGTACCATACTCGTATCTTTTGCAATCTTATTTCTCATTCAGGGACTCGATCAACAATAATATTTTTAAAACTGCTTTTAAGTTCAGTCAAATGAGGTGATATTACTTTTTATATTGACTTCAATATTTTGTAAGTCAATGCAGTATTTTGCTTGAATAAATAAATATCACTGGAGTCAACTGGACGATTCTGACGATTATTATTCGATATAATGACAAGGCCGGCTGTTATTTTACTATAGTGACACTTGTCACTAACGGGTCACGCAAGATTGCGACACGAGGCTGTTTTGAGAGTAACTTTCCAACCTACGACTCGATTATTCCACCAATCATTTTCGCTGAAAATTTAATACAAGCTAACGTTAGTTAATATCTATCATTAGAGAAAAGCATACCACCGGCGTTTAATCACTGTTGTAGATATAACCATTTTGTGATCGTGACATGCAATTTTTCTCATTTTCCCGGCCACTTTGGACATGTTCAAGCTTCTTTATTTTCAATATTATTCAACTTTTACTCGTTTTTTGTTCTTTGCACAAATGTTTGGTATCTTATCCGTGATCATGGTACGCAATTTAAAAAAAAACGACTCGTGTCTCCCATTTCTGGAGCTATTTCGCTAAAACATGTTTGCCGGCCAAATTTTCAACATTTAGTTACGTAACCCGTGTTCACCAACCCGTAAAAAATTTCTATCGAACAAAAGAGGTCACGAAGTTGCCGTCGTACTGATTTACACCACATTTCGCCATAATACATTCTAGAAACGCTTGCTGTTAGAATAAGCAAAATTTTAATGCTAATTTATTGCACATTCTAGGGAAGCGTGGTTACCTTTTTAAAATAACCGAGTGAGAGGGTTTTCAAGAAAATAGTTTTCCTGTCAAAACTGAAGCATCCTCTGTATAAAAGAAAATATTAATATTAACTGCACATCATATATAATGATTCGTGATACCCAATTGTGGCACATTTGATGCCGTTTATGAGGCATAGAATTTTATTTCAATTTTATATACGCCAAAATATTTTTTTAATTGAGCAAGAATAAGGATAGAAAAAACGTTTAAAAATCTATGTATAAATAACATTAGACCCGGCAAAAGATTACTGTTTCGTTTTTATGGTAATCTAATCTTTTATTTCCTGAAAAAAAAATTGTGGGTCTAATGTCGAATATTCACATACTTGATCAAAACATCGAACGTGTATACAAGAAAATGGTAGGTTTTTCTCTATAGTATTTTACTGACCATGGAAATGTACTGAGACACAAGCACGTGTCAAAATCGATATAATGTATTGTCCATATAGACGCCCAGTTATCATGCTTATCGTTGGATTTTTTGTATAAAACACGCAGTTAACAACAATTGAGCGCTAATAATACACATAAATGTTTTTATTTGAAATAAAATTCCAAAATATGGTACGTTTTCTGCCTTTGCTTGTCACGTGGTAGGCCTATGTTGAAGTTGCGATTATATCTTCAAATAAGTTTCAAATGAACTCCAACAAGACAAGTGGACGAGTGGTCTAAGGCGTTGGATTCATAGTGTGTCCAAAGCAGTCCGCCGCCGTGAGTTCGAACCCCGCCTCCGCCAAACTTTAATGAAGTAAAATTAAAATTAAAATTTTACTTTAAAAAAAATTCATATTGGGGAAATGTGACTGGCAGAATTTATGTATGGCGTGGAGTGGTGTGGTACTGATTAGAGAGCTTGCGGAATGAAGTTACTGGAACTTTAACGGCAACTTCAAAAATATCGATTCGATTTCTTGCTCAACTTCACTTCAACGCGAACGTCAGATTGGTTTCTGTACCAACAGCGTCTTGTTGTTTAAACTAGGGGAAGTGTATCAATGGGTGATCAAAAGAAGGGTATGTAAAAGCGACTGCATCAAATTTCTCCCTTTTGTTTGCTGAAGTGGTTTGCTGGTAACACTTATTACAATAGGCGCTTAGTTTGAACATGGAAGTAAGAGACATGGAAGCTGGTCAAATACTACATCAAAGTGAGTATCATACTTGCCGCGATACTGGACAAAAGAAGGACGGGTGGAAGGGGAACAATTGAGTCAACGCATGGTCAACGTGTACCATGTCTAAAATCAAAGTTCCCGCTTAAAAATCAATAGCAGTACGAAGTCGTGTACTAAGTCCTGACAATGGGCTGTGTTATATTACCGCAGTACATGACTAGTTTTATGAACACAAACAGATTTTATAAAATCCCTACGTAATGATCAGAATGCTATCAGTTTAATTTATACAATTTTATTAAAGGTATGTAATTATGTGAAAACCTACCGATTAAATGTATATATGGTCAATTCCAGCGAAAGCGGGACAAAATTCTCTCTATGTTAACTTTCCACTTTAAAATGTCATTAATAAAGGAAATCACGTTATTGATATCATGTCACGTCCAATGTGGTCTCTTTGAGCATATAGGCCTTTACTAGCAAGTCATACCAGGGGACAAGTTATGCTGGCTTAAATGAATTGGCGTTACCCACGAATTCAAAGATAAAGCACCATATATGTCATTGAATGTCCTTCAATCAAAATGAAATTATTACCGTTAGAAAGACGTTTGCATGATCTCTCATCATATGTAAAACGATTGAATTCCACCAAAGTTTGTGGACTCTAGAGGCCATTAAGTCAATTTGGCTAATAATTTTGTTACCCGCGTATCAAAAATAAAATGATCGTTCTGAAAAATGTTAAGTGAATATGCCATAAATGACTATATCATGAAACGAAGTTTTGTTCTATAATTCTGAGGTCCAAGTGATTATTTTATGCAAATACATTTTACCCATAAAATTCCATAAAATCAAATTTGACGTTACTCACGTATCAACTGTTACCCACGAGTCCAGCAAATATAATTGCCATAACTTAAATTAACATTTAATGACTTTGGACACTGAATTTAGTTTGACAAGCGCTTAAAATTGTAAATCGTACAAATACGTTCACCGCTTTAAAAAAGAATCTACGACGGTTTAAACTTTTGATACCCACGAATCCCGAATAGATGCTGACCTTGAAAAACAAGGAGATTGTTTATTTTAAGTTTAAATCAGCACATATTCAAGCCATGGGTATGCGATAATTTTTACAGTACTTACAGTTTATGCACCTAAGAAACGCAAACCCCAAACGGTACTATAGTACTTATAGCTTTACCCACGAATTCGGCGTTACCCACGAATCCAAGGATTTACTTGTAAATTATATGTTTCTTATGCATCTTAACATTTTGAAAACATGCGAAATAGGTTCCAAAACAGTCCTGTTTAATAGCGTCCTCTTGAAGGTATACTGAAGCTGTATCATGAAGTTTTGATTGATTATCCTAAATTACCATTTTTTGGGTAAATGCAATTGGTTAGAGAAACGGGAATCATTGAAACACAATGGAGGAATAACCGCATGATGGTTTCCAACCTTCTGTAATATTTTCTATTTTGCCGTTTACCAATACATTCCTTCAAATATGTGTTACCCACGAACATTTTGGTTACCCACGAATCCCTACTTAAATTATAGTTAACAATGTATTGATAGTGTTTTAGTTCACAGGAACTGTCAAACACGAGTTAATAGAATATTGCTGCATGAAAATATGGAATGATTTTACTAAAATAATAATATAAAATTGTTTGCTCTGTCTATTTGAATTTGGCAACTTCATTATTCTCCAAATTTTTATACCCAAAATGCCATAATGATCAATTCTAAATATTCCACGTAGTTTGTATTTTGATTAAAATTCATTTTAGTGCCATTGCAGCCTGAATTATTGACATACGGAAAAGTAATTATATTTTTCTTAAAAAAAATTAATAGGAATTGCTATTTTTCAGACGCTGTTACCCACGAATCCATCCGAGATCCTCATCCTGCGACGAGATACAAAATCTAACTTTATATTTCTATGAAGCATTTATTCTAATCTTTCAAAATAATACAGTAATGTTAAATGACAGCCACTTTGGAAAGAGTTCGAAGAATTGACATAATCTTAACTGTACACCTGGTTCTTTGTTAACATTTGTAATAACCAAAATATTTCTTTGTAGATATATGTAATAAAATTCTATTTTACGTTCAAAGTCTTCACCGATTTCTAGTGTATATGAGTCACACATAAAATATTGAAAGATATTAAAGAAAGTGAAATTTTATGGCGTACAACAGGTGAAAAAGGCTTGAATTCGTGGGTAACATGCATATATGCGCATTTAACACTTAATTTGGTCTAGCAAGAAAAGTTATTTTTCAATCCGATGGCACTTCCACCTGATGATTCACTAGATATAATCGTCTCATTTGATAAGTCTAGAATTGAAAAGGAAAACATTTTTAAAATGGCCCCCAGAGAGAATTTTGTCCCGCTTTGGCTGGAATTGACCATATATGCTAAGACTCTCAGATAGCAGTTTTAAAACAGAAGATGAAATGAAATACAATTTATTTTACGCAGAATGTAAAAATAATACCCGACCCTGGAACATTCTGGTCAACAGCAATTTCGGGCAGCCCCGGCACACAAATAGATGCGGGATTCATTTTATAATGTAACGCATGTGCCAAGTGCGCATATCAAATTTTACGGCTAATTAGCGGTTTAGAAGTAAATGCATGATTTCCAATTATTTTGAAATTTAAGAAAATCTGTAAGTAAAGGGTTGAACTCGATATTTTGATTGGATTTCTGTAATTATGGATTACACATCTAACATCCCTGTCACTTTTTTCCGAATATAAACAACATACTTGAAACATAATCAAGAAAAAACACGATTTTTGCTCATAATAATAAACCTGTAACAAAACGAACTGGCAATAAAGGCGGCAAGTATGATCCACATTAAAGACACGCTGATTACATTGTTATCACAATACCTTGATACGGACCCGCTATAGAATGTTACGTAAATAATTCAATAGGTGTTGGATCGACCAGCTTCCATGTCTCTTACTTCCATGGTTTGAATAAACATGGATTACATCTCTTGGCGATGACCAATGCAATGGGAATTAGGCCTATGTTATGAGCTATACGCTAATATTATACTTCTAAACATGTTTCAATTAAATATTCTTGTGATATGCCTGTATTATTGTCCCGGATTATTATAATAAAAGCTCAATTATTATTCCAGTAAACGTCAGCTTTGTCAATTTTATATTTCCATCAGGACACAAGCCCAGTGTATCGGTTTGCTCTTCCTAGCCCCCCCCACCATCACCACCTCTCCATATCATCCCTCCCTCCATCTATTCATCTATCCTCACTTTCCCACTCCCCAGTGGCGTTGCCAGGAGTTTTCTTTTAGGAGGGCAAGGACTCCTCTTTGCATTCTGATCGAATTAAATATATCTCCCCGAATGATCCTCATTTTGTTCTTTAAAAACTCCCAGAATTTTGAATTTCAACCAACATATTTCTGGATGCTCCTTTTCTGACATTCTTATTTTTTGTAACAAATAGGCCTCCTCTTTTCACAATGAATAATTTGGTTGACATACAATACCCATAGGCCTATAATATGCGTATAATAGCGTGGCACATGTTAGACCAGCTTTCTGCTGAATTGGGGTAGGCCTACATAATGTAGGCCTAAATGAATAAAATAATAATTAAATAAAATACCTGAACAGTACAAACATTTGGTTATATAGAGGTGTATTATAAGACACGCAACGTTGTAAAAAAATGTTCACAGTAGCTGCAATTCGCAGAAGTTCACTACACTGCTGGGTCCCGTAAAATCAGTCCATTTTACTGAACTTAATCCCCTTAGCGTTGAAGTCAAGCCAAAAACTTGGTTCCGCAAGCTGATTTGGCGTACGTCATGAGCACACACAAATGTATATATCAAGTGTGACGTTTGGAACAAAATTTATTTTGATCTAATTCAATCAGTAATTTTTAGCATCATGTGGCATGCTTTTTACCCAAACCAAATTAGATTTCCAATAATTGGTCTATTAACTAGATAATACATAAGTGGTAATTATGTAGTCTATGAGGAAATATGCAAACCATTGTTTTAATTATGACGTATTTTCATCATAATTTACGGCACACTATAGATTCTGGCGTTAACTTTAACTTCAAGCGGCTTTAATGGCAGAGTGGTTTTGAATACATAATCCTCTATAATCCTCTAGACGTTAAAGTTAAAGTTAAAGTAACTCCATTTCGCAAGCTCTCTACTATATCGATTTTGACTTCGCTGGGTTCGATGCACGCCCGGGCTGCACGTGCTATACAGGTCAATATAATGAGCCTATCATATTTCTTGTATAGACGTTCTTGGTATTACCATTTATATATAAAAAAAAACATTAGACCCACAAGTTTATTTCAGAAAATTAGGTTAGTCTTAGGTTAGACTACCATGAAAACGAAACAGTAATCTTTTGCGGGTTCTAATGTAATTTGTACATAGCTTTTCATCATTTTTTTGTCTTAATTTTTTTCTAAATTCATACAAATATTGTGGCGTATATAAATTGAAAATAAAATACTCTGTCTCCTAAACGACATCAACTGTACCACGATTGAGTATCACGAATATATGATGTGCAGTTAATATTCATAATTCTTTTATACATTGGATGTTTCAGCTTTTACACAAAAATATATCACTGAAAACCCTTCTACTCAGCTATTTCCAAAATAAAATCAGGCTTCCTTAGCATATGCAATACATTAGCATTACAGTCAGTGGCGTAGCGTCATAGGAAGACCGGGGGGGGTTATACACATAGTTTGGCTGTGTTTTATATACATAGTTTGGCTATAAATAAATATATCATAAATCATAAAATATCGAGAAATTCATTGATGATTATTATTATATAACAATAAATAGGCGACAAATAATGAAAAATAACAGCTCAGTGGGAGAAAAGGTAAGAACTGTGGTAATTTTCTAACAGCAAATAATGGTGATGAGATGTGATGTTAAAAGAGGCCGGGTATTTTCTTTTAAGTCCGTGTCTCTCTCAATAATAAATGAGTGATATGTTGTAGTATAAACGTGTCACCAACCTTGGTTACAATATATTTATGGTGATGATCGGCGCCTATGTGTGAACTTTACCGGAATTGTTCTCGCTGCCATTTTTTTTATCTCACCATTAGAAAAGGTTAGAGGATAGGCCTATATCCCATTCACCCGTGTGTGGTGAACTGAATACGTACTTCTCATCAAACATAGTTATATGGTTGAATCCAACCAAAAGTGTCCACTGGCCAAAAATAAAAGTCCAAAATAAAAATGTCTCCACAATTGTTTCCTTTTGCCCATTGATTGATGGCATGTTGGCCTTATAGGAACCAAAAGTGCCATCACTAATCTTGAAAAATAAATCCAGGACGTGTGATAGTAAATGTGACATCAAAACCCAATGTTACCTACGAATACCACTAGGATGCTTTCACTATCGCAATATTAATCAACCTAAAACAAATGGAATATTCCCATTAATACTTTTTTCGTGTAATGTAGACCACGGGGTGTCAGGAAAATGCTAGATCAACCAGAAAATATTTGTTTTTATTTTTATAACGCGATCAATATGATCTCAGTCAATGTATGCTAGTTTTTTTTTGAAAATGAAGTAAGTTTAGGTCAGTTTCTGTATTTTATTTATCAAATGAGTATGAATAAATGTACATATTGTATAAGAACAAGTGGGATATCTGTTTTCAGGAATATTAGGAATTATACGAATACACCTAATGCTTTATAAAATGATAGGTGAAGAAACCCGGGTATTCGTAGGTAACATGAGCGATTTTTAAAACAATTTCTATATTGAGTTTAGAGGTTCAAATTTTGCTATTATGATAATGAATGAATAAAATGGTAGTTTTTAGATCTCTTTCAGATGGTACGTCCAAATTAATAAGTGCTGTTACCTTAGATCAAACATTTTTTGATGCTTTTAGCAAGATTTTGAACACTTCATTTTGATATACAAGTAGTTAAACAGCAAATTTACATAATAAATAAGTGTTGAATGAATCCGTATATTGGTACTAATATTGTCCGGGGGTACCGCTTAAAGTTTTTGACAATTAATTTCCATTGGTAGGGACACTTCATTACACATGTCATGTATTATGCTGTATTCGTAAGTAACATTTCAGTATTTGTAGGTAAGAATTAGACTTTTGGTGGATATCGCAATCAAATCTTCATTTTATAAAGCACTTTGAATGTTGTCAGTCACGACAGGGGGGGCAGTTAACTAAAACAACCATATTGTGGTCCAGGCACAAGCTCCATTTAGTGAAACTTATTGTAGAATTTTAGGCCTTCATAACACCAGGTTCCAATGCTAGTGAGCATTCACTGAAGAGTGGCTCATGGGGCAATCTTAAGACTTCCATTTTGTTGATATAGGAGGTTTCAAGAAAAATTGCGACGGGTGCATTAAGGTATCCAATGACCATGTTCAAGAATGAGATAATGTGGCTAGTACTTTTTCAAGTACCTTGTTCTACGAACTTATTGACCGCCCGTGTACGTCATAGTATTTTTACATTCTAAAAACACCGTAATTGTTTCATTGACATGGGAGGGTGATGTCACATCAGAGATACGACAGACATCATATGGGTAAAACTTGCTAACATCTTCTTCCCCTTGAACTGCTTTGTATTAAAAAAAATCATTTTTGGAAAACGAACATAATTATTAGGAAATATGTAAAAATGAAATACGGTGTCTCTATTATTATAAAAGTAAAAGCACAATACTTTAATTTGTGCTCATCCATAATATTATTTGAAACAATCCAGACTGCTGACCAGTCTATAAAAAACAAAAAGGCCTAATTTTACCCAAAAATCACATAAATTTGTACATATTATCTAGTAAGTATTCATAGGAGAAATTAGTTACGTACATGTATCCATATTTTTATATGCAGAAGTTGGTAAATTTATGATTTCCAAGCTAAGCACATTTTCACGAAAATCGTCCATTTTTATCACCGCTTAATTTACATTCTAGAAAAATTGTGATTCTTTCATTTCCAATGGAGGGTGGGGTCACAGTAGAGATATCAGAGACCCAATTTCCTGACCCCTTCTTCCCAGATTTAGAAAAAAACACGCGGTCTTCTCCTAGATTCGCTCCTAATATGGCGTCAAATCAGTCAACATTAATGGGTAAATTTTCACGGAAAAATTTTCTGGACACGTGACCAATGCGTATCAATGTGAGTGTAACCTCGAGCCTCACCCCTGACCCCAGGCGGGGACCTCGTTATTCATGTTAGTCATTTTGAATTTGAATATTATTCTTGGCTGCAATTTCGATAGAAATGTGTGTAAAGCAAATTTATTGGATATTATGCAATCTTAATTTCTTCACAATATCATCAAAACGTAATTTCAAAAATATCTACATACGGAAAAAATATTTATCTGCGGAAACTCTTACCACTTGCGACAAGTAACTTATTTTGCATTAAAAGAAGAATTATTCCTATTCAAATACATTGGTACAACATAATAGAGAGCTGGCTAAATGAATTGTTGGAGATTTCTTGGATTGGATTTCTTGCTCAGAGTTACTTCAACGCGGTTAAATGATTGTTTGTTCATATATGAACGCAGAACGCATTTTGGGTTGGTTATAGAGACATCACGTGACTGCCGTTATAAGCATTATCAAGTAGAGGTTGTGATAGTTGATCAAGTGAATGTGGTGTTCTCAACCTTGCCCCCTATAGTGACCGATATACGATCAGGAATGATGTCCTTTGTAGCTGCTTTTCATCAACACGATCCTATGCAAAGTTGGATTTTGGACTATGATGTTAAAGGGGCATTGAGAGATATCGCGCACAGAACGCCCTCAATTTCGGTCAAACTAGCTCAAAGTCTGGTTTTTTACATATACGTAATGGTTATACATATACAAATCTTAATCTGAAATAGTTAAGCGAAATTCGGCGTCTTTCGGGTAAAATTTCATGATTTTCTAATAAAAGTATAGATCTATACATAAAATTCCCGTTGATTTTTGTTAATGCGTGCATTGCATCATGGGAATGAGCCATAACATTTACGTTACGTTGTTGATGTTGATGTTGGCAGATGCATGATGATGATTTGGCGAGCAAGTGAAACAGTGTTGTTGTACATGGTGCGATACACCCAGGACGATATGTAACTATTCGTTTCTTTAGCTTCAAGGGTCAGTTTGCTTGCGCTTCAGTTTAGTCATCCTCAGGAACCAACTGAAGTTGGAAAACGATGTATGTACTGTGTTCAGTCTGAGACGAATATACCGGTACCTACGCACGAGTGCAGAATTCGACAGCATGCACTTCTTCTCTCTGTTCAGCAACTGGATGCATGTTCAATATGCATTGCAATTTCATTATTTGCAACATCAACTACTAGTACCATGTATGTATGTAGCCGATCCTGTGTAAGTGAGGACGCGATAAACATTCTGATGAGTCTAATGGTGAAGTACATCAATACTAGACTAGTCAGTGCTATAACTACCGGTATTGCACATGAATTAGTAGTGATCAAAGCATTACTTCACATGCTGGGCAAATAGGAGCAAATGCATGAATGGGGTGCAAATGTACATGATAAAAACATGAAAAGGGGGGAACATCATGGAAAATCAACGGAGCATTCGAGAATGATTTACTCGAGTCTAACTCTAGCTTCCATGGCATGGGATGGCGATAAACTGGAAATGACTTGATGGCAGCTGCCAGCCATGCCAGCAGGGACTCAATTCAAGAAGAAATGCCATCGCATGATCGATAGCTCTTTTTGCGATGTGACCCCGGGATGTGACACCTGATATGAGACCTTTGACTGACATTCAAAGTTGATGAAATGTCATCGTATTGTTATGTAGTTGATCATGTACTACATACAACAAGTAGTAAATGGTGTTCATTAAGGTGGTACTACACACCCCTGATAAATTTTGTGACTAATTTTGCATTTTTCTCAAAAAATAGCTATGCATTGGTATCAAAAAATAGCTATGCATTGGTAACAAAAGTTATGTAGGGCCTATATCATAGGGGCAAGGAATCCAATTACTTCATTGAAATTTCAGTGATTCAAGACAAGTGGTTCATTTACATTAAGAAATTAGGTACATTCTAGCGGTACCTCTTTTCTTATCATAAATAACGTACCGTTTGTCTAGAGTCACTGAAATAATTATTCCAGTGTAGTAACTGGATTCCTTGCCCCTATAATGTACATAAATGTTGTTACCAGTGTCAGTGTGTTATTATTTTTTGAGAAAAATAGTCACAAATTTATCTAGGGGTGTAGTACCACCTTAAGCCATGGATTTTCAGGTAATAAATTTGTGCCCGGGTACCCCGACTCATTTTTCGGGCTGGTAATATGGTACCCAAAATTTTTTAACAAATATTTTATTCCTTTTTCGGTTTTCTTTGGACCTACACGTAGAGCTATTTTTTATAAATGCTAGGATCATTCATGGTCGACTTACAAAAAAAAAAGGTTTATGTTTTTAATATACAAATTGATAATTTGTATTCATGTTCCATTGTTCATACTCTATTAAGATACTACACCCCTGTGGTAAATTGTGATCATTTTTGCATTTTTTCAAAAATAATAACACACTGGTAACAAAAGTTATGTATATTATTAGGGCAAGGAATCCAATTACTACACTGAAATTTAATTGACTCAAGACAAGTGGTTCAGTATATATGATCGGATACGAGGTACATCCCAGCGGTACCTCATTTCTTATCCTAAATAACGAACCGCTTGTCTTGTGTCACTGAAATTCCAGTGTAGGAACTGGATTCATTGCCCCTATATTATACATAACTTTTTTTACCAGTGTGTTATAAATTTTTGAGAAAAAGCAAAAATAGTCACAAATTTACCACAGGGGTGTAGTACCCCCTTAATGATTTCAAAATGCATTGAATTTGTATATATATATTGAAATCGAGTACCGGTATAATATGAACATAAATATCACTTTGCATAAAAAAAACCACAACAACCATGAATGATCCCAGCATTTAGCTCTAGGTCCAGGGACACACTCCAATACTGGAAAAATAATTTTTTGTTGAAATTTCGGGTACCTGGGCAGGGAATTTCCTGCCCGGGTAATGTAATCTTGGGCGGGAACCCGTGAGCAGTGTTCATAAGCATAAAGTTTTAAATTATGAAAAGTTTAACATTAGTTATTATTTGTAGGCCTATTCATGTCATTAGTCTATTGACATATTTCAAAATGGATACAAATCCAATGCATTTTGAAGTGCCAATTATAACTTTGCATATTGAAAACACAAAATGTACCTTTTTTAATATTTCGAAAAGTCCACCATGGCTGATCCTAGCATTTAGCTCTTTGGTCCAGGGACACTCCAAATCCAAAAATAAAATCCAATTTTTGGACAATTTGTGGAATTTGTCAAAAAACTAGGGGTGGAACTTTACTCAAACATGGGACTTTACTATACTATACTATACTATACTATACTATACTATACTATACTATACTATACTATACTATACTATATTATACCACTCATACATAAATTCTAGACAGTTCATTGGTTGATTACCATTTATCATTTTTACCATCACCCTCTCCGTGTGATAGTCTTTACTATCATAGTGCTCCGCTGTAGTGCACCTGCGCCAACCCGTGCGCTGACTCTTGGATTTAATTGTGGGGAGGACCCCAAAATGTGAAGTATATCACGGCAAAACATGGTGTTATGTTGATGAAAAAATGTATTTCCTACCTTAAATAGTATTTTAGTAATATAATTTATGCATGAGTGATATAAAACAAATATTAACTGTCTTAAATTCGTGTAATGGTTGAAATATAATCACTCGGTGAAAGATGTATTGTTCCATTCCACTAGCCGTTCCGGCTCGTGGAATGGAACAATCCATCTTTCACCTCGTGATTATATTTCGACCATCACACTCATAGACAGTTAATATTTGTATACTATACTATACTATACTATACTATACTATAATACTATACCCATGTTCTGGGAAAAGTGAGGTGTTTTTGTATAATTATTGTAATTTACAATGTTATATATTAAAAGAAAAGGAGCAGAATAAAATAAAAGAGTAATTAAATTTATTTCCATAAAAGACTTCAATTTCTTCAATACTGTGTCCACTTTCCATGTTCTTATATGTTTGTAGCTGTACCAGTGGTTTGATCCTGGATCATCAACACATAGTGTTCATACAGTACATGGCCCATTCACTCTGTGAGTGGTCCAAGAGAGAAATTATTTTTGGCATACACATGCCCTGTGTCTTACATGTAGTTGTAGGCATTGACTGACTGGCTATATAATATGGGGATATTATAGTGTGCATGCAGTGAAGGGCCTGTGGGGCTATTTTCTTTGGAAAGGAATGGGGGGGGCTATCAGTGACCAGATTGCATTGTTTTTTGTCACCTACATGTATCTAAAGTGAAGTTGATAATATTTATGACCACACCCCCCTTATCCATATCAGCAAATATAAAGTTATATGGGCACTGTCAGTTAGAAGGGACCGAACCCTGTCCCTGAAATTTGAAAGTAAACAAGGTTTTTAAGCATTGGATAGGTTGGAGAGCCATGATGATACCTCATTTACAATCTTTTTCATTTTTCAATTTCAATTGTAAGAAAAAACCCTCCATGTTCCACACATTTAGTGGAAAACAATTTGACCCCTTTAGTAGCCTATGCCAAACCTATCATGATCCTCCACTTATTTGGGACCCCTCCTAAGAACTGGCAGCACCCTGATGACATTTTTGAGTTCAAAAAGCTTACCCAAGCACTGAATACCAGTATGAATGTTGAGTCCACCCCAGACCCCAGTTATAACAAGTCACCAACAATTCAGGGCAAGTCAAGTCATTTCAAGTCACTTGATATCACAAGTGGTTGAAGCGTAAATGTAAAAAGCAAAAGTCAGAATATTGTAAAAAGCATGTCAGAATTTTAGAAAATTATATTTGCAAGTGATTTATGGATACTTTTGTGTGTGGGTATGCACTTGTGTTTCTAGGTGTTTGTGCTTTGTGAAATTGTTTAACCCGCAAATGCAATTTGTATAAGTTGAAACAAAATTCTGACTTAGTTTACACTTCTGGCTTTTGATTGTGTTTATTGGTTAGGGTTAGGATGTGGGTTTGAATACAGTATCTGTGGTTTGCATAAAGGGTCAATGTGTTACTATGATCCTGATTGGATTTTCTCTAGGGTTTTCTGATATCGTATGACCCCGCATTAGGGAGCTGTCACTTTCTTCGGAAGGGGTCCGAAATATACGGGGGGTGGTCATAAATTTCCGGACAAAGAAAAATAAGGGGTCATAAAATTTTTGATGACCAAAATGTAGGAAGTCACAAGATGTCCACAGATAGTGTATTTATGTTATTCAAAAAGACAGATTTCAATACAATTTTAGCCTGCCGGGGTTAAGGTGTATTGGTGGTGGACTGTGGTGGTGGGGAGGGGGTGTTTGGGTCATAAAATTGTTGTCGAAATAAGGGGGTCGAAATTTTATTGATGCTGACTTTTTGTAAATTTGGGACTGGGGGGGGCAAGGGGTATTTCTCTTGCCCCCCCATTTTTGCTACAAAAATTGGTTGATCCCCCCTGAAATTCACTTCCCCCAAGTCCCCCTCCCGAAAAAAATCCTGGGTCTGCCACTGATTACACGTAATCGTCATGCACTGAGGGAAATTGTATACATAAAACACTTTCTGAATTAGCCATGGTGTCTGAGGAATCGGTAAAGGATATCATCATGAAATCACCATCTTCTTCATGCACGCTGGATCCAATACCAACATGGCTCCTTAAAAAATGTATAAATGAGCTTGTTCCTATCATCACAAAAATCATCAACTTATCATTCCAGCAAGGTAAATTTCCTGATGTTTTAAAATCTGCACTCATCACACCACTCATCAAAAACCAAGCTTAGACTGTGAAACTCTGAAAAATTATCGTCCTGTGGCCAATCTCAAATTTCTCGCTAAAACTATTGAACGTGCATGTTCTTCACAAATACATAAGTATCTCACTTCACAAAATCTTCGCGGTAAAATGCAGTCGGCCTATAGATCTGATCACAGTATTGAGACAGCGCTACTTCGTGTATATAATGACTTGTTGTTGGCAGTAGACAAAGGAAAGGAAGCTGTTTTAATACTTCTTGATTACTCTGCTGCATTTGACACTATCAACCATGATATTTTTATTGACCGCCTAACCCAGAGATATGGTATTACTGGATCTGTATTAAACTGGTTTTCATCATACTTCAAAAACCGCTCACAATTTGTTTCTATCAATAACACTATTTCTAAAGCTCATGTGCCAAAGGAGGGTGTTCCACAAGGATCTGTGATTGGACCACTATCATTTACCATGTACACAGCCCCTCTGGAGGATGTTATTAATGCTCATGGCTTCAGTAAAATGATTTATGCCGATGACACTCAAATATATATTGTGCTTGATGAATGTGAACGTTCATATCTTCTTCCAAAGCTTGAAAGATGTATAAACGACATTAAAACCTGGTCAAACATGAACGATTTAAAACTAAATGAGGACAAAACGGAAGTAATCCATATCACATCTCGTTTTAGACATAATTCACCTTTACCACCTGTTCAAATTTGTGACTCATTTATCCAACCTGTAAATAATGCTCGCAATCTTGGTGTAATTGTCCAGAATGATCTGAGAATGGATTCTTTTGTTAATAACATTTGTCGCTCAGCATCTTTTGCTCTGTATAAAATTGGCCAGATCAGAAAATATCTTGATAAAATTGTACTGAAATGCTTGTTCACGCTTTTATTACATGTCGCCTTGACCAATGCAATAGTCTTCTTTACGGTTTACCAGACTCACAGATCTCCAAACTCCAACGAATTCAAAACTCGGCTGCCAGATTAATTTCGCTTACTAAGAAACGTGATCACATTACTCCAATCCTTCATGATTTACATTGGCTACCTGTGAAATACCGCATTATATACAAAGTTCTCCTCCTCACTTATAAATGTATTAATGGTCTTGCACCTGTCTATCTTCAAGAACTCATACAGCATTACACGCCTCCACGTAGTCTTCGATCGTCAACACAATTTCGTCTAACTAGCTCATCATTTTCTACTCAGTATGGTCATCGCTCATTTTCTATTGCTGCCTCTGAACTTTGGAACAGTTTACCATTACATGTTAAAAACTCTCAGACTGTTAATCAGTTTAAAACATCTCTGAAAACTTATTTATTTAAAATTGCATACTAATGTTTATTTGTTATGTTTTTGTCTATGTATAATTTGTGTTAAGCGCTTAGGGACTTTGGTGTAAAGCGCTATATAAGCATGGTTTATTATTATTATTATTATTATTATTTAAGCTTACTGGAATACTTCCTTTACATGTACGTGCATGGATCTTCATGTATAAGCTGTTCTTATTTGAATTTTATAGTGGGAAATTAAACACGATAGTGGACAATATATTGCCGGGATATATTGACATGAAATCATTTATCTTTTCAAAAGAAAATGAATATAATTAGTACGGCGTAATTTGCTGTTTACATAGTTTGTACACATGTCCATGTGCCCGATCGACGGTCAATTGTTTACGTATCGCGAGTTGTCACCACAGCTGTCAAATCGTTACCGAATTGCCTTGGCTCAATCCCATAATGCAACGCGAGTGCAAAACTCAAGATCTAGGCACGCTAAACTAAACGCTCATAAAATGTCGTTTATTTTACTATTTACTGTTTTTTTCTTGAAATTACCACTGCGGTAGGTTTCTCTGGATCCCTTTTATCAATATAAAGTGAAATGTTCTCATTCAATTTTCCTGCGAAATCTCTCACTGCCCCTTTAAGTATAAGGAACTACCGTAATGTGCTATTCCAGTTAAAATCCATACACCCTCTATGGAAGACATGATCTTAATCGTCCACACAGGGAGTGTGAATTTCAAATGGGGTTACCTGAATGAATGATTCCATTGGAAATATACACCCCTTGAGTGGGAGATTAAGGTCATGTCTTCCGTAGGTGGTGTATGGATTTGAACATGAATATCCCAATAGGCGTGTACGCTACAAAAAAGTTAAGTGCTTTCATTGATTTAAACAACTTCTGTGGACGATGAATATGTGTGTGCTGAGGGCGGAGTATGTTATGGTAACGAATGTGGTCAGTATCTGGTTTTTGTGGGTCAGAGTTATACCACTTAACATAATCCATGCATTGGTATTATCCAGATTCGGAGACTACTTGCCTTCAAAATAGCTCTTCTGTCAAAAAGGACATCGGACATTAAAGGAACTTGCACCGTTATTGGCATTGGGCCAAAATGCAAAATGGCAAAACATGGTATTGCTGTGTTTGTAGACGATAACCATTGCGTTTCTTGTTTCTTTTGTGTGTGACTTCGACATAGGGATGGTTCCAGTTGCTCTAGTTCTCTGTTGTGGTCCAACGGATTTTGGATTTGGGAACACTGATGATGATGATTTAGTGTGCAATAACTTACTCCCCAATTCCAGAAAAATGCAGCACATTTTTTTTCGGATTACAAATATTACCTTGTTTTGCCAAATGAAATATAGCTAAATTTTTATCTTTTAGTTCTAACTGGCAATAAAAGTCTAATTTTAATATTATGCAATTTGAGGGGAAATGAGAAAAAAAATGCATTTTGGCTTGACATTTTACAATTTCGGTCATTAAATTAAAAAATGGCACTTGCCTATAAAGCTTTCAAATTTTGAAGTATAGGCCATGAATTTGCTCATAATTTTTTCATATTTGATGTTAATTTTGATGAATGGTTATTAAAGGTATTAGAAAACGTGTTTTGCACAAATTTGAATGCATAACCTGAAATTAGTTTCAATACAAGTCTTTGGGCTTGATTGTCGCAGCATACGAATAACACCCTAAAAACGCATGTTTTTTGGCCCTTATTTTTTAAAAACTGACCAACATATTAAAATGTGAGTTTTATTGTTAGTTAGAACTAACTAAAGGATTAGGATTTAGCTATGTTTCGTTTGGCTAAACATGATAATATATTTTAATCCCAAAATATTAATGCTGTATTTTTCTGGAATGGAGAGTAAAATGGGTTCGGTGCCAGAGTGGGTAGAGGCATCAATAAAAAATGTTCGCTTTGTTATTCAAGATACAGTAGGGGTGCAAACTTTAGGTTGTTGCCAGGTGACGTGACCAGTTGCTGATTATTTGAGCATTGTATTCAATAGTGTTATAGGTAAATCAAACTTTTATATGAAAGTAATCCATCCTATTCAAAGGTTTATGAACTTCAAATGGCAATCATTCCATATTAACGTTGGTGCCTTTTCATGCATTTCAAAGGAGTTTTTGCGTGGCTTACATCTCTGTCGTGTGTCTTTTCCCCCACCAGTCCCAAGTACAGTGAATTAAAACAAATCGTTGGTGCTTTTAACTCTTAAACAATGGCTGAAATTTAACCAACCATTTACGCCACTTTAGTTTGATCAGTTCGTAATCGGCGGGATTTTTTAGGCTTTTATCACTACGTCGAAAAGTAGACCTAAGTTAAGAGTAATATAGTTGACCTGTCTGGTCTATGTTGACCGTGTTAAATGAAATAGACAAAGTATAGGACCAGAAATAATAATTCGTGATACTTCTGGGGAGATGTCACAGGACAAATCTTGAAATAAAATATATTGATATTAATCCGCGATGTTATAAGGCTTGCTGATTACGAGCTGATCAAACTATATAATGGAACAATGACATTTGTAATTGTTTAAATTGCAGGCAATTTTAACTTAAAGCCATATTATAACATTCCTGTAAAAATAGATAAGTATTTATTTTGCATAAAATGTTAGCTTTTACTGTCAGATATGTCCCCTTTTAATTTTGAGCCGAACAAGTGAGGTAAAGCATAGAAAATTGGAATTTACTACTAGCGCCCATGCATGTTACTCCCGCGGTTGTAATACGGTACGATCCTCGGGTGTTTGTGTATGTGTATCCCGAACGCCGTGTTCGTACTGTGCATACGTGTTCGACTAATATTTCCATCATAATAATAAAACGCCGGTTCCATCGTTTTATTCAAAATCTCGGATTTTGACAAAACTACAGCACCTAAAGTCTTGATTTTTCCAGAGTATCTTTATTGACTAAAGTACATTACAATCGTGTAAAAACCAGAATTTAAAAATTTTTTGAGGGCATTCTCTTCAGCAAATGTTATAATATGGCTTTAACCTGCATTTTTCCACATCTGATTTATTTTTCTCTTCCCGTCTTTTTGGATTTGGTGGGGCGGTCTGAGAGGTGCATAGTACCTGTTCGTTACATCCATTCACTGGACTTTAAAACAAAATTTGTTCCTTTTATGATATTTAAAAAAAGTTTAATGGTGACACAATCTACTCCATGGGGCCAAAGGAGGCATTTTTGAAAATTGAGTTACTATAATTATTACCCTGTAGTAACATTAGGCTATCATATACTGAAAACACCAAAGGTCTATCATATCTGGTTCTAAAGTTATGAGGTTTTGTGATGTGTATTTTCCGATGTAATTAATGGTTTTTTACTCCATATTTTTGCCTTTTTCTCAGTTTCAAATTTGCCGCCTTTGCCCCCCCCCCCCCATGGACCAGACCGTGCTTATTATGTATCGTATGTGCAATATAATATGCCAGTGAGTGCAATCAATCAATCAATCAATAAACCAATCAATAAATAAAAATAATTAAATAAATAAATAAATAAATAAATAAATAAATAAATAAATAAATAAATAAATAAATAAATAAATAAATAAATAAATAAATAAATAAATAAATGTGACAAAAAGAAAATTGGGAAAACGGAAATCATTAATTGTCAAGAAATATCAGACAGTTGAATAACGGTCACAATGGACCACTCTTTTTTTCTTTTAAGGGGTACTACACCCCAGCAAACACAAAAGTTTTCGACATCATTCGCAAAAGATTATAAAAGGTTGTCAGAAAACATTTAAATGTCGAGTTATATAAAGGGTACAATAATGGTATAAAACGTTTTCATAACATTTAAAACATTTGTTGGTAATTTACAGCACAGCAAATACAAATGTTTTACAGAAAACATTTAAATGTCGGGTTATATAAATGGTATAAAAACGTTTTAATAACATTCCAAAAACATTTTGAAAACTTCGTACAAATCATTCTGAACAGAATGTTATTTTGGGGTTGAAAAATATTTTGCAAAAATGTTTGCCCAAAATATTTTCAATAACGTTTTTAAAATGTATTCATTACCTTTATATAACCCGACATTTAAATGGTATTAAAACGTTTTGTAAAAAACATGTTAAGAACATTTCTGTTAATGAGGGAAAACCAATATTTGATCAATAAATCAATAACTACTTGCCGTGAGTTGTTGAATTTTCAGTGTAGTAATTTTGGTTAAGTTTGATTGTCATTGTTCAAAAACGGGCTATTGTATTACAAATCTGTAAAATGCGTGGGAAGCAGAATTTATTTCTGCGCATTGTGACACCTTGATACGATAGCTCATAAAACAATAAACACCGGTACTTACAACAAGACAAAAACACTCAGATACCATTACATAGATTTCCTTCCATTATACTGAATACAAATCAATAGAATTTACTGCAACTTTCAAATCTTGGGTTACATTCATTTAAATGTACGCTGTGACGTCAATATTTAGACAATTGCTACAAATTAGGTTTCAAAATGTGCAGAAATAAATTCTGCTTCCAAGGATTTGTAATCAGTAATATCACCCATATTTGAATAATGACCATTATTTAAGGGGGTTAGTTTGTTTTTGAGATGTTTACAGCTATATAATTGGACCAAACTCTGGTCTTTTAAGACCTTACGGGGGTACTACACCCCTGGCCTGTTTTTGCATTGTTCTCAAAACTTTTAGCACATTGGTGACAAGTATTAAAGATGTATTATTGTAGGGGCAAGGACTACAACTACTACACTGAAAATTCAACAACTCACGGCAACCCCTGGTCAATTTTGTGACGGTTTTTGCATTGTTCTCAAAACTTTTAGCACATTGGTGACAAGTAAGATGTATTATTGTAGGGGCAAGGACTACAATTACTACACTGAAAATTCAACAAAATTGAGATTTTTTGATATTTGTTACTTAGTTATGTTTTTTATAAATACAAGGAAAGAAAATCCAGATTTATAAACTCCAACTGCGCTATTTTATGGATTTTATTTCACTATTTCATTCGTGTTTGCAATTTTAAAAGAGAGAAAATCTTTGTTGTATCAGCGAGGTACACTCGCGCAACAACGCATCGCGCTGCGTATCGCGCAATTTGTTAACGCACAGATACGCTACGCATACGCGACGCTTATCTGCATGCGTGGCGCTTCCTTTGGAAACACTAATTTCAAGTGGTCAAATGGCTCCGTTTTAGCTGATAAAATGTGGGTTTTTCAAGTTCTCTCCTCGATTTGAATATCAAGTTATGAATGGATTTCGTTCAAACTTCTCAACGGGCTTTGGATTTACCCGATGTTCACGTAATATAAGGTAGAAAAACGAAAACTGCCGCATTCTCCTGTGAGATTCGATGAAAGGGCAAAATGTGACCACTTTAAACTTCAACGGCCATTATTTCAATGTTCATTTTCTCGGTAAAATGACGATTTAGGTACACGATAACTCAATAAATACAGCATCAATAGGTAAGCAAATATGATCATCGTAAAAAGCATGATCGACTCAAGAAACGGTTTTCTCATTTTTTTATATTTTGGTCTATTTCCGATTTTAGGCATCATTTTGTGCAAATAGGCGTTTGTGAATTTTAAAAAGTCATTTTGATGCCTTATATGGTCAATATCTCAAAAACTAAGACCAATATCAAAAAAATAAAAAAAACGTTTTTGGAATGGAGCCTCAAGATTGAGCTAAAAAAAAATAAAATATTTTGGAAAGAGTGTTTTTTGTTATGATGTACCTAACAAATATTGCCAAAAACTCACTTTTTGTGATTTTCTTCATAATTGTTGTTTTTACCCCAAATCTGTATTTATATTAAGATTTATTGATGTCTTGCCTTTATAAAATGTATACTTTTATATGTCTTGCGCGAATAATTACAAAGTTATTGCACTTTTACTACATGCATGTCTGAGAGTACACAGCCACCTTAAACCAGTAAAGTGCTGTGTGTTTTGACTTATTTACCAGTCTTCAAATTGTCAGTTTCAAGTGCAATATCTGTAAAAAAAAAAGTCCGACCTACCGACCCAACTGTTTCATAAGCCTCTATGGACAAACAAACCTTTTTTTAACTTTTTGGCCTCATCATCCAACAGTCTCCATCCTTCATTGATGTGTGTCGCCACCCTCCCTCTGCGTGTAAGCCAACTTAAAAATTGAAGTGTTAATTACGTTGTTTACCACCATCGTCGTCTGTGAGCCTTATGTGTACATTGGAAAGCTGGGAAAAACCAAAAACGTTCTGACAGGTGACGTTTCATGCTTCTTTCGTCAGAGGAGTAAGAGGACCACTCCCTCAGATAACTCCTGTGTAGGTTTCTAAATATATTATTCTGTTTTGGTCATGCTAACTACCGTAACGATATTTTATACACTGAAAAATATTTGGTGTCATTTTCACACCAAAACTAGTGTCAAAAAATGGGTCCTCAGGTGGCCACCTAAATGTGTCAAATTGACTCTTTTATATGGGTGTAAGAAATTGACATGTTCATTTTGACACCTAGGGTGGCCACCTGGGGACCCGTTTTCAAAAAAGGTCATTACACCCAAAACAGGGTGTTAAATTGGCTCTATAATGTGTCATATTGAGATATATTTACACCCTAATTGGGGCTTATCTTGGGAAATTGTGTCCATGCTGTCGAGTCTGTATGTACGTAACTGCAAGATTTCAGGACATTTTTTGATAATAATCATGATATACGATAACTAATCCAAAATCACCCGATACATCCATTGCATCATTTCATGATTTTTTTTTTCATTAATCATTCAACCAGTGAGTAAGCTTACCAACACAGCAGTTCAAAATCCACAAAATTCCAAGTCTCTGACAGTGAACTTGTAATTTACTTCTTTATTCAGTCGACGCAAAAGTAATCAAAGCTTACATAAGTTACGCTAATGTTATCATGATTATTATCACAAATGTCTGGAAGTGTATCAGTTTGGTACTTACCGGGCTCGATAGCATGGACAAAATGGCGACAAGAATGTCGAGACACTTCTGCTTGTGCAAAGGCGCTTGCGTTAATATGTTGTCAGACGCTCAAACTGGTGTCAGAATACTTTGACACCTCAAAATACTGTGCGCTTTTCCCGCCACTTTTTGACACCCTATGAGTCATTTCAATTAATCTTATACCGGTTTTGGCGTTAGTCACTATGATCACCGAAAGGTGTTGGTCGGACACTTACGGTGTCACCGTAAAGTATAACATATCATTATTGTCGATTACACCAAGTTTAAAGTCAAAACAACACCTTTGTCAGTGTCATTTACAGTTGACTCCTAGAAGGTGTCGCTGTGACACCAATTATTTTCTTCAGTATAGCAAAGTAGTGTAAAATAGTGCACCTAATTGCGCCTTTTCCTAAATTGTGCAACTTACCAGGGAGCACCCCCTTAGCCAACCCCTGGCGTATGGATTTAAAAAAAATGTCTGCTTTGGCTTCTGTTTTGGTCATGCTACTACACATTATGTTTAAAGCAAAAATAAATGTTCACCAAATGTCTTCAATTGGGCCTTCAGTTTCCTAAATTGTCCAACTCCAACGCCGTTTGGCTTTTATTATAGTTGTCGTTTTGTTTCTGTTTTGGACATGCTAAACCTTTTGTTGAAAGCAAAAGCGTTTATATTTAATGATATATTTAATAACATCCCCTAAAATTCAGCGCGTCGAGCAAACGCAACCTGTTGGCCACTACGCAGCAATATATTTCCGCATTTCATGGTCCAATCTTGGCTCAGCAAGAAAATTCGCGGCACTCAGTTGCCAGAGTTTTATTTAAGGTTTTATTTCAATTTTTCCACTCACTATCGCAATAATCTACACAAAGGTTTGTAAATTTATGAATTATCTCTGTACTGATGGTTTTAATCAACATATGACCAAACCTACCCACAAGCTGGGTAACACATTAGATCTTATAATATCTAGAGTCAATGACGTCAATATTATTGTTGATTGGGATGTTAAAATTCCTCCAATGTCTGACCACTTTATTGTTACGTGTAAGCTTGATTATATCAAACCTGATCTTCCCAAAACTTACCGTACCTTGCGTAATTTCCGTGATTTTGACAATCAAGTGTTTGCTGGTGATCTTGCCAGTAGTCTTTCAAAATTACCTCACTCTGATAATGTTAATAATATTGTATCTAGTTTTTCCGAAATATGTACTAACCTGCTTGATAAATATGCTCCTCTTTCAACAAAACTTGTTGCTGCTCGCTCTAGGCTTCCCTGGTACAATGAAGAAATAAGGAAAGCTAAGCGGGTGCGCAGGAGATCAGAGCGCAAATGGCGCAAGTCTGGTTGTGAGCACCATGTCAGTGATCTTATTTTGCAGTCTAAAACAAAGTTCTTCAATTCCAAACTGACCAATGCGAATAGTAAAGATCTTTTCAGTACAGTTAACGGCCTTCTAAACAGATCTGGTAAATGTCTTCCAATCCATGAATCTGCTGCCGAACTTGCTGATAAATTTGCTTGCTTTTTTAAATCCAAAATTGATAAAATTTCACATAATAGCTAGGAATAAATACCAGACTCATCTCAAGTGGAGTTCACTTCAAATCATTCCCAAGTCACATGGCTTATTAATACAGAGAACATTCCATAACCATGTCACTTGGGGATAATTTGAAGTGACTTCCACATGAGATGAGTCTGGTATTTATTCCTAGCTATTATGTGAAACGAGACACATGTAGCAGCCGACAAGTGCATCGTTTTGATATGGATGGACACATTTGATCTGTCACCCAAAGACCCTTACAAATCCAATTTGAACAGCAACTTTCATTTATCATGGATTTTGCTACTCATTTTGAAAAAAAAAAAAAAAAAAAAAACAAGGAAATTTGAAGCCATTTAGAACTAGATACTCAATTTTCGAGGTTTCTCTGGCGCTTTTTCGGCGCTCACCCAAAGATTCCGTTTAAAAAAAAGTCATGTTCTCACCCAATGACCCCATATTTTTTACATTTTGCTCTCACCGAATGCCAAAAATCATCCTCTCACCCAATGACCCCATATTTTTTACATTTTGCTCTCACTGAATGCCCTTAGTGCGAAAGTGCCAGCCCTACACCTATATCCATTTCATATTGAAGTGCCCCCAGGCTGCTCTACCGCCGGACGGACCTATCAAACGCCTTTTTGAGGCCTAAAAACACGGCACAAACATCAATATGTTTTGAAAAATAAGGACACCCCGAGAAAGGTTGTCAGAGTTGAATGTTTGGGTCTGAAGCCAGTGCTGCATCAAAATCTTGGAATTGTTGAAATTCTGGAAAAGAAAGAAAGAAAGAAACTAAGAAAGAAAATAAACTTCGATTAGTTTTGCTTTATTTCCTCATTAATGAAAAAGAAAGAATAAAAAAGAGACAGATTGAAAGAAGGAAGAAAGCTCTAAAATACCTTTAAGTAATGAACTTGAAAGCTGATTTAACTCGATCACATCATCAATATAAAAATATTGTAATACGGTCACGAACACAACCCTTAGCACTTACGCCACCCCAGACATTGTTTAATACAAATATTACGACGCCACCAATATATGCTTTTGTCTCCTCAAAAAATATATAATAATATTATTGTTTCTGTGTAGAATCTTCCCGTTTTCACTTACAGGCTTAGGAACCGCATGTAAGCCAACTTGTTGAAGTGTTAATGATTACCTAAATTTAGTTTATCACCATCCTGATCCCCGGGCCTGATCCACCCTTATCTGTGTACACATAAAAGCTGGGAGAAACCAACAAAGTTCTGCATGTGACGCTTCAGGAAGCTTTCATGCTTCTTTTATCAGAGGAGCATCCACCACCGGTAAATCTGCGTATGTTTTTTAGAAATATTATTCTGTTTTAGTTATACCAAAGTAGTGTAAAAATAGTGCACCTAATTTGGCCTTCATTTTTTCCTAAATTGTGCAACTTTACCAGGAGACCCCCCCCCTCAGCCAAACCCCTGACGTATGGATTTGATTAATATCTGCTTTGGCGTCTGTTTTGGTCATGCTACAGGGTACACATTATGTTTAAAGTAAAATGGTGTAAAACAATGTTCACCAAATGTCAATTGTCCAGCATCGTGCGTATGGCTTTTCTTATAGTGGTCGTTTTGGTTCTGTTTTGGACCTGCTAAGACCTTCTGTTTTAAAGCAAAAACGTTTATTCCACGATGGGCTACATCCGCCTCAAACGTGATGGCCACTCCGTGGCAATATATTTCCGCAATGCATGGTCCGTTCTTGGTTCAGCAACAATTTTCCCACTCACTTATCGCAATCGCAGTTGAAACCCAAATGAATATGACATATGACATACGCCAATATGGCGTCTAATTAAGCCATCGTTTGTAGGTAACCATGGTGACATCAACATGCATTAGTTGCTATGGAATAAGTATCGCTCCTGTGATCACCGTCATTTTTCAAATTTTAATTAATCGATACACTGTAAAAAGTGGTTTAACAAAGTACAAGAATCACACAACTGAAATAGTGGTGTAAAAAGTACATAGTGATGTTCACCTATGGTGGAACTAGCAAGTTTTGCTTAAAGAGTTACACAACTGAAAGTGCACCGAAAAAAGGGGGAGGGTTAGGACTATATTACACCCACCCCTTCAAACGTTGAAATGTGACGTTTTGTAACTTATAACATTCGCTACTTTCATACTGTAAGCAACAACTGTTTTAACAGTGTAGCGATTAATATAATTATTAGAATCGACTATAACACGTTCCATATTCGTTTGGAGTAACCATTATTTATATGCAGGTATTATTATCAATTGTACTCCACACCATGCAGTTAGGAAAGATCAATACTACTTAATTACGTTACATTTTTCAGATAATGGTCGAGGTCCAATGTCTTTAACAGTTTGCCATTGACGCTACAATGTAATACGGAATCTATTATAGTTGCGCTGATTCACTGATAATGGTGATCACAGAAGCAAACCATATTGCTGATTACATGTCAACGATGGTACACCATATTACCCTACTTTGTATGATTCTAACTGGAATCGATGAGGCGCGAAGAAACATTTTGCTGGGAATATTGAATTTTGAAATTCAATTTAAATTTTGAAGAAATTGTTAAGTATTTGGTTTCTTGTAAAATAATTATAAATAAATATTAATAATTAACAAGATGTAGTCAAGAACCCACTGGCGTACCAGTGGGCGTTAGTTGTCAAGGTGGGTGGGATGAGAGCTGTTTGAGCGTAGCCGATTGGGGAGGGTGGCAACTCACGACTGGCTTCAAAATTACTTCTCCAACAAGTGTGTGAAAAGCGCACAAATATACAATGTTAGTGCCCCGTGCATTATGGTGCATATATTGAAATCAGTGAAAATTTAGTACCACCTATGTCACAATTAAACATTAGTTTTCTTCCATCTTCACTCATTATGTTGTATAGAAATTAATGTGAACGGTATATTGTTTTTCACTAGGATAGAGACGCCACGACTTGCGCCCTTAGCATATTTAATTCCATAAGATTGGTAACTGAAACCGGTGCAATCCGTATTAACATTATCAACTATATGTTGGTATATGTTTCGGACAAGAAACAGTTGTTTGCTTTTTGGTTACTTATCCATTTAAAAACGGCTTGCCTTTTCGTTTTATCTCTTACACCTCTCACATTTAATGCAGTATATGTTGCTTTATCCATCAGGTTATTTTTTATAGATTTTTTTTAATACACATTATTTAACGGTTTAGAGAATATTATTTTACCCAAATTAGATGATTGTTTTACACATTTTGGTTAAATTTTACCCATAAACTTACTGACAGTGTATGAAAAATAAACAAAATAACACTTGCACATGTCTCCTATCACTTTCATTGTTTTGATTTTTCTGAAATTGCGTAATTTTTTACCCATTTTGGTCCGTAAAAAGGCACTATTTTCAAAGTCAACACCTATACCCTATCACATGAGACTAGTGTCTTTTTCTCGTGTACACATAACGGTCCATATAGGGTCTTAGCTGCTCATAATTACATCAAATGATGTTAACCATTTTGTTGTTGTAAACGTTAACATGGTTAAGGGGGTACTACACCCCTGCCCAATTTTGTGCCTATTTTTGCATTTTTCTCAAAAAATATAGCGCATGGTGACAAGTAAGATATTTATAAACATCTCAAAAGAAGTAACTAACCCCCTTAAATAATGGCCATTATTAAAAAAGGGGCTATTGTATTACAAATCTGTAAAATGCGTTGAAAGCAGAATTTATTTCTGCGTATTTTGACACTTCATTTGATACGATAGTCCAGAAAACAATAAAACACTGGTCAATTTAATGTATTGAGGTCCAGATTTGAAAGTTGCACTTACATACAAATTTTTACAATACAAAAAACACTCAGATATCATTACACAGATTTCCTTCCATTACACTGAATACAAAATCAATACAATTTACTGCAACTTTCAAATCTTGGGTTACATTGATTTAAATGTACGCTGTGACATCAATATTTAGTCAATTGCTGTGACCAAAACCCGAATTGAAGATCACAATGACCGGATTACTGAAACAAAAGCAAGTTATTGGGATGCGGTAGACACTAGATCTATACAATGAGTACTCCAGACAAAGTATATACGTAATCTATCATAAATAAATGTATCAGATTTATTTTATTTTTTAACCTGATTCCAACTCCAATACAAATAATTCGAGTACAAAAATATTATAATCTATTTCTATAACACCAGTGGTTATAATAAGTATATGACACAATAGTATTCTATTTGGATTTGAATTTGAAAATCATCCACTCAGATTTGAATTTTATAATAATAATAATGATCAACAATAAATGTCAATAAAGTCCAAGTGTATGATTAATCAAAAGTGGTTTCCAAAACGTAACGGTCAATCAATGTTCGCTTCAACCAAGCGCCATGTTGAAAGTGAAATTCCAAAATTTAATATAAATTGATTTGACCGATTTATAATCCAAGTTTCTTGCAATTTAGATGTGTTTTGAAATACCAAAATTAATATGTATAAACCTGTTTAACAATACACAACCTCACAAAAGTATACACAAACCCACGGCCGTTCAATTGAAGCTGATCCGAAGAATTGGAACCGATTCGCGATGAGTTCATGCGTAAATGACGATGTAAAAATGCCAAACGCTGATCGCGAAAGTTCATAAACCGGTAAAAATGATGTTCTATCTCCAATTGAAGATCGGGTCGTTGTTGTTGACTGAAATTGTGTGCGAGGTGAAGTTCAAGTGGTGAAAGTGATTCCGGTCGTTGGTAACCAGTAGCAAACGAAAATATGGTGAAAACCCCTTAACCCATCCAGTTCCGCAAAAGAAAATATGGACTGGAATATAAACAAACAAATAACCCAAAATTTGAAAATACGTGCGCAATTTGAATAGATTTTAATACAAAATACCAAAACAATAAATACGCACTTTCATTTTTAAATTGATGCACACGACCACTTTTAAACCCCTATTTAATTAACAAGGGCGTGGCACTGACGTCATCTAATTTGCATACAGGTGCATCTCTTTTGTTTCCTTACTTGCACAACAATACATTTTCTTTCCAAAACAGTTGCTTTCGCAATCCACCGAAATTATATAAATATTTCTCAATGTCGTAAATTCTTATTTCACGATTGTAAATTAGGGCCTACATATATACAAATAATACAAACAATAATATAAACACAGCAACGATATTATAGACTCCCAACATTTTACGGGAAGAACTATTCTCACCAAACCGTTTTTCTAATTCATTCAATTACAATTTCTTTAGCTGAATTTTTCTTCCAACCCACATTTTGGACATTCCCAGCCATTCATTTCTTTAAACGTGGGAAATTCTTTCAAGTTCAAGAATTGGTAAATTGATGAATCAAATAATTACCTTTCCAAAATTGGTTAAAATTTTCCAACACAAACGTTTGAGATCAAACATGCTAAAAGAAACTTTCCAAATTAAATATTTCGCCATAATTAGGCCCAAATTAATTACATATACAAAACAATATATTTTACTTACGTTGACTTCAGATATAGTTTATGCGGCGTTGCATGCATCGCTCTGGTAGTCTCTTGAGAACACCCACGTCCAGGACTGCCATCACAGTCTCAAGTGTCTTCAAATATACCCGCGCCGGTCTAACCTCAAAACCAGGAAAAATTACTCATCGTCAAATACATAATTGACCTCAATTGCTCATACTACGCATGCAATTGCCAAACTGAGTAATTAATTTCACAGAGGTACTGTGACCGCGCCCATTAATAAAGGTGAACCACCAAGGCGGTGGCGATGAACCCACGACTTTACACCGCAGAAATTATATCGAAAGTAAATGAAAACGCTCTTCCAATGCGCACGTTAAAATCGGGTCACAATACTTCCATTGTGATTTAAAAATCCCGGTATAAATCCAGGTGGTCCGATTAACTTACAAAGGAAATACGAAAATATTGGCCGCGTGTGGCGCTATGCCTGAAAACTGAATGATCAAGTGAATCAGACGGCGCTGGACATTTACAGAAATAATATTTTAAAAAAATGCGAGTTCTGACGTGACAATTCACTCCTCCTTTCGAAGGAAATGTATGCAATACATTTACTAACAAGCACTTAATACATATGTTAATAAGTACTTGATGCAACTTAATCTACAATATCTTAAATTCTACACATTTTCATCTAGGCCTTTTCAGTTTAGGCCTACAATATATACATATTATTTCCACATACATTTTAAGGCTACACGTCAATAATAGGCGAACTTGAGGTCAAACATTTGACCATCTTAAGTATTTTCACTACAGCCTATTAATGAGCTTTTAGTAAGAAGCTGAAATGCACGGTCACTCACCTTCTTATTTTATCCTGCTATCGGTATTGCTCTACTCATGTAATCAGCACCTATGTTCTGACTTCCCTTGATAACTTCCACACGGTACCGATATGGCTGTAGAGTCAGAGCCCAGCGCATGATTCTGCCATTTGCTATCTTAGACCGTTTGATGCATGATAATGGCTGATGATCAGTTTGTACGGTGAATTCCTTACCATACAAATATGTACTGAGCTTTTGCACGGCCCATACTATTGCTAGGCACTCTTTCTCCATAGTAGAGTAGGCGCGCTCACACTTCTTTAATTTCTTACTGATATAGTAGACCGGAAATAGAATTCCCATGCACTCTTGCATCAGGACTGCTCCGATTCCATTGTCGGATGCATCTGTTCGAATGACGAACTCTTTCTTTAGGTCCGGTAGCTGTAAGATAGGTGATCTTGTGAGCTTGGTCTTCAAAGTCTGAAATGCTCTTGCCTGGCTATCTCCCCACTCTATTTTGTTCGGTTTTCCTTTCTTTGTTCCGTCGGTAAGCGGGCAAGCGATTGCTGCAAAATCCGGGATGAATTTCCGGTAATAACCAGCTAGTCCTAGAAATGATCGAAGTTGGGTCTTCGTCTCCGGCTGCTTTGCTTGGTTTATTGCTTCAATCTTGTCTGGTTTCGGTCGAACTTTTCCACCTCCTACAACGTGTCCAAGGAATTCTACTTCTCGACAAGCGACGAAACATTTGGATGGCTTTGCTGTCAAGTTCGCCTGTTTCAATCTCTTGAAAACCTGAGTCAGCCTTTCGAGATGCTCTTCCCATGTGACTGTATGTATGAGGATGTCATCGATGTAATTATCGACCTTCTTCAGTCCGCTCAGTAAGGTTCTCATCACCCTCGAGAATGTCGCGCCAGCGTTTACTAACCCGAAAGGCATTGAATTGAAAGTGTACAATCCATTGTGAGTTATGAACGTAGTGTATTTCTTTGACGCTTCATCCATGGGTATTTGCCAATACCCTTTGCACAAATCGATTTTGGTGAAATACTGATCTTCCGATAACTTGGAGAATATCTCCTCCTGATCCGGAACCGGTTCTGCATCGAAAACGGTTACTTGATTCAGCAATCTCATGTCCACACAACTTCTAAGTGTGCCATCTCCTTTGCGTATGGCCACTAAGGGAAATGCATACGGACTGTTGCTTTTGGAAATCACTCCCATTTCCAGCATGCTCTCGATATCACGTTGAACTTCTTCACGAAGGGCATGTGGTATCGGGTATGGACGCCTTCTAATTGGAGTTTCATCAGTGACGACTATGGTGTGTTTCCCCAAGTTTGTTCTGCCTGGTACATCTGTCAAAGTGTCCTTGAAATTACCCAAAATGCGTTTCACCTGCGTTTTCTGAAATTCATCTAAGCTTGGGTTGATGTGCACATCTTTCACACTTTCCTTTGCTTTCATTGATGGGATATGCATATCTTCAATGCCGAAGTATGGTTGATCTTGATCGGAACTATCTTCGTCATCTTCAATGACTGCAGCTGCTGCGAGTTCGAATCTTGACTCTTGAATGCACAAAGCTGAAAGTTGGAATGTGGTGTCTTGTGTGCGTAAAGCTGCCGTGTCTTCTCTACGGTGGTATTTCTTCAGCATGTTTGCATGGAATGTCTGAGTGCGATGGCCGAAGTCCACCCGATAATTCATAGAGTTTAACTTCTCTTTCACCTTGAATGGTCCCTTCCACTGCATCAATATCTTGTTGTTGTCGGTAGGTATTAATAAAAGTACTTCATCCCCGACCTCAAAACTTCTGTGTCTCGCTTTCTTGTTGTACTGTATTCTCTGTTTCATCTTTGCTCTTTTCAACTCCTCTCTTGCTACTTGGCATGTTCCTTCAAGTCTCTGTTGAAGATCCAATATGTATTGGTATGTTGTCTTCGTTTCTGGCTCTTGACCTTGTCCTGTCCACAATTCCTTCAGTATAGTCATGGGTCCTCGAACGGTTCGCCCATATAGAAGTTCGAACGGTGAAAACCCGGTACTCTCTTGTGGTGTTTCGCGATATGCGAACAGCAACGGTGCTATGTAACGATCCCAATCTTTTGGGCGTTCCTGACACATTCTCTTCAGCATCTGTTTAAGTGTACCGTTGTATCTTTCCACAAGTCCATTGGCCATGGCATGGTACGGAGTTGTTGTGAGGTTACGAATGGATAGTAGTCGATTCACTTCCTTCATCAAATTTGACACAAATTGAGTGCCCAAGTCAGTTAAGACTTCTTTGGGTATGCCGAGACGACTGTATATAGTAAGCAATGCTTCTGCTACTGTTTCCGTGTCAATCGACTTCAGCGGTGTCGCTTCCGGATAACGTGTAGCGTAATCCACTAACACTATGATGTATCTGTGTCCCCTGTCAGTGACTGGCTTTATCGGACCTACAAGATCCACGGCTATCCTTTCAAAGGGAGCTTCAATAAGAGGCGTCTCTCCCAATGGAACTTTGGTGGTTCTTCCTTTTGATATAGTCCTTTGGCATATGTCACATGATTGACAGTAACGGTGTACATCTGCGCCTAGACCTGGCCAGTAAAAATTGGTTAGGATCTTGTCGCATGTTTTCTTTACTCCTTGATGTCCACCAAGTATTGACTCGTGTGCTAATTTCATGACTTGAATTCTGTAGTCCTTTGGCACTAAAACTTGTTTGAACTTGTCTCCGAACTCCACGTTAGGTGCTTCAAATTCACGGTAGATAATGCCGTCTTCTTTGACTAGTCTTTGTATACTTCCTCCTCGTCCTTGACTTTGTTCACCAGACTCCATCCGTTCTCTAATTCGACGAAGTGTAGGGTCATTTTGTTGCTTCTGTCGCAAAATCTCTGGTGTGACTACTTTGTCATCTGGTAAAGTTACGATAAGCGGTTTGAAGGGCTTCGCATTGGCTCTTAGTTGCGCTCTCGTTTCTACTGCAGCTTTAGTGGTAACTTCAGTTGACTGTATGTCCTTAGTAGTAACCTGGTTTGGTGTAAGAAAGGGATTGATGTTCAGTTCACGCTCAATCTCAGCTTTCTCTCGCGCATCTGGTTGACACTGGATTTCCTTTGGATCTTTAACGCCAGGAATATTTCCTACAACGAGATCGCGGATTGGGTCCTTCATAACTGACGCAAATACTTTGCCAACGAAGAATGGGGTATCAATGTGTACCTCTGCGATGGGATACACCCGAACGGTTTTATCGATGAGGATACAAACCCTGTGTCTTCCGGTGTACTGTTCTGGTTTTAAATACCCTGCTTTTACGACAACACCATCACATCCACTGTCACGCATAGATAGTACGCGATGATTGTCGATCATTCCCATACGCAAGTATCTTTTACGGCTTTTGCTTTGCTGACAAGCTGCTGTCATCAATTTTAGATGATGTCCACAGTCCAGAGTTAGATAACCTTTTTGACATGCACAAACTATATGAGGGTCATCCTCTGTTGCTATATAACCCAGCACATGAGAGTCAATATTTTGATCTCCAATATGACCACTGGTCATAGCATTAGACATACTAGTATGCCTACTCTGAGAGTTGAAATTTAGGCCTAAATTGCTTTGGTTGCCGAAGGTCACTGCACCGCACTGGCTATTATAGTTGACTCTCTCTCCATCCTGACTACTTAAACTGCGGGGCATATCTGTAGTTACAGGTCTATTTCCAAAATTCGGTTGAGTTGCATTAGCTATGCTAGCATTGTCGACTAATGCTGCTAAAGTACTCTTACTGGTACAGTCGCGTGCACGATGTCCTTGCTTACCACATACGTAACAAGTTATACTAGACCTAAATGATTGACTCGATGTAGGCCTATTACTGAAATTACGATTACCTTGACCTTGGTACCTTGTATTCGTCCGTTGTGCTTGATGCTGAGTAGGCCTATTACCTTGGTTTCCATGCTGCGTATTGTACTTAGGCCTATTCCTGTTGTCCAGATTCTTCTTGGGAAAGGCCCACCAACCATGGTGTGCTTCAATATACCTATCGGCAATTTTAGCCAACTCCTTACTACTCTTTGGATCATGCTCATTGACATATAGGCCTAACTCCTTAGGGCAGCTATGAACAAATTGGTCCTGCACTAATAAATAAATTAGGCCTTCAAGTGTCTGTTCAATCTCGGAAAGATCAAACCACCTTTGTAAGTACTTTGATACTCTAGTGATATATTGAGTGGCAGTCTCACTGGGTTCAGGCTTTGAGTCCTTGAACTTATTACGAAAGCCTTCCTCTGTGAGGTCATAACGTTTCAACAATGTCTTTTTCAGTGACTTGTAGTCATTAACCTCCTCCGCATTTAGATTATAGTACGCCTCAAGACCTTTGCCTGTTAACAAAGTCCCTAAATTAAGGGCCCAAACTTGTGGGTTCCAACCTTGTGAAGTTGCATGCCTTTCAAACCTTACTATAAACGCGTCCATGTTGTCTTTAGCCTCATCAAACTTTTGCAATTTTGGCGCTTTATAATTTCCAAATTTGCCGCTACCTTTACTTTGCGCACCATTAGGATTAGCCGTTTGCAATTCTAAACGCTTGAGTTTGGTATTTTCCAAATGAATTTCCATAGTAACTCTGCGTTCTTCGCGTTGCACAGCCTTTTCGTCAACATCTCCCATCGTCTCCGTTTCCTCCTTTTTACATTGTAATTCAAACTGCATGCGCTTTTCTTCAATTGAAGCTTCCTGCTCTTTGCGTTGACGCTCAATTTCTGCTGTTTCTCGTTCGCGTTGACGCTCAATATCTGCTGTTTCTCGTTCGCGTTGACGCTCAATATCTGCCCTTTGTTGGTCATGATCTATACGCTGCTGCTCTTGTTCCATGCGCTGCTTTTGCTGCACTAAAAGTAGCTCTTGCTGCTGGTTTTCAAAAGCGCGCTCTTCAGCTCTAACTTGTCGCTCCCGATCATGCTGCTCCTTTAAATTAAGCCTTTCACTTTTGACCCATTCTCTTAACTCAGCGCCTTCAAAACCCAATTCTTTTCCCAATTCTACAAGCTTCTCGATTTCCATTTCTACTGTCATGCACTTGGCCATGAATAAGGCCTATCTAAAATTAGGCCTGTGACTTACACTACAACAATATCATAATACAATCATAACATCAATATAATAAGCATGAACACTAAATAAACACATACTATATTGTCACGAGAGAACTCCTACGATTTAATTGAACTTGAATACGCTAGCCGCCCTCATATATCCCAAAAGAATAATTTTCATACGCGGTCTTAACGCTGCTGATAACCTCTGCCAATGAAAACACATAAAAGCAAACAGATTAGGCTAACATGCGCTTATAATGAGGCAATTGTATTTGACGGTGAAGTAAAATGACAATGAGGCAATTTAAAATCGAATTACTACCGTTTGTAGCAATTCGGACTTACCAGACCGTGGCGAAACACCGCAAAGACAAGCCTTGAAATCTGTATTGGCAGAACGGGATACTGGATGGTGTCAAGAGGCTACCTAGAGAGAAAATGTAATAAATAAATTATGAGTACAATTATTTTTCACCCAATATAACAATGTCTGAACCAACCCATCGTACGGATCACTCGTGTCTACAAACCTAGAATAACCTTGCACCCCTGCTTTTGTAAATTCCCTGAAGAGCCCCCACAAATTGTGACCAAAACCCGAATTGAAGATCACAATGACCGGATTACTGAAACAAAAGCAAGTTATTGGGATGCGGTAGACACTAGATCTATACAATGAGTACTCCAGACAAAGTATATACGTAATCTATCATAAATAAATGTATCAGATTTATTTTATTTTTTAACCTGATTCCAACTCCAATACAAATAATTCGAGTACAAAAATATTATAATCTATTTCTATAACACCAGTGGTTATAATAAGTATATGACACAATAGTATTCTATTTGGATTTGAATTTGAAAATCATCCACTCAGATTTGAATTTTATAATAATAATAATGATCAACAATAAATGTCAATAAAGTCCAAGTGTATGATTAATCAAAAAGTGGTTTCCAAAACGTAACGGTCAATCAATGTTCGCTTCAACCAAGCGCCATGTTGAAAGTGAAATTCCAAAATTTAATATAAATTGATTTGACCGATTTATAATCCAAGTTTCTTGCAATTTAGATGTGTTTTGAAATACCAAAATTAATATGTATAAACCTGTTTAACAATACACAACCTCACAAAAGTATACACAAACCCACGGCCGTTCAATTGAAGCTGATCCGAAGAATTGGAACCGATTCGCGATGAGTTCATGCGTAAATGACGATGTAAAAATGCCAAACGCTGATCGCGAAAGTTCATAAACCGGTAAAAATGATGTTCTATCTCCAATTGAAGATCGGGTCGTTGTTGTTGACTGAAATTGTGTGCGAGGTGAAGTTCAAGTGGTGAAAGTGATTCCGGTCGTTGGTAACCAGTAGCAAACGAAAATATGGTGAAAACCCCTTAACCCATCCAGTTCCGCAAAAGAAAATATGGACTGGAATATAAACAAACAAATAACCCAAAATTTGAAAATACGTGCGCAATTTGAATAGATTTTAATACAAAATACCAAAACAATAAATACGCACTTTCATTTTTAAATTGATGCACACGACCACTTTTAAACCCCTATTTAATTAACAAGGGCGTGGCACTGACGTCATCTAATTTGCATACAGGTGCATCTCTTTTGTTTCCTTACTTGCACAACAATACATTTTCTTTCCAAAACAGTTGCTTTCGCAATCCACCGAAATTATATAAATATTTCTCAATGTCGTAAATTCTTATTTCACGATTGTAAATTAGGGCCTACATATATACAAATAATACAAACAATAATATAAACACAGCAACGATATTATAGACTCCCAACATTTTACGGGAAGAACTATTCTCACCAAACCGTTTTTCTAATTCATTCAATTACAATTTCTTTAGCTGAATTTTTCTTCCAACCCACATTTTGGACATTCCCAGCCATTCATTTCTTTAAACGTGGGAAATTCTTTCAAGTTCAAGAATTGGTAAATTGATGAATCAAATAATTACCTTTCCAAAAATTGGTTAAAATTTTCCAACACAAACGTTTGAGATCAAACATGCTAAAAGAAACTTTCCAAATTAAATATTTCGCCATAATTAGGCCCAAATTAATTACATATACAAAACAATATATTTTACTTACGTTGACTTCAGATATAGTTTATGCGGCGTTGCATGCATCGCTCTGGTAGTCTCTTGAGAACACCCACGTCCAGGACTGCCATCACAGTCTCAAGTGTCTTCAAATATACCCGCGCCGGTCTAACCTCAAAACCAGGAAAAATTACTCATCGTCAAATACATAATTGACCTCAATTGCTCATACTACGCATGCAATTGCCAAACTGAGTAATTAATTTCACAGAGGTACTGTGACCGCGCCCATTAATAAAGGTGAACCACCAAGGCGGTGGCGATGAACCCACGACTTTACACCGCAGAAATTATATCGAAAGTAAATGAAAACGCTCTTCCAATGCGCACGTTAAAATCGGGTCACAATACTTCCATTGTGATTTAAAAATCCCGGTATAAATCCAGGTGGTCCGATTAACTTACAAAGGAAATACGAAAATATTGGCCGCGTGTGGCGCGTGTGTACGGAAGGACCTGGCCACCCACCGTACTATTTGGCCTTGAATGTAAGCATGAGAGTACAAAGTCAAAAGAAAACGATGGTATCGGAAGGTGCGACCCGCAGGCCGGAAGATACGTCAATGGCTACTGGGGAAGAGAGAGATGCTGCTCAGAGTACACCTGTTGGTGATGACAGATCAGGATTAAAGCCTGCTACAGGAAGTCCTGTTCTTGACGGTCCCAGGAAGGAAAGGAACAGCACCCCTTTAAGGAAGCCAATAAATATTGCTACATGGAATGTACGCAGTATGTCAGGAGGAAAGATTAAGTTGTGGAGAAGGAGATGGTTGCAAACAATATTAAGATCCTAGGAGTAACAGAGTTGTGGTGGCTTGGACAAGGGAGGTTCACTACAGATGATGGAAGTATGTTTATCTATTCTGGAAAAGATACTGGAAGGAAACGTGGAGGTGTGGGTTTCATAATAGAAAGAACCACAGCCAAGTGTGTTTTGGGATATAATCCAATAAATGAAAGAGTGATGACTGTAAGACTGCAAGGACATCCTTTAAATATATCTATCATACAAGTGTATGCACCAACATCAGATGCATCAGAGAGTGAGATGACAGACTTCTATGAGATGGTACAAGGAGTTATGGATAGTATACCTAGAAGAGACTTACTCATCGTACTGGGGGATTGGAATGCTAAGATTGGCAAAATTAAGGAGAAAACTGGGTGTATAGGCCAATATGGACTTGGGATCAGAAATGAACGTGGAGACAGACTGGAGGAATTTTGTGAAGCTAATAACCTAGTCATTGGGAACACGTTATTTCAGCATCATCCACGGAGACTGTGGACTTGGATGAGCCCAGGAGATAGAACAAGAAACCAGATCGATTACATCATGGTCAGGAAGAGGTGGAGAACATCACTCCAAAATGTCAGGACACGACCAGGCGCTGACTGTGGTAGTGACCATCAGCTACTTGTAGCCAAAGTAAAACTAAAACTGAGAGCTAAGAGAGACAATGCACCACCTACCAGGTATGATGTTGACAACATTCCCACTCAATATTCAGTAGATGTGAAGAACAGGTTTGATGAGTTACTGAAAGTTAATGAAGAGGAGCAGACCCCAAATGAATTGTGGGAAGACATGAAAGAAGCAGTCCAGAGCACAGCAAAGAAGTACATCCCTAGAAAGATGAAACGGAAACAGCCGTGGATCTCTCAGCAGACCTTAAACCTAGCTGATGACAGGAAGAGAGCAAAGGCAGATGGAGGAAAGGAAGAATGGGCACGCTTAAACAAACAGGTCTCCAAAAGTGTTAAGGAGGACAAAAGAAACTACATCGAAAGGAAGTGTGTGGAAATGGAAAGATGTAAGGGTGACTCAAAAATAGCTTTTGGTATTGCCAAAGAACTTACCAAGAAGTGGACCCCCAGGATGGATGTTATAAATGATGAGAAAGGTAACACTCTTACCGAAAGTGTAGACATCAAAAGGCGATGGGTTCAGTATAGTTCCCAGCTGTTTGAGGCACAAGATGACAAGGTGTATGTACAGTGTGAAACGAGTGAGGAAGAACCTCCACCATTGAGATCTGAAGTTGAGCTTGCCATGGAACAAATGAAAAATGCTAAGTCACCTGGCATTGGTAATGTAGCTTCTGAGTTGTGGAAGGCAACTGGGAAAGAAGGGATAGACCTAATGTGGCGTCTATGTGGTATCATCTGGAAAAAGAAGAAATGGCCGAGAGACTGGTGCAGGGCAGTATTTATTCCACTGCCAAAGAAGGGAAATTTGAAAGAGTGTGCCAATCACCGGACCATCAGCCTGATTTGTCATGCAAGTAAAGTGCTTCTGAAGATCATCATCAAGAGAATGAAGAACAAAATGGAGCAGGAAATATCTGATGAGCAGGCAGGATTTCGTGAAGGAAGGGGTACTAGGACCAAATTGTCAATATCAGGAATGTGATTGAGAAATGCAGAGAGCATAGACTTCCTCTTTACATGTGCTTCATAGATTACAGTAAAAAAAAAAAAAAAAAAAGCGCAGTGATTTATAGTGCGCTACGCACAGGCACAACGCCTAGACGTTGATCCACAAGCCTCAGCACACTTTACAGTAAAGCTTTTGACTGTGTTAGCCACCCTCAGATGTGGGAAACTATGAAAAAGATGGGCTTTCCAAGTCATCTTGTGGATCTGATCAGCTGCTTATATGAAGACCAAGAATCGGCAGTCAGAACAAGTAGTGGAGACACAGATTGGTTCAAGATTGGAAGAGGCTTACGACAGGGCTGTGTGCTATCACCAAACCTATTTAACATCTACTCTGAAGACATAATGAGAACAGCTTTGGAGGGGTTTGAAGGTGGAGTGAAGTTTGGCGGTACAAGAATTACTAACCTGAGGTACGCCGATGATACCACTCTTATTTGTAGCAGCAGAGTAGAGCTGATTGATCTTTTGAAGCGCATCAAAGAGGCCAGTGAAGAAAAACACCTTCTCCTGAACACAAAGAAGACAAAAATAATGGTTGTAGACAGAGAGAGAAAAAGTGATGAGTTTGTGATAGATGGACAACAGATTGAGGAGGTGAAGCAATTTGAATATCTGGGTTCAATGATTAACAACAGTGGTGACAGCACAACTGAAATTAAGAGAAGACTGGCTATTGCAAGGACAACTGTGCAGGGCATGTCAAGCATATGGAAAAGCAGAGGCCTATCCATTGACCTCAAGGTACGCCTACTTCGTGCAACTGTGTTTTCCATTGCCACTTATGGATGCGAGTCTTGGGCTATGACCAAGAATGATAGGAAAAGAGTAGATGCTTTTGAGATGTGGTGTTACAGGAGGCTTCTACGAGTGACATGGAAAGACAGGAGAACAAATTCCTGGATCCTTGACAAGATTGGTACAAGTCTAACCATCAGAAGCGGCATAATGGAGAGAAAGCTGAAGTACTTTGGCCATATTGTCAGGAAACATGGAGGTGTAGAAAACAGATTTTGCAAGGGGCCATGGAAGGCAAACGAGGAAGAGGACGTCCACCAACATCTTGGACTAATGACGTGAAGCTGGTTTCTAACCAGGGAATGCAAGGTGCAACACACTTGGCATCGGATCGAGTGAGATGGCGTACTCTTGTGAAGACCACAGCAGCGCTACACAGCGCCACCTGACACAGAGAGAGAGAGTGGCGCTATGCCTGAAAACTGAATGATCAAGTGAATCAGACGGCGTTGGACATTTACAGAAATAATATTTTTTTAAAAAACGCGAGTTCTGACGTGACAATTGCTACAGATGAGGTGTCAAAATGTGCAGAAATAAATTCTGCTTCCAACGCATTTTTCAGATTTGTAATACAATTACCCGTTTTTGAATAATGGCCATTATTTAAGGGGGGTTAGTTACTTTTTTGAGATGTTTATTATAGGGGCAAGGACTACAACTACTGCATTAGAAATTTTATTTCCGCACAGACAAAAATGAGGGAAAACCAATATTTGCTCAATAAATCAATAACTACTTGCCTTGAGTTGCTGAATTTTCAGTGCAGTTGTTGTAGTCCTTGCCCCTATATACATATCTTACATGTACTTGTCACCAATGCGCTATAATTTTTGAGAACAATGCAAAAATAGGCACAAAGTTGGCCAGGGGTGTAGTACCCCCTTAAACTGGGTGTAGGTAAAATTGTATATCTATCAATTTAGTTTAACTTATTTTGTCTAACGTTTTAAGCAATAACTGATAGTTTCATGGAGTACACATTTTTTTTTACCACCGTTTCAACTGTGTAGCCATAAAACAATTATTTGGGACAATAACAGCGACCATGATCATGATCACAGTAGCGAGACTTATACCATAGCAACGAATGCATGTTGAAGGTCAATCAACGATGGCTTAATTAGATTCCATATTGATGCATATATTATATTCAAACCCGGGTAGTCAAGCCAACGTTTTAATCATATACCAGCTACTTTTGAGAAATATATGACATGTGTAGTATTACACGTACCTTAATGGTAAGACGAGGAATATAGAACATTTTGCTTGGAATATTGTTAATTTTTGAAACACAACACTTTTACTTTTTGAAGAAATTGGTAAGTATTTTTTCCTTATTGGAATTTTGTTATCATGAATTCGAACTTAGTCAAAAAAAAAAATGGTATATCACGTTTCAGCGATATGTCGTTTAACACTATTTTGCCTCATAGTCAAAAAGATAGGGACAATGCCATTTTGTTCACATGTCTGCCAAGTTTTGTTTTCCAACGATTGACAGATTTACGACAACAAAACCCAGCAAAATTGTGTGCCCATGAAGCTTGATCATTCATGCCTATACCCTTGTGTGTACGAAAATGCGTATAGTCGTGTTCACACAGTCGGATATAAGTGAGTTATTACCGGTAATAAGCGACTTATAACCGGAAAATAGTGACTTACTACCGGTATTAAGTGACTTAAATCCGATTGTGTGAACACGACTATAATAGTTATAACAATTATTGTGCAGTGCGCTATGGGGTGATTTATGAGTTAGCATCTAGTTTTCCTACATTAGTGGAACAAATGTTTTGGCATCCTTACACCTTTAAAGGATAAAACGAGAATGGTTCCATTTTTTCTTGCCCCTAAACATTCCACGAGGGGTCGAATGTCATAATGGGGCCAAAAGTTAATATTTCAAATTGTTCCTCACATTGTTAGGGGGGTTGTCGAGTGCAGATCCGTCGGAACACGCTTTTCAATACGGAATAAATGCTAACCTCATTATGACATCATCCAAGCAGCAATGTTCATTTCCCATTGAAAAAGCCAGACGACGGTGGACTACATTATTCAATGTGGCAACAGCCAAAAGCGTAAACAAAACAGACAATATGACGGCAACACTGCCTGCACGATGGACGCAATTATTTTTCCCGGAGCCAAGATCTGTTTTAGCTCTATTGGCCGGGTGGCCCCATTACAGAAAAAAAATGCACAAAATATATTTCCCAGTGCAATATATACATTTTCACATGAAAATAAATAATTTTAAATTCAAAGAAAAGAGAAGAAGAAAAATTTTTAATCATCGCCGGGGATGGGAATCGAACTCGGGACCCTTTGCGTGGGGGCGAGATCCGTAACCACTACACCACGTGAACTCGCTGATATACGTAGAGGAAATTTTCAGTATATATCGTAACATATCGTGCGTTATTCATACAAAAAAATCAAAAAAACAGTACTTACAATGAGGTTCACTGGCGAACCTCAACGGATTTAGACTGATAAAATAGTGCTTAATAACATACGTACAGTTTTGGAATAATTTGAGACATTTTTGTGTTTACGTGTAAAACCAATGACAACGTCTAAATTGAGCCAATCTTGGCCGGCCCCCCCTGGAAAAAGCGTTATCCGACGGATTTGCAGTCGACCATTCAGCTAGGAATAAAAAAAGTCAATTGTCATATTGCACTCGGGTGCTCAGTTCAGGAGTTATAGAGTAAATAAGGTCAAATGTCAAATATCTCATGCACAGAGTCAAATTTGCAAAATGCACCGATTCAATTGAAATATGTCTTAAATTAGGGTCTTTACAGGTTAACATCACTCCAGTGCGAACGTGCATGCTCGCGCCCAGCAAACACAAAACGTTTTCGATATCATTCGCAAAAGGTTATAAAAGGTTGCCAGAAAACGTTTAAATGTCGGGTTATATAAAGGGTACATTAATGGTATAAAACGTTTTCATAACATTAAAAAAACATTTGTTGGTAATTTACTGCACAGCAAACACAAATGTTTTACAGAAAAAAAATTAAATGTCGGGTTATATAAAGGGTATAAAAACGTTTTAATAACATTCCAAAAACATGTTTGAAAACTTGGTACAAATCATTCTAAACAGAATGTTATTTTGGGGTTGAAAAAATATTTTGCAAAAAATGTTTGCCCAAAATATTTACAATAACGTTTTTAAAATGTTTTCACGACCTTTATATAACCCGACATTTAAATGTTATTAAAACGTTTTGTAAAACATTTTAAGAACATTTCTGTGTTTGCTGGTGCAAATATTTTAACATAATGTTATATGTTAGTGTTCACAAAATATTTGGCCAAAAATGTTTGCAAAAAATAGTTTACAATGACATTTCGAAAACATTTTAAAAATATTGTTGTAGTGTGTTTTCATACAAAACGTTTTAAAACGATTTCATGACCTTTATATTAAAACGTTTTTACCTCAACCAAAACCCAAAATATAACTTATTTAAAACGTTTTAAAAACGTGTTCGTGTTTGCTGGGCGGTTGCAGGCGGCCGCAACCCGTTTTTTTAGTTTTGATCCTACGTGACCCAAGCGTATATCCAGACAATTGTGAACGTTTGTACAAACAATGAAAGAAGAAACCTAACAACCTTTTTGTATTCTTCATGGTGTACTTAATTTCACTATTTCATTACAGGTCATTGGTTACCTATTCGTTTGATACAATGAACAGCGACAAAGCACCCGCAAATAATCAGACCCAGCATTCTAATGCGAAGCGACTGGTCTTCTTGACTTTATTTTGCCTGGTCTCTCTGGCTTCCTTAATGTATACATCAGCGGTAAGAATACATACCAATAAAATGACATTATCTATTAAAAATTAAAAACTTTTCAGTTCATCGACACATCGACAATGTTCATAGACGCTAGTATGCTTGGAAATTGAATCCAAATTTTATTTGTAATATTAGGTATGTCACAGTGGCTGCACAATATTTCTGCCACACTGTGCATGCAAGCATAACAGTGAATTGAAAAGCGCGCGCTTCAAAGTTGACCAATTTTAGAAAACATGTCAAAAAATGAATTTCCTCACAATGCTTCATTTATCCAAAATGTTTGAATTTTTAATATATGGTGTGTGAAGACTTTCCGAGGCTACCATCGGGTCCGCAAAAATTAAATATTGTTTTGTTTAAGAGCTACTGCCTGTTTTTATGGATTTTTGAAGATCGCTCATAAATCAGTAAATATAGGCCTGATATAAAGGGACCTACCACCAGTTAGCTGAAATATTAATCTTTCTTAGCATGTAAATTATTTCCGTCGACAACGAATGACACACTTCCCTTGCCTTGAGTAAAACTAATTAAAAACAAAACATTATCAAAGAAATTTTTAGGGAGTATTTTTCCAAACCACAATAGCTCTAAGCCATTGTGTGTGCACAAGGCCATACTATTTTTGTATACGCGATACAGTAGAATGGCTGTTCTTTTTACCATTTGTCTTCCCGTGTTAATCCAGATAACAAAATGTTAATTTAAAGTCTGTTTGCAAATGAATTTTTATTTTTACTTTTCGGATTTAGCTTTGAGCAATGGTGACACATACCATGTTTACAGAAAAAAAATGAAAATTCTATTCCAGACATCGTCAAAATGTCAAACTTTGTATTTTTTGTATTATATTTAAGTAATTAACTGCAGTTTCTTTATTCAACATCATAACAGGTTTATACTTGACAAATTTATGGTTAATGGATAGACTTTCATTAAATATTGAAAAAACCCAAAACTACTCATGCCTAATTTACATAATAATATCATGAATACATAATTAGCTGTAATTAGCTAATTTGCATAATTAATTACTTTTTGTGTATTTTTTGTTATCAATTGAAATAACTTTGTATACATATGTGTGCAAAAAAACCCGCACCCTGATATCATGTACGGTTTTCTATTGGCATCAATTTTGCATATTAATTAGCTGAACTTAGTCATTTTTTCACCTTTAATTTGTCTGCAGATTGGCTGAAATAGCTAAAATAGTATATTTGGTTAATTTATTATAATTATTCAATGATAGATTTTTAAATTTTGTTTTCTTTAACGAAGTACGGAAAGATAGGCATTTTAAAACCTGTGATACTTAAATTAACGCTGCTTTTTCAAGCAAGGGTCCAAATAAACCTTCAAAATCTCGAAATGTGCCAATTTTGTCATTATAGCCATTTGTGGCAGGTTTTAATTTCATTTACGAGCATCTTAAAATTTACACTACGTCAGAATGCATTGACCGATTTCAATTCCGTTTTTTGATTTTTGATTCTTTAATAAAGCTCATTCATGTAGAAACATTAAATAACGTGTTTCTGCTGCGCTTATTTTGGGGGTGATATGCCTAGTAATATCACTAAGAAAATAACATTGAATCTCAAATCTTTATCATTTAAGTTTTTGATGCGAAGAGTTTCCTAAAGGCATTGAATCCATTTCGGATAGTCCTGGGAAAATCAACATTTTTTGAAATAAGGATTTGGGCTTCTTTGATTAAGTTATTGTGTGCCCATTGAAAGAGACCATATGTTGAGGCTTAAGAACCGGCTTCGTTTCATTCTTTTATTTCACTTTTTTTTCTAGGTATTTCTTTATATTAGGACATAATTGGCTTTAGTCGTTTTGGAAACAAACATATTTGACAAATTTTCAGAAAACCGTCTTACCAGTAAATGTTAAAGACAATGTCAAACCACACTAAAAACAAAAACAAAATAACACAACAACAACAACAACAAAAACCGCATGCATTTACCTCTTAAGGAATCAGATATTAACGTTTGCACAGCATTTTTTTGTATGAGCTGGGAATACACCAGACATATTTAAAAATTGCAATCTGAATACAGGGAATGTTCTTCTGATATCAAATACTTTTGATTTTTTTGAAACTCACGATATAATACAAATTTTATGACAAATTATTAAAATTTGATATTTTAAATGTTTTTGATATTTAACAGTCCTCGAAGTAAACGTTATAAATCTCATGATATGTACTTAAAGCGTATGTAGCTGGGATGAAAAGCCGACGATCAATTGAACATTTTGACCTTTCATGTTGAAGATATACATTTGTTTCCAAAAAAGATCTAATGGGGTGGGTGTGTGTGTGTGTGGGGGGGGTCGGGGGGGGGGTGTCCAGCTCAATCTCAACAAATAGTGGATTTAATCCCTTTGGTAACAAACGCGTCGTTCAGAAGGGTTGTAAATGACAAGCAATGATTACAACTTTCCTCATGTCTAGGCCTACTCTTAAAGATTGAATTCAAAGTCCTGCATGTATTCAGTTCCATTTATACACGCTGTTCAGTCACACAATACATCATATGCTCGTATTTATAAGCACAACACCAACGTGAAGTCCCTGTTCCAATGGTCCGTCATCAATAGCAACATGATCATGTAATGACAATTTGATTGCTACGGTCGTATGCAGAGTCTTGTTAACTCTAATTTTATACCACGTTTCTACCAAAAGTTCTAAATTGACAAAGATTAATACCAATTCCTCGAAAGCGCTCCCGGTAAGCGAAAATAAACAAGTAGTGTTGAAGTTTAATTTAATTTACTTTCATTTTATTACCACTACGTATGAATCTGCAATTCTATATTAATACCAATGTTTGAAAAAATTGGTGCGCTGAAAGCAACATAACTTTGCGTAGGAAGAAGGAGACTACCGAATAAGTATATAATGAAATTGTCGACGTGATTCATAAAGTGTATGTATTTATGTTTATGTGCAGGATCAATGTCAGTCATATTTTAATTTTCATTAAAGATTCAGATTTTGTTAACTTAAACAAACAGTGTGCTGTTGTTGTTATGCATTCGTGTGAGGACCGGGAAAAGGTGTATTTGGCCTTGTGTCTTTACGAAATAACTGTTTAAGTGTAAACTCATTTTTAACAGAAAATTCTATTTTGTAGATGTTGCAATGTTTTCAGTATGTGTATGAACACCTCTTTATTATGATACAGGGTGTCCCAGAATGATTTATAGCGTGTTTGAACAAAATATCAAAAATATATAGTCAACAGTGTATCTAATTTTAGTAAGTGCAATACAATGCCACACATGTCTCCTACTTATTCGTTGACTTTCATGGAAATAGCTTGACTCGTTTTGGCGTGACATTGCTATTACTGAAAATGGACGAAAACTTCATGTGTGTAATTTACAGTGCAAAGGCATCATAACACATGGATCCTTTATCGCCATCGTCCAGCCGCACTGTGCAATATATTGGAGAAATCCTACATTCTTTGATAGGAAATACAAGACATTTGGCACAGATGTAGAGCTTACAATGCTAAATAATTCTTGATATGAGATTAAGTGAAACATTTCAATATGACATCAGATATTAAGGTTGAAAAACATACTTTTCATGTGATATTGACCACAAACAACATTTATTTTCATTTTAGACTTTTTATAGTCTATATTTTCTTCATTTCAGCTTAATTTAGCAGTTGTCATGGTTGTGTGCAAATTCCTATTACTATTAGATACGTTGTAATAAAACATGATTTTAAACATTTGTATATTACTTTTCTCTGAGGGCTTGCAGCAAAATTGATATTTTATCTTCCTTGGTATGGGTTTGTGGCTAGTAGTCAGGTAAATGATGATGATATGATGATGATGATGATGACGACGACGACGACGACGACGACGACGACGACGACGATAATGATAATGATGACGATGACGACGATGATGATGATGATGATGATGATGATGATGATGATGAACAAATCAAATCAAATCAAAGATGATAATGATGACGATGACGATGATGATGATGATGATGATGATGATGATGATGATGATGATGATGATGATGATTAATACAAACGAAACAGAGGAACAAACATGCCTAGCATGTAATTCTATTTTTAACATGGAAAAATTTGACCTCTTATCTACTCGCAAACTGAGATTATGCATATCTTATCTCTTCAATAAACATTGTAAAAGTCGATTTGGCCTTGGCACGGGCCCTTGCTGTAAATATGTCACATGTTGTTCGGATTATAAAGACACAGTTTGTTGACCCTATAATGTTTGTGCACTCATAAATTGACCTCTGAGTGTATTGGGTATAAATGCATGTCCTTCTATAACAACAGGTTAACTTTCTTGTTGAATGGAGGCCTCGAGGTCACTGAACTGTGTATTTGGAGATGATGTATTTTTTGGGTCATAGCACACGTGTTAAGCAAAAACATATAATGTGACTGATACCATATAGAAACGTTCTCTTTGTTTAAACATTGCAAGTAACATGAGTGGCAAACATTAATGTTTCATATTAGCTTGAACCCCCCCCAAGCAATATTGGAGCCAATACTAGACCAATTGTCCGTTCCTGTCTCAGTATCAAAACAACATTCACTGGTGGGTGCGGGAGGGGGGTGAGAATCGCATACTAAATTAAATCCCTCATCACTGCCATCATCGTCACCATCACGACTCTAATAATCATCTGACATCAGTTGTATTATCCATCATCATCATCATCATCATCATCATCATCATCATCATCATCATCATCATCATCATCATCATCATCGTCATCGTCATCATTATCATCATCATCGTCGTCGTCGTCGTCGTCGTCATCATCATCATATCATCATCATTACCTGACTACTAGCCACAAACCCATACCAAGGAAAATAAAATATCAATTTTGCTGCAAGCCCTCAGAGAAAAGTAATATACAAATGTTTAAAATCATGTTTTATTACAACGTATCTAATAGTAATAGGAATTTGCACACAACCATGACAACTGCTAAATTAAGCTGAAATGAAGAAAATATAGACTATAAAAAGTCTAAAATGAAAATAAATGTTGTTATTACAGTTTGCATATCTGAAGTCAGCTGATAATACATACTAAGCTAGCTGAATATTAAACATGTTTTCATACTTATCAAAAGGCTTATCACACCAAGCCCTAGTATTTCATACTTATAGCAGAAGACATCATTGACCAAACACATTGTAAAATATTATTTCGATCAACAAAAATCTGAAATTTATTCTGTAGAAGTAAATACTAAGGAAAAATAAAATATCGGGATCAAAATAAAAAAAGGTAGCATGTAGTATTCGAACCCGTGCGGTTAACTTTTCCGTTTAATTGGTACGCGCTCTACCAATTGAGCTATTTTAAATCTCAGAAAGAAAGAAAGAAAGAAAGAAAGAAAGAAAGAAAGAAAGAAAGAAAGAAAGAAAGAAAGAAAGAAAGAGAAGTTGAGGTAAAAAAGCTTTTAAACATATCGTACAGAAGAGGATAGGAAAAGTAATATTATTAAAAGATAGCGCTACAGAAGATTCGAACTAATGGCTATCATTATAACCTCTAGTTCACAAGTCACAGCCTCTACCGCTGCAACACGA